>NC_143207.1:3157954-3484090 GCF_051530095.1 Phoenix dactylifera
TGATGGCCCTCTGTTGATCAAGTAGGCAGCAGTGTTAACTGCTTCTGCCCAAAACTGCTGTGGCAATCCAGCATGTATCCTCATACTCCTGGCACGCTCATTAATTGTTCTGTTCATCCTTTCAGCAACTCCATTTTGTTGTGGTGTCCCTGGAACTGTCCTCTGCCTGACGATCCCAGCTTCTGCACAGTAGTCCTCAAACTCTCTGCTACAATACTCACCACCGTTGTCTGATCTCAGGCATTTTAACCTTCTTCCTGTCTCGAGTTCTACCATTGCCTGCCATCTCCTGAAGACCCCAAATACCTCTGACTTGTGCTTCAAGAAGAACACCCAAAGCTTCCTGGTAGCATCATCAATAAAAGTAACATAGTACTGAGATCCACCAATGGAAGAAACCGGTGCAGGCCCCCACACATCCGTGTGCACGAGATCTAGCTTTTCTTGCTTCCGAGGTTTACCTTCTTTGTTGAATGAAACACGCTTCTGCTTTCCGAGAATACAATCCTCACAGAAGTCCATCTCAACACTCCTGAGACCCTGCAGCTTTCCCAACTGGTGCATCACCTCCAGTCCCTGATAACTCATGTGCCCAAGTCTGCAATGCCATAACTTGGCGTCCACATCTGCTGCAGCAACTCCAATAGAGTTTTCCGTGCCGTTGGCAATATAAAGTGTCCCAACCTTCTTGCCACTAGCCACCATCAACGAACCCCTGGATATCTTCCACTGATCAGCTGTGAAAATAGTCTTGTACCCCTGGCTCGCCAACTGTCCAACATAAATCAGATTCCTCTGCAGTTGAGGCACGTGCCGTACGTCCTCAAGCTCAAGTGAAGATCCAGAAATCAACTTCACTTCCGCGCTTCCCTTTCCTTGTATGGTGCAAGGCTCTCCATCCCCTAAGTAGACTTTGCCGAAGTCTCCCTTCTCATATCCTCCAAGAAGCTTCCGTTGGAATGTAGCATGGAAAGACGCGCCTGAGTCTATCATCCAAGACTCGTCACCGGTAGATAAAGATAGAACGAGGGCATCCATGTCACCGTTTTCAGCAAGATTTGCCAGATCCTTGCTGACTCCTTCGGTGTGGTCGCCTTGCTTCCCTTTAGGAGATTTGCAGTCCCTCCTAAAGTGCCCCATCTTCCCGCAGTTCCAGCACTTCGCTCCCTTGTTCTGAGGTGCTCGAGACCTGCTGGATCTCGACTTCGAGTCGCTTCAAAATCGACCATCCTTCTTTTGTCTTCCCCGGTTAGAGATGTTTAGTGCACTTTCAGACGACTCCGTAGCTCCAGAAGATTTCCTTCTTGCTTCTTCACTCAGAAGCACTTCCACAACGTCATCAAAGATCAACTTCCCCGTCGCCGAAGAGTTGCTCACTGCCATCACCAGGCCCTCCCAGCTATCAGGCAGTCCGGAGAGGATTAGCAATGCCCGAATCTCATCGTCAAAACTAATCTCCACTGACTCCAACTGGGCCGTGAGTCCGTTGAACTCGTTGAAGTATTCTGCTACGCTGCCGCCATTTTTCATACGAAGATTAAACAACCTCTTCATGAGAAATACCTTGTTTGATGCTGAGGGTTTCTCGTACATCCGCGACAATGTTGCCATCAACTCCATCGTCGTCTTCTCGTTTTTGATGTTGAATGCCACTTGGGATGCAAGTGACAATCTAATGGTGCCGAGCGTCTTCCGATCGAGGACCTCCCAGTCTTCATCGGACATCTTCTCTGGTTTCTTCGCTCTACCTCCAAGAGGTAAATAGAGATCCTTCTGGTAAAGATAATCCTCTATTTGCATCTTCCAAAATCCGAAGTTCGTGCCATTGAACTTCTCAATTCGCAACTTCTCTTCATCCGCCATTGCAGAATACCAATAGCTCTGATACCAGTTGTTGGCAGCGACCCGCACCGGAACCCACTCACACCGGTACAACCACCAACGTCGGACAAGCAAAGAGAGAAGCAAACGGATAAGCACTCTCTCGCTCCCTCGACACCGGACTCAAGGATCACCGCTTCGCTTCCGCTACGAAGGGCAAAAGATTACCCCGTGGTATCAATAGGGTAAAACACTTGAGCACCGCAGCGGATTATCAAACCAAAAGAAGAAGAAATAGGAAGAAAATAGCAAAGCAAACACAAAGATGTAACGAGGTTCGGCTACAAGTAGCCTACGTCCTCCACCGCTCCAAATCTCAATTAGGATGAACAGATTACAGAGATAGCACACACCAGAACGATCACAAGCGATCGATCTACAAGAGATTCACACAGAATTTCCTTTGCACAAGAAGTAGGATCCCAATCCTCTTCTTCTCTAGAACCCTAGCCGCACAAAACAAGAGTCTCTCTCGAAATATCCTTGAATATCTATCCTCCTAGGGCTCTCATGAGTCCTATATATAGTCTCAAGACCTTCAGATGATCATAGCCGTCGAAACGCCACCAAAAACACCAAAAGAAAATCGTCCGTACGATTTTTCGCGAGCCCGAGTCGACTCGGCTGTGGTTCGAGTCGACTCTGGCACGTCTGGATAAAACTGGCACGATCTAGAGTCGACTCGACTGTAGCTCGAGTCGACTCGACGATGCTTCGAGTCGACTCGACTGTAGCTCGAGTCGACTCTGACAGTCGAGACAGAAACATGGTTTTCTCGGTCTTCTGGCCTTTCTCCTCTCGGGTCGACTCGACTGTTCCCCAGTCGACTCGACTGTTCCCGAGTCGACTCGACTGTAGCTCAAGTCGACTCCGACAGTCCGCCAGACAGAATTATGCAGAATTGATTCTCCTTCAATTCTCTTCATCACCAATGGTCTCCACATACCCCAACAAGAAGGGTCGGCCAGTGTGTAGTGAAATTCCAAAGTGTTAATTAGCTTACAACTCCCTAAGAGAGACTTAATAAAAAGAACTTAAATTTGTATTACTTCCGACTAGTCATTGGGCTTTTTAGATTTTATATACCTTGTGTGTTTATCATTCTCACATAAATGTATAGAAATTAGGTTTTTAAAAACAAAAACTTTTTTTTAATTTATTATTATTATTATTATTTTAAATGAAAATGAACGCATTTTTTTCTATTTTTTTTTGAATGAAAATCAAGATGAATACCCCCAAACCTAAACCTAACATTGTCCTCAATGTTAAAAAAAATCTAAGAGAATTGGGTTGCCTTCCAACAAGCGCTAAGTTTACTGTCTTCAGCCAGACACAGTAAGGTAGTTTTTTGCATCTCCTTCTATGAGTTCATCTATTTTGTCTATCATAAAACACTCAACTTTCCTCGCGGGTTGGTCGTCCGCATTGAACACATTTAATTTTACCTTCATGTTCCCGAATGATATGTTCATTACCCCTGTTCTACAATTGATGCATGCATTAGCTGTTGCTAAAAAGGGCCGCCCAAGGATCACGGGGATTTGTTTCTTAGGATTAGGTTCATGTTCGATATCAAGGATACTGAAATCTACTGAAAAATAGAATTTGTCTACCTTGACAAGAACATCTTCAATTATCCCACATGGTATTTTTACAGATCGATCAGCCAATTGAAGGGATACCGAGATTGGTTTTAACTCACCTAACTCAAGTTTCTCATAAACTGAATAAGGTAAAAGGTTGACACTTGCCCCCTAGATCTAAGAGTGCTCGATCAATGAAATTATTTCCTAAGACACAGGAGATGGTGGGAGCACCAGGATCTTTGAATTTGGAGGGGTGTTGTGTTGAAGAATAGAACTCACTTGCTCAGTTAGGAAGACCTTTTTAGGCACATGTGTCCTAGATTTTTGCTTTTGTGTACAAAGGTTTTTGAGAAATTTGGCATAGGAGGAAACTTGTCTAATAGCATCAAGAAGCGGAAGGTTGATTTTCACTTGTTTGAAAACCTCCATCATTTCCTCTAGTAAAGTTCCCTTTTTGCCAAAGGGAGAGGGTGAATTAAGAGCTTCAGGAAATGGGGCCTTTGGGATATGAGTTTTGGCAGAAGGTGGACTAGCTGAAGAAGAAGAAGAAGGTTTTAGATTTTCATTTGACACATTTCTATCCTCTTCTTCACCTTCCTTATTGTTGTCCTCTCTAATCTTATTGTCTACTACACGTCCACTCCTTAGGATAGTCAAAGCATTGGCTTGTTCATGATGAATTGCATTTAATTGATTTTCTTGAGCCATGTATTATCCCCTAGGATTACTTAGTGGTTGGCTTGGAAGCTTTCCTTCCTCTCGCTTGTTCAGTGCATTAGCTAGTTGCCCCATTTGGGATTCTAGCTTGGCGATGGATTGCGTATGAGAGTGCACCAATTGTGTAATAGTTTCCAAATCTTGAAGGGCGTTCAACACTTTCTCCTCAAAGGCTGTGTTTCTTTGGGGTGGAGGAGGAGTGTGTTGAAATTGAGTCGAGGGACGGTAGGGATGAATATTTTGTGGGGTTTGAAAATTCTGAGGATTTTGAAAATTTTGGAAATAGGGTTGGTCTGTATTCGAAGCTTGCTGCTTCCAAGAAAAGTTTGGATGATTTCGACATCCCGGGTTATATGTATTGGAAAATGGGTCATTACCCGGTCTAGGCTGTGTTTGAGCAGCATTGATGTGTTCTTACACGAGTTCGAGGAATTGGGGCGCTGAAGGGCACTCATGAATAGGATGGGATGGGCTAGAACAGATAGTACACACTTGTGCTTGGGAAGAGTTCATGTAATACCCATCTATCATCAGTTGGTCAATCTTATGGGATAATGCATCTACCTTGCTAGACAGGTCCATAGAATGACTTATTTCACAAATGGTCCCTTTTCTTTGAGAACTCAGGGATGCTTGACGAGAACAAGAAGCATGATGGAGGAAGTTTTCGTTTAGATTTTTAAATAATTGCCATGCTTCATGCTCATTTTGAAGTATGAATGTCCCCCCGCATGCGGCATCAATCATCTGACGATTTCGTTCAGTCAATCCGTCATAGAAACATTGCACTAGCTGCCATTTAGGTATTTGATGATGTGGACATTTATGGATTAGGTCCGGAAATCTCTCCCAAGTTTCATGAAATTCTTCTCCCTCGGTTTGGGAGAAGCTTGTAATGGCACGTCTAAACTGGTTCGTTCTTCCTATGGGAAAGTATTTTTTAAAAAATTTAGATAATTGGGAATTAGGAAGACTTAAAGAAGAGAAAAATGAAAAGACTTATTTCTGGTTTGAAAAACCTCTTGTAACTTTTCTTTTCGATTATAAATGATGGAATTGTCCATTGCGATATATAAAAAATGATCGGTTTAAAAATGCTGTACGAAATGAAATGTCACAATATTTTTTTTATACATGTCCAAGTAATGGAAAAAAAAAAATATCTTTTACATATCCACCTAGTTTATCGACTTTTTCGGAAATGATAGAACGAAAAATGTCTTTGTACACGACAAAAAAATTATCCCATGAAGACCTGTATAATTATTGGGTTTATACCAATGAACAAAAAAAATAATAAAAATATTGATACATAAAAAAAATATAAAAATAAATAAGACGAGATTCGTCCCCCCCCCCATATATCTGATACCTTCACCTATAAGGGAACTTGTAAGGCCAACTCCATTTGTAATTCCATCAATTATATGTCTATCAAAAAACTGAGTTAGCTCGGTTAATCTTCTTATACCCATGACTAAAACCCTAGTATAAAAAATATCTATGTAACCACGATTATATGACCAATTGTATATAACACTTTTTATTTGGTCCAAGATAATTCTCTTAGGGCTCCCTTTTACAAATGAATTGATTAAGTCCAAATTCTGGAAAAATGAATAAACAGACCCATATAAAATATATGCTATGAATAATCCGAAAATAGCTATACTTACTGAAAAAATGGAATTTGTAAAAAATTCATACCAATTCACAGAATAATTCGAATTTGGATGTAAAAGATTTTGGGATGGGGTTAACCATTTCGATAATATATCAAAATCCATTACTTCTTGATCAAAAGAAATTTCTATTGATCCAACGAACAAAGTAAATAGTACCAATACAAGCAGAGGAAATAGCATAGTATTGTCTGATTCATGAGGATACGTGGAAGTATATTTATTTCCAAAGTAAGTACTAAAGTATCGTATCTTATCATTATCAATAATTTTATATGTATCTTTTGAAAAAAAGTAAACCTTATTATTCATTGTTGATAAAAGTAAATTTTTATTGAATGTTTTTGGTGCTTCTTTTCCCCATAGAGATATTGAATAGAACAAATTATTTTTAAGCGTAATGATCATACGTCTGTAATGCATTGTATGTCCCATAATAGGTCCCATTCTTCTACCCTTTCCCGGGAGTCGATGACTATTCATAGCTATTACCTTGACACCAAAGAAGAGTTCGACCCAATGCTTTATTTCTGTCCTAGTTGATCCTGATTCGACATTAGAAGTATATTGATTGTTCCCCAATAACCGAATACTTTTTTCTGTAAATACTGCATATTTGATTCCATCCATAAATCCATTTTCTTCCCTATGAGTTCCAGTATCGATAAGAATTCTAGTTCTTAGCTGACAACGCAACGCGTTAGCGAAGCGTCATTCTCATAGCGAGGCGCTTCGAGTTAGCGAAGCGCTGTAGTAGCGCCGAAGCCTATGTTGTTGCATTTGATCCCAAGAACGAATCAAATTGGCTTCTAAAAAATTCAGCCATTGCTTGGCTCTATCTTTAAGGGAGAAGGGGAATAGTCTAAGTTTCAGAGCATCATCAATGAAGTTCTTGAATCTTGACAGTGGTGCAAATCTCAAAGAATTCATCTAGGTGTTTATATGGTTCTTCGTTGGTGAGCCCGTAAAAAGATGGGAGTATTTGGATCATACTAGACTTTATTTCGTATTGTACAGCTGCTACCTCAGGTAATCGAATGCAAGATGGGGAAGTGTAAATGGTGGGAGTAAAGTACTCCCTCAGGAGTTTGGGTTGTTCTTCAGCCATCTCAGAAGGTGGGGATGATTCTAATGTTCTGATCTCAGCTCGAATATTCCTAAGGGTCCGTTCTATTTCAGGGTCAAAGGGTAATAGGTCACGTACTCTAGAACGACTCGCTTGCATACACTAGTACTTGATCAGTCAAGCATGCAATAAAAGAAAAACATATCAATCCTTGTATTTGTCCTAAAATCACTAGACAGCTCCTAATTGGTTTAAAGAGGGCACCTAAGCCTCCAATTCGGTCTAATGAACCGAGTTAACCAGGTAAGCTCCCAGGTAAGTGGAGGGGTCACGATGCGTTCGCGAAGGTCCCACTTAAAACCCACTTGCCTCGAATAGATGAACTGTCTTCCTTATAGAGACAAAGCTTGCCTAGACATCAACTAAGCCACAGAGCGAAATTGGTGCAACTTTCGGTGATCTTCGTCCTATTGAGCTCGAATGTCTCTAGGAGCCAACATCTAATTGATTTTAATTAAAGTGACACTATGTGCGATTGAGTTCACCTAAGTTGGGCAAGAATCCGGTGATGAAATCCGGCTCTTATCTTGTTGGGGTGATTGCCCTTACTATGTACGGATTAATTTGTGTATGTGTATCAAGCATGCATTCACACTTTTGCTGAAATTAAAATCAAACAATCACCACAAAATTTCAAGCTAATAATTAATTTAAATAAGAAAGGTTTAGAGGTTACCAAAGAAAATTTTTCCAGCAATTTAAATTTTTTTAGGCAAACCTTTACAGCATTCCTTTTCCAGCTATTCTCCTTTTGATCATCTCAGATTTTTCCTTCGATTCCTGATCAAATAAGACCAAAAGAAAAACTGGAAAAAAATTAGTAGAAGAGAAAAAGGAGATAAGAAAAGTAACAATAATAGAAAATAATTTTTTTATTTTATTTTAGATATATATATGTTTTTTTCTGAAAGTTTTTTTTTAATTAATTTTTTTTAATGATAGGAAAAATAACTATGCTAGCAATCCTTGGCAACGGCGCCAAAAATTGATCGGTTATTTCAATTTCAAAAATAAACCACGCAATAGCACGTATCCTGTAGGATAGTGATTACGGGTGTCGGTCCACAGGGATTGGATACAAGTTTTTTTTTCTAATTAAATCATTACTTCAAAGGGGATAAGCTAGAGTAAATGATAAAAACTAAGAATTAATATGGGTGTAGTAGTATGAATTATCTATGGAGAGAGGTGTTTAGGGCTAGAATCCACCGATAGATTTATATTCATGACGCTTTCAATGATTGAGTTGTATTTAAGACTTGATGGCTTCCGACTACAAGCCAAAGCAATCTATAAAAGAAAATTATAACTAATTCCCAGCATGAATCATCTAAGTCTAGCACAAACCATCTATTCTAATGATAAGCATGACCTGTCTAACCTAGCATGATGCATCTGATCATTAAATCATTAAACATGAAATCGATGTCACGTGAATATCTCCTCCAAATCACAGGTGTTGGATTTGATGAAATAGATCAATTTATGTAAAATATTTCATGCAAGATAAATGATTCACATAAATTGGATAAATCGTAAGATCAATTGATAAATTCTTCATCATGCAACAATCTTACAATACAAACTCAAATCAATAAAAATGAAACGAATACTCCTCTATGGCTTCATCAAACCCCTAAACCGAGGTTTAGCTGCTCATGATGCTCGGTGACTTTGATCGGCTTGCTAAGATACTCCACGCCATTCGTCTCAAGTCCTTCCTTCTTTTTTTTTCCTTTCTTTTACTAACTCATCCACTCACAGCATCCCTCTTTTTTTATTCTCCCTTCTCGGCACCATAACAGAGCATGCTCTGTTCTCGAACCGAGCTCTCCCCCTTTTCCTCTCTTCTCCGTCTTCCTCTTGTAGATCGCTGAAGACCAGCGATGGATCCCGAGAGAGGAGGAGGGCGTGATGCTGGGAATGATCTCGTGGAGGCTTGATTCCTGCTGCACGCGAGGGTGTGATGCTGGGAGAATGGCTGGATCTCGGGCGAAGATGGGGATGGAGCTCGAAACGGGTGCCGATCCGAAAGGAGCTGGGTTACCGGCTCGTTGAATTCAGTCGACTGGGATCACGGTGAAGGCTGAATCACAGGGATTGGAGCTAGAAATCGATGGGATCTCTTCTTGGAACGAATCCGGGTGAAGCTTGGGATGGTTGGAATGCTTGGAGGAAATGGCTGATTTTCGACTGCTGGGAGGTGGAACGGGCGGCGGATGGGATGTGGTTGATGCTGCTGGCACGGAGTTGATGCGGTGGTGCTGGATCTCGGCTGAACCGCGTGGGACTCGTGGCTGGAACGGGCAGGGGGTGCTCTGTGAGGCGGGATCACGGGAAGTATAGATAGCGGGAGGAAGGAGATAAACAGTGAAACAGTTTTTTTTTAATTATTATATTATTTCTTTTTTTTTGTAACACTGTTCATATGAACAGTGTTTTTACGGGACACTGTTCATATGAACAGTGAATCCAGTAATTCTTCCCAAAATTATTTTTATTTATTTTATTATATTCATTATTTTTTTTGTTTTAAATTTATAAATTTTATATGAAGGCAGGTAAGGAATTGGTTGGAAATTGACTTTGGGTTTGAGGTGGGTCATGATCGTTAATTTGCTTGAACTTACTCTCGAGCCCAATATTGTTTAAATTTAATTCTTGCTAAACAGCTTCAGACCGGACTCAACAAGGCTAAAAGCAGGACCGTGACTTAATAAAAAGGGTTAATCAAACCTTTTTCCTCATATAAGAATAATTATCTAATCATGACCAAAACCTATTTAATCATAGCCTTAGCTTGATTATAACTCCATCAGGTTACTAAACCAGGTCAACACAATCTCCTCCTTATATGTTTTCATGAAAGATTACAACTAGGAGAGAGACAAGTTCAGAGTCTATTTTGAGAAAAGAATTATTTACCTCTCACCATAATTTAAATTTATTTCAATGTTTATTCAATTTAATGGTAAAATATGTATTTATCAGTTTAAAAACATTAATAAGTGCTATGGAAAGATAACTAAATTATAAATTATTAAGCACTTATCAAGATCCCTATTTTTTAGGAATTTCCACACGCCATGATCAAGTGATAGCGTGGGGCTCCTAGGCTATAAAAGGACTGAGGATGATAGTGTTATTTTGATGATAAACAAGTAATTATCTAGAGCATGCTATAAGTTAAATTGATACTTCATTTATAAGTTCATTACTCTCAGTACATTTGTTTAATTGAAAATATATATATGGTCTTGTTCATTTGGATGAATCTAACCTTAAGAATGCAGCAAAGTGTGGATTGAGTCGACCCATAGGTTGATTGGGTCGACCCCGGCACATCTGGGAATCATCTGGCACACTCCTGCAAAAACAGCACAAATGAACAGTGAGTTGGGTCGACCCAAGGTAAGCATGAGTCAACCCAACCTCCAAAGAACCTCAAAACACAAAGGAAGAATGCTCTCTGGATTCACTGAGAGGGTCGACCCACACAGTGGTTGAGTCGACCCAAGCTTGAGTCGACCCAAACTCTGAGAGGGTCGACCCAAAGGGCAAGACAGAAAGACAGATAGAAAACGGTTCTCTGGAATTACTGAGAGGGTCGACCCAAGAAGAATTTGAGTCGACCCAAGTGAACTTTGAGTCGACCCAAAGAATGGTTGGGTCGACCCATGGGAAGAAAGGCTGAAATTGAGGTTTCTGTGGTTACTGAGAGGGTCGACCCAAGAAATGGTTGAGTCGACCCAAGGCAAAGTTGGGTCGACCCAAGGACAGGTTGAGCCGACCCAAACACGGGCTGAACAGTAACGGCTAGTTCTGCAGATGTACTTTCTGTCCTTCCCAAGGTATGTAACGGCTAGTTTTTTCAAATCTGACGAATGGGGCTTGTCCAAGGAAGGTTGAAAACTATTTAAAGGGGCACTATTCATCAGAGGAAACAACTTTTGAGTGGGATATCAAAGAAAACACAAGAAAACAAAAGAGCCCTAATCTCCTTCATCAAGAGCTTCATTCAAGAATCAAAGAAAGGGATTGAGCACATTCAAAGAGGCATCAAGAGCTCCTTCCCCCCTTGAAGAGTGAAGCTTCCTTGACAAAGAAGAGCAAAGCGACTTCAAAGCGATAATTTCTTTCTAACTCTTCTTTGTAGTTCATATTGTTTTATATGCTCATTTAGGAGTTTGAATCTTTTCTTTTTATTTGTTAAACACTTTGTAAAGGTTCGTTGGTGAGCCCGCAAAACCAACAAGGTTTTTGGTGAACCCGGAAAACCAAAGTTGTATAGGTTCGTTGGTGAGCCCGCAAAACCAACAAGGTTTTTGGTAAACCCGGAAAACCAAAGTTGTATAGGTTCGTTGGTGAGCCCGCAAAACCAACAAGGTTTTTGGTGAACCCGGAAAACCAAAGTTGTATAGGTTCGTTGGTGAGCCCGTAAAACCAACAAGGTTTTTGGATTGTGAGCCCGGAAAACAATCCAACTGTAATCCGTGAGATTATAGTGAATTCCCAAGGGTACGCTTGGGGAGTGGACGTAGGTGCTAAGGAGAGCACCGAACCACTATATATTGGTGTGTTTGCATTGTGTTTGTGCTTTCATTTTCCCTTGCTTTATCTTCTATTCTTGTATTAGCTTAACTCACTCAAATAACCTAAGAAAGCATCCACCGCACTTAATTACGAAAGTTTTTAAAAGCACTAAAATTTAGAAGAAACCAATTCACCCCCCCTCTTGGATTGTCACCTTGGGCAACAAGTGGTATCAGAGCCAGGTTCTCTAATAGTGCTAATTGATCTAACAATCAAGAGTTAAAGATCATGGCAACCCAAGTGGGAGGTACAATGAGTGAGGGGCAATCCACGAATAGACCACCTCTATTTAATGGCACAAACTATGCATATTGGAAAGCTAGAATGAGGATATTCATTCAAGCTTCAGATTATGAATTATGGCAAATAATCACTAGAGGACCTCACACACCCACACTCAATATAGAAGGCACTATCATACCCAAACCAGAAATGGATTGGAATGAAAATGATAGAAGACTAGCACAATTAAATGCAAAAGCTATAAATATACTTTATTGCTCTTTAGATGTAAATGAATTCAATAGAATATCCACTTGCTCCACCGCCAAAGAAATTTGGGATAGACTTGAGGTCACACATGAAGGGACCAATCAAGTCAAGGAATCAAAGATAAACATATTAGTACATAAGTATGAATTATTTAAAATGGATTCTACCGAGTCCATAACTGATATGTTTACTCGTTTTACTGATATTATAAATGGGCTTAAAAGCTTAGGAAAATCTTATTCTAATTCTGATTTGGTGCGAAAAATTCTCAGGTCTCTACCAAGAAATTGGGAGGCCAAGGTAACCGCCATACAAGAAGCAAAGGACCTCAATACACTACAGCTAGAGGAGCTTCTAGGGTCACTCATGACCCATGAGTTGACTATGAGGCAAAATTCAGAAGATGAGGTCAAGAGAAGAAAGCCTATAGCCCTAAAGACTACCACCCCTAGACAACAATCTGAATCAGAAGATTCAGATGATGATGAAGATATTGATGAGGAAGGGATGGCAGTACTTGGCAGGAAATTCAGAAAATTCATGAGAGGTAAGAATAGATTCCATAAAAAGAAGCCCTTCTCTAAAGGTAACTCAAGCAAAGAGAAGGGTAAGGACAAAGAAAAGGGTAAGGACAAAGAAAGGGAGAAAGAAACTCCCATTTGCTATGAGTGTAACAAACCCGGGCATTATAAGATAGATTGCCCAGATTTGAAGTGGATGGCAAGAAAATTGAAAAAGAAGAATTTTATGGCTGATTGGAGTGAGAGTGAGGAATCAAGTTCAGAGGATGAAGATCATCAAGACACGGCCCAAATATGTCATATGGCCAATGACGATGAGGTAGATTCTGAACTTGACTGTGATTTTACTGTTGATGAATTACATGATGCATTTTTAGAACTCATGGAAGAACATAAGAAAGTAATTAATAGAAATAAAGCTCTAAAAGAAGAAAATCAATCTCTCATTAAAGATAAAATAAAACTGTCTAATAACTATGAAACGTTAAGTAGGAAACTTGAAAATGAAACCAAGAATCTAATTGCTGAAAATATTAAGTTAAAAGAAGATGCTGAAAAGTATAAATCCTTGGTAGATAAATTTACTCTTAGTTCTACCAAATTGAATATGATACTTGATAGTCAAAGAGCTGTATATAATAAGGCTGGTTTAGGTTATAGAACAAATACAAAACAAAAATTCTTAAAGAATATCTTTGTAAAAGCTAAAAATGAAAATGTTACTTGTTATTGTTGCAATAAGATAGGACATAGAGCATATGAATGTAACTTTAGAAAGTCTAGTCAAAACAAATCAAGTAATAATCAAAAGATTAAATTCAAGAAAGTTTGGGTTCCAAAAGGAACATGGAGTACTAACCCTAAAGGACCCAACTTAGTTTGGGTACCTAAAGTTTCTTCTTGATCTTGATTGCAGGTGTGTCTTACAGCTGATAAAATGGAAAAATGATGGTATCTAGATAGTAGCTGTTCAAGACACATGACCGATGACGAAGATCAATTTATCACTTTGGAACCAAAGAAAGGTGGAGTAGTTACCTATGGAGACAATGGTAAAGGACATATCATTGGAAAGGGTAAAATTTTCATTGCTCCATCTGTTTTTATAGAAAATGTTTTGTTAGTTAAAGGTTTGAAACATAATCTTCTTAGTATAAGTCAATTTTGTGATAAAGGATTTAAAGTTACATTTGAAGCATCTGTATGTATAATCACAAATCCTAAAGATAATAGCATTGTACTTGTAGGACAAAGGCAAAGAAATATTTACTTAGTAGATCTTTATGAATTAGGCAAGAAAAATGGTTTATGCTTAATTACTAATGAAGAAAAGAAGAATGAAACTAGTTGGCTTTGGCATCGAAGACTAGGACATGCTAGTATGGAATTAATATCAAAACTAGTTAAGAAGGAATTAATAAAGGATGTGCCAAAATTGATTTTTGAAAAGGACAAAATATGTGGACCATGTTCATTAGGAAAACAAACTAGATCATCTTTTAAATCGAAAAATGTAGTATCAACAATTAGACCATTTGAACTCATACATATGGACTTATTTGGACCTACTAGAACTACAAGTCTAGGAGGAAAGAAATATGGACTAGTCATTGTTGATGATTTTTCAAGGTATACATGGGTTTCATTTTTGGCACATAAGAATGAAGCATTTTCAGAATTTTTGAAACTATACAATAAAATCATAAATGAAAAGAAACTCACATTGGTAGCAATTCGAAGTGATCATGGCACGGAATTTGAAAATCAACACTTCGAGGAATTTTGCACTAAAAATGGAATATCACATCAATTTTCAGCACCTAGAACTCCTCAACAAAATGGGGTTGTTGAAAGGAAAAATAGGACATTGGCAGAAATGGCACACACAATGTTGTGCGAGTCAAATCTTCCAAAGTACTTTTGGGCTGAAGCTATAAACACTTCTTGCCATATTCTAAATCGAGTTTTAATACGACCTATAACTAAGAAAACTCCTTATGAACTTTGGAAGAATAAGAAACCCACTGCAAAATATTTTAAAGTGTTTGGATGTAGATGTTTTATCTTAAATAACGGCAAGGAGGACTTAAGTAAATTTGATGCCAAGTCAGATGAAGGTATCTTCTTAGGATACTCCACATCTAGCAAGGCATACAGAGTATTCAACAAAAGAACCTTAGTAGTGGAAGAGTCGGTAAATATTATATTTGATGAGTCTGATAGTGAGTCTGCTAGGAAAGAAAACTCTATTGATGATGATACAGGAATTATCGATTTTGAGAAGTTAAAAATTGATGACGTACCAAATCAAGATACGGGAGATGATTGCGTGCCACCACAACCCCAAGACGTGCCAAAAGAATGGAGGTATGCACATGGATATCCTAAAGACTTAATTATTGGTGATCCATCTCAAGGGGTAAGAACTCGATCTTCTCTTAGAAATTTAAATGATTATCTTGCTTTCGTTTCACAATTAGAATCTAAAACTTATGAAGAAGCTGAAAAAGATACTAACTGGATAAATGCCATGCAAGAGGAATTAAATCAATTTAAAAGAAGTAATGTATGGACATTAACTGAAAGACCAAAGCATAATTCAGTAATTGGAACAAAATGGGTATTTAGAAATAAACTAGATGAAAATGGAGTAGTTATAAGAAATAAGGCCAGACTCGTAGCTAAAGGATACAATCAGGAAGAAGGAATAGATTATGATGAGACATTTGCTCCTGTAGCTAGATTAGAAGCTATTAGATTACTTCTAGCATTTGCATGTTTTATGGATTTTAAATTATATCAAATGGATGTGAAGAGTGCATTCTTAAATGGTATTATTGAGGAGGAAGTATATGTAGAACAACCTCCAGGATTTGAAAATCATGAATTGCCAAATCATGTGTTTAAATTACATAAGGCATTATATGGATTAAAGCAAGCACCTAGGGCTTGGTATGATAGACTAAGTAAATTTCTGATTGATAATGATTTTTGTAGAGGAAATGTAGATAAAACTCTATTTCTCAAAAGAAAGGACAAAAATCTACTAGTGGTACAAATATATGTAGATGACATAATCTTTGGTGCCACTAACGATACTCTGTGC
Source organism: Phoenix dactylifera (assembly GCF_051530095.1). Taxonomy (NCBI): domain Eukaryota; kingdom Viridiplantae; phylum Streptophyta; class Magnoliopsida; order Arecales; family Arecaceae; genus Phoenix; species Phoenix dactylifera. The sequence goes on from NC_143207.1 coordinate 3,173,662, forward strand.
AAAGAATTTGCTGATTTAATGCATGGAGAATTTGAGATGAGTTTGATGGGAGAACTAAGTTTCTTTTTAGGATTACAAATCAAACAAACCAAAGAAGGCATTTTCATTCATCAAACTAAGTATACAAAGGAAATACTGAAGAAGTTTGGGAATGAAAATCATAAGGGAATTGGCACTCCAATGAATCCCACTAGTAAGCTAGACAAGGATGAAAAAGGGAAAAGTGTGGATATTAAGCTCTATAGAGGACTAATTGGATCCTTGCTCTATCTTACTGCTAGTAGACCCGACATTGTATTCAGTATAGGGATATGTGCTAGATACCAATCGGATCCTAAGGAGTCACATTTAAGTGCAGTTAAGAGAATCCTTAGATATTTAAGAGGAACTACCACCATTGGATTATGGTACTCGAGAGACTCCTGTCTAGATTTGCTTGCATATTCAGATGCAGATTTTGCCGGATGCAAATTAGATAGAAAGAGCACAAGTGGGACATGTCAATTCCTAGGAAATAACTTAGTATCATGGTTTAGTAAAAAGCAGAACTCAGTGGCACTATCCACAGCTGAAGCTGAATACATAGCTGCTGGTAGTTGTTGTGCCCAAGTATTATGGCTCAAGCAACAATTAGAGGACTATGGAGTTAAACTAGATAATATTCCTATTAAATGTGATAATACGAGTGCTATCAATCTCACTAAAAATCCAGTTCAGCACTCTAAGGCCAAACACATAGAAATAAGGTACCATTTTATTAGGGATCATGTGCAAAATGGAAACGTATGCATTGAGCATATATGCACAGAAAAACAATTGGCCGACATATTTACAAAACCATTGAGTGAAGATAGATTCTGTATGCTCAGGAGGGAATTAGGTATATGTGATCCTTTTATTGAATGAATATGAAAGGGAGCTAATAATGTCATGATACATTCCTCTAACTTCAAAAATCCCATGAAACATGAGTCAAATTTGTTATCTATAGATTCCTTACTCATGTATCATTGTTCCATAAAGAGGTTATAAGGATTGGAAGCAAGGAAAACTTTTTAGAAGCAAAAAGGGAGAGAAAACAAAATTTCTGCACTTGGGTCGACCCAACCCAGAACATGGGTCGACCCTACGTTGAGTCGACCCAAGAAAATTCTTGAGTCGACCCAACGTCGGGACCCCACTGTTATAAGGGGGCCCGAGAGCTCATCTAGGGCACTGTTTGCCCTTTGTCTCCTTCCGAAAAGTCTAGCCCCCACTCTCCAATCTCCACTAAACTCCTCCAAACAGTAGATTTCCTAAAGATCTTGGAGAAATGGGACCCAAACGAGCCGTAGCCAAGAAATCCGGAAGAGTGACCCGAGTCCAACAAAAGGAAAGGCATCCTACCGAGCCTTCTCCCGTGTCTCCACGACGTGAGGCACGTGCGGAGGTCCCTCCTCCTCCTTCCCCCTCAGTGATCCTTGCAAGATTTGCGGGGAGGCCGGTTACTACCGGGAGAAGGATTCATTCGGAGTTTTTCAACCAAGAAGGATTTCGGATTTGGGAATGGATCCAAAGACAAGGTTGGGAGTATCTTTGCTCCCTTGATGTGGTGATTTACCCCGGGTTGGTCCAAGAGTTCTACGCCTTCCTCAAGACTGGTATGGGAGGACTTATTTCAGATGTTAGAGGGGTTCGGATCCGTGTATCCGAGGAGAGCTTGAGTGAGCTACTACACCTACCCTGCACAGGAGCTACTCCGGAAAAGTCAGAAAACAAAATGAGAGCTCTACAGTTAATCATGGAAAATGAGAACTTCGATTTTTTCACAAAGGTAATAGCTAGCTCTCTTTCTGCTGAGATGAGGTTGTTGCTCAATATGATAAATAGGATTTTATTTCCGAAGACCGGGAGATTCGATCTAATCTCAGAGCGAGATCTTGCAGTTATGGAGTGTATGATTCGGGGGATTCCCCTAAATCTTCCGGCCATGATATTGAGGCAGATGAGAAAGGTGATAAGCAGCAACAGGGTATCACTACCTTATGGCATGATACTCACATTGATTTTTAGACAGCATGGGTTACCTCTCGAGGTGGAGGCATCCAAGAGTCTGTATTCCACAGACACGTACACTGCACGGACACTCATACGCATGGGATATGCGAAAGTGAACGGGCAGTGGATTCACACCGGTGCAGGCATTCAGGGTGAGGCACCAGAGGGAGAGGCACCAGAGGATGAGGATGAGGAGCCTATGGATCATCCTACTGCACCCTCAGCGGCTGGACCATCGTCATCTGCTCCTCCGACAGATACGGATGACTTCTGGAGCAAGATGACAGAGCTCATGACAGCCCAGGCGAGGACTATTACTGACGGGCTCACGAGCCGATTGGACGCCCGGTTGGATGTCATGTCTGCTGAGATCAGTGATCTGAGGCAGCAGATAGGAGCACTCCGGAGAGAGAGAGAGACACATGGACCGTCTGTGCCACAGGCTGCTGAGTCAGAAATATCGGCACAGAGTCATCCCGCTCGTCGTGCTCCACGCCAGACACAATCTCACCAGGCTCGACCTCCCCTCGCCACGTATGCTAGGAGGATGAGGACTAGATCCCAGCCATTAGATTCCCCCTAGGCTGATCTTAGCGTCTATGTTTAGAGCCTAGGCTAGATATCTAGTTCTCACATGTATCTTGCTTTTCTCATATGTATCTTGTTTTTTTTTTTTTTTTTCTTTCTCATATGTATCTTGCTTTTCCCTTATATCTTTAAATCTCGATTGAGGAACATTGTACTTATCTTTATTTTGGGCATTAATGTATGAAAATGTTCCTATTATGATAAATGAAGTCTGAAGTTTGTTCTTAATTGCATCTTTTTCCATATATATGTTTTTGATGATAACAAAAAGGGGGAGAAGAGAAGGAAAGAGTATATAAAGGAGAAGAGGAGAAAAGAGTATATAAAGGGGGAGAAGAAAAGATAGAATATTCACTTTAAGAAAAGAAAGAGTATTTCATTTGAGAAGTTAAGAAAGAGTATTAATTTTGGGAGAAGTAAAGATAGTGTTTAAAGAAAGAGTATTAACTTTGTGAGAAAGAGTGAGTAAAGAAATTATGAAACGAAAAGAGAAATAAATGGGCAAACAAATTGAAAATCATATAAGAAAGCTTATATATCTAAGGGGGAGCAATTTGTAACAATGAAAATCATCAGATCAAAAATTTCTATCATAATTCAGAACTTGGCACGCTCCTCTCGCACCCCGATACATAACCTGAAACTCATATGATATCTCAAATTTTTGAAGTTTCATTGCTAATGAATTATAAATGAAAGGGGGAGCCATTCAAAAAGTCAAATTGGCAAATTTTGAATAATATAGGGGGAGATTTCACAAGTATATATGAAAAGCTGAAATTCTGAAATTCAATCCCTTTTATAAACTGATTTTAAAGACAAGTATCAATAGGCTTATACTCTTTATTTTGTAATCATCAAAAAGGGGGAGATTGAGGATGATAGTGTTATTTTGATGATAAACAAGTAATTATCTAGAGCATGCTATAAGTTAAATTGATACTTCATTTATAAGTTCATTACTCTCAGTACATTTGTTTAATTGAAAATATATATATGGTCTTGTTCATTTGGATGAATCTAACCTTAAGAATGCAGCAAAGTGTGGATTGAGTCGACCCATAGGTTGATTGGGTCGACCCCGGCACATCTGGGAATCATCTGGCACACTCCTGCAAAAACAGCACTAATGAACAGTGAGTTGGGTCGACCCAAGGTAAGCATGAGTCGACCCAACCTCCAAAGAACCTCAAAACACAAAGGAAGAATGCTCTCTGGATTCACTGAGAGGGTCGACCCACACAGTGGTTGAGTCGACCCAAGCTTGAGTCGACCCAAACTCTGAGAGGGTCGACCCAAAGGGCAAGACAGAAAGACAGACAGAAAACGGTTCTCTGGAATTACTGAGAGGGTCGACCCAAGAAGAATTTGAGTCGACCCAAAGAATGGTTGGGTCGACCCATGGGAAGAAAGGCTGAAATTGAGGTTTCTGTGGTTACTGAGAGGGTCGACCCAAGAAATGGTTGAGTCGACCCAAGGCAAAGTTGGGTCGACCCAAGGACAGGTTGAGCCGACCCAAACACGGGCTGAACAGTAACGGCTAGTTCTGCAGATGTACTTTCTGTCCTTCCCAAGGTATGTAACGGCTAGTTTTTTCAAATCTGACGAATGGGGCTTGTCCAAGGAAGGTTGAAAACTATTTAAAGGGGCACTATTCATCAGAGGAAACAACTTTTGAGTGGGATATCAAAGAAAACACAAGAAAACAAAAGAGCCCTAATCTCCTTCATCAAGAGCTTCATTCAAGAATCAAAGAAAGGGATTGAGCACATTCAAAGAGGCATCAAGAGCTCCTTCCCCCCTTGAAGAGTGAAGCTTCCTTGACAAAGAAGAGCAAAGCGACTTCAAAGCGATAATTTCTTTCTAACTCTTCTTTGTAGTTCATATTGTTTTATATGCTCATTTAGGAGTTTGAATCTTTTCTTTTTATTTGTTAAACACTTTGTAAAGGTTCGTTGGTGAGCCCGCAAAACCAACAAGGTTTTTGGTGAACCCGGAAAACCAAAGTTGTATAGGTTCGTTGGTGAGCCCGCAAAACCAACAAGGTTTTTGGTAAACCCGGAAAACCAAAGTTGTATAGGTTCGTTGGTGAGCCCGCAAAACCAACAAGGTTTTTGGTGAACCCGGAAAACCAAAGTTGTATAGGTTCGTTGGTGAGCCCGTAAAACCAACAAGGTTTTTGGATTGTGAGCCCGAAAAACAATCCAACTGTAATCCGTGAGATTATAGTGAATTCCCAAGGGTACGCTTGGGGAGTGGACGTAGGTGCTAAGGAGAGCACCGAACCACTATATATTGGTGTGTTTGCATTGTGTTTGTGCTTTCATTTTCTCTTGCTTTATCTTCTATTCTTGTATTAGCTTAACTCACTCAAATAACCTAAGAAAGCATCCATCGCACTTAATTACGAAAGTTTTTAAAAGCACTAAAATTTAGAAGAAACCAATTCACCCCCCCCCCCTCTTGGATTGTCACCTTGGGCAACAAGGACCTCCACGCATAGGGTTTTAGATGCAGAATTTTTAGGGAGTTCTAGGGTTCTGAAAAATTCTGCAGACGGCTGCCATCTCTTCTCCTCCTCCTCCTCCTCCTCCATCATCTTCTTCTTCTTCAGCAAACAATCAAAGAGTTGATTGCCATGAGAAAGAAAAGTTTAGCCATTGTAGCACCTGCTCGCGAGTTAGCACTCTCACGGACGTCGATCTTCCTGGAGCTTCGCGTGGACGATCCATAGAGGCCGGACGTATGTGCGGCTACAGAGCGTGATCAAGGAGTCATCGAAGACTTTCAATAAATCAGGTATGAGATTTGATCTCATCAGATATTAAGATTAGATCTTAACTTGATTGCAGAAATTTCATGTTGCTGAAATTTCAGAATTGTATGTTAAACATATAATTATAGTTTCATGTTTTACATAAATATTTAAATCCTGGTTTTATTTTTATGGTAGAGATTAGATCTCAAGCATGCATGAAAATTAAACAATTTAATTTTTAATTGCTTCCACTGATTTCTAAAAAATTTTAAAATCATGCATGCTACCCTACAAGGGTTTCTTTCAGAGTCAACTCATCATAAACTATGGGTTGACTTATAAGGTAGCTCATAATAAAATTTTCTATTCTTATATGTGAGTAGGCCTGTTAACGAGCCGAGCAGAGCCCGAGCCTAGGAGGTTCGGGCTCGGCTCATTTCATAGAATCTCGGGCTCAAGCTTGGGCTTGGTACCAAGCTCTGTATTGGGCTCGAGCTCGGGCTTACTTGGCAAAGCAAAGGCTCGGTCTTGAGCTCGTAAAGCTCGTTTCAATAACGAGCTCAAGCCGGAGCTTGGGTTTGAGCTTGATAAAAGGCAAAGAAAACTTGATCGATCATTTGGATCGACTCACTCTAACAGAAGCTTCACAAATTGCCTTCTCCAGTGTTGGGGTCGACTCCAATGTTCTGAAACTTGCTAAATTCACTATTTGGCATCTAAAACACTTTCAACCCACAAAAAATGTTGAAGTTATGCTTAGAAAAGGAAAAATGATCAAGTTATGTATTAACCACATCCAAGCACAAAGGCAATGACAATCAAAAAGAAGTTAAATGGTCTAAGTGAAACCCCAACAAACTAAAAAATATCTCATACAAATCAAGTTCTACAAAAGAGTTCAAGAAACACAATAAACATAATAAATCTCAAATTCTCAAGTAGTCTAGTTTAGACCAGTCTCTGTGTTCCATTGCATAAACTCTTCATCAACCTGTAATTAAACAAGAAACCAGAAATTATAAATTAAAAAACTAACTACTAAAAGATATATTAAATACTATAAATGATACTTACATTTGATGACTGCTCCAATCCAAGCTTATGATGCAACCAATCTCTAGTACAAATCAAAGTTTGTACAGTCTCAGGTTTCAAAGAGCTACGATATTGATCGAGCACTCTACCTCTAGCACTAAATGCAACCTCTGAAGCAACAATAGTAATAGGAATGGCTAGTATTATTGGGAACCCTAGTGGTCGCATGCATATATTTTTAAAAATTTTACAGCGGAAGCATGAATTAAACTATTTAATTCCTATGCATGCTAGAGATCATATCTCTACAATAAAAATAGATTCAGAACTTTAAACATTTATCCTAAACAAGTATGCATATTCTATGTCTAACATGTAATCATGCAGAATTTTAGCAACCTAATTGATTTTTAATCCTAAATTCTAATGAGATCAGATCTCATACCTTTTTGCTTTGAGAACTTTGATGATGCCTTGATCACCTTCTGTAGCCGCACATATATCCGGCCTCTACGGATAGTCCACGCGAAGCTCTAGGATGATCCACAACTGCAGGAGTGTTAGCTCGCGTAGAGGTGCTGCAATGGCTGAATTTTTCCCCCTCGAAGTTCTCAACTTTTGATTCTACTTCAAGAGAATAAAGGATGGAGATGAAGGAGAAGAAGGGGGAGAGAGGGCAGCTGGCTCTCAAAAATTTTTCAGAATTTAGAACCCTCTCTAAAGACCACATCATTCAAACCCTAGGCGTGGGGGTCTTTTTATAGCCAAAAGACCCCCCACGCCTCACACCTATTTTAGCCAACGAATTTGGCTGATAAATTTTCCAAAAAATTCTGGTGAACCAATAGCTAAGATATGAACAAATTCTCTTTTAATTTTGTGCCATGAATGATAAGTGCTAAATAATGCATAAATTAATATCTTATTCATGGCACTTATCATTATTTTAATTCACATATTTTAAATGTAAACATAAAAAATGTGTTTCCCTTCATCATTGCATTTTAATAAATTATTTGGTAATTTGAGTTTGATTTAATTATTTTGGGTCGAATTCAACGTATGCAGGTCGGGTCAAACCCATCATCTGACTCATAACCATGAAGTCTGATCACGCTAGAGCACATGTGGCAGCTATCCCGAATGACACATGCTAAAGTACATGGGATTTCAAAACATCTCAGCCACATCCAGCCAACGGCGATTATCCCCAAACTTCCGGATCATATATCCCAACGTCCCATGCTCATCTCGAGTGTTCTTCCTCACATCCCGCTCAGACTAACTCCACGGACAAGCCTCCCCTGCTTCCTTCCCGCAACTAATGCTCCACATCATAGCCGTAACCTCCTTCCAAACCAAATCCGGAGGCTGTCCCAGCCTCCCTCCGGATCATGTTCGTTACCAAGCTTCATCCCATTCATATCCGCATCCCCTGCATCCCAGATCCCATCGAATCAAGCCAACCTCCTTCGGATTCCTTCCATGTCCACGAACAAAGCCATCTCTTCCCCTGTTTCGGAACCAATCCCAGCCGAATCCAACTTCTCCACGTCGTTCCCGAGCTTATCCTCCCAAAATCAAGTCCTCTGTTTCTCCTCATCCTCTTCTCCGAATAACATCCAAGATTTATCCCAGTTCCTCTGTTCCGGATCAACCTCATCCGCAAGCCATTCCGCAATTCTACCAGGCATCCGTTCCATGTTATCGTCCGTGATCCACCTTCATCCCAATCCGGATTTCTTCCCAGCCATTCACACATCATCCCACACGCCCATTGTTCTCCCACGAACCAAGCCATATCCAAGTTCATCTCAACCGCAAGCTATCCCAACTCTCAGCCGAGTCCCCAAGCTTCATCTTTTGGATCATCTCCCAGATTAGATCACCTTTCTGATTCGTTCCAACTGTGTCATCCTTCCCAATCTTATCCTCCTAGCATCCCATGCTCTCCACGTTCCTTCACAACCTCCGGATGAGAACCAGCTTATCAACAACCGCAAATCAAATTCGTTCCTTCATCTCCCAGCCATGAACATCATCCGAATTGCATTATCCCCTATTTCGGAAACATAACAGAGATCATCCTCTCATTCCATGGATCGAGTCTCAACATCCGGATTAACTTCAGCAATCTCCCCAGCGTTCGCGGAACAACATTCGAGCTTCATGGATCATCTTCCCAGATTTCCTCCAACCGTGATCTTTTCTTCTCCCGTTCGGATCAAGCAACCAGTTCTTCTCCCCTGCTCCACGTCCGTAGCTAACTTTATGAGATCTTCTGCATCTAAAGATCCCCTGTTCCCAGCAAAATCTAGCCCAGTATCTTCCAAGATCTTGCAGTTCATTCCATTCGTGATACATTCCCATCCCACCATTCACAAGGATAAACATCAGTTAGCAGCCATCTGTGATGAAGCTTCCCACGCTTTCGCATCTTCCACGCATTCCTCCCAGCTCTACTTCAACCGTACCGCGCTTCACGTCCGTGAATCACAGGCCGCAGCAGCCGTGGAGCAACCTCCTGTGGATCAACATCTTCAGCCGTCCAACCTTCCTTTCGCGTCTCACCCGCATCCGCAAAACAGAGCTGTTTTCTCTGCCTTATCTTCTCACTCGGAAGATCTTATCCAGGGAGGAAAATAGAGGAGCTGGTGAAGCTATAAAAGGAGGAGACTTCCCTTCTTCAGAATCATCTCCTCAGAGGCCAAGTTCCCCACCGGGAGAAGAAGAAGCTTGGCTCTTCTCAAGGAGTTCCCACAAGAATAAAAGGAGAGAGAGAAGACTTTGGGGCATTTCGGAAATAACTTCCCATATAAAAAATAATGAAGTGCTGAGAGGGAGTTTTCGATGGGAGTCGCCGGAGGAAGAAAGAAAGAAGAGCTGGTCGCGATGGAAGCCTTCTCTACCACTGCTGTTGTCGCCCACGACTCCATGGAAGGCTGATCTCCTCTCCAGGGCCGGATGCAGCCCTAACAAAGGGCTAAGGATTTTGTATTATTGATTTCTATTCTTAGAGTTATATAAACCTTATTTTGTTCTTAATGAATATTTTATTTCATCTCATATTTAATTTTTGTGATTTTAAATATGACGTTTATACAACTATTCTTCATGATCACTAAGTTAATAGAAGATCACCCATGCTTAGAAAAGATGCAGTGTCCTGCCACATTAGTTTAGGGTAGGCATTTCATGCCGACCGAAGATGGATGTTCCTAAATTACTTTTGTGAGATTTTTATTTGAATTATTATTAGACTGGTAGTCAATGTTATCATCCCTCATATGTCATGAAAATTTTGAAATAATTTTCAGATTGCAGCGGAAAAACATATGCGGGATCCGTTCATCGCATGAATGTATTTTAAAACCATTCGTTTGTAGATAGATTAGAATTAAATTATTTTAAACCATTTTAAAATCATTAAGAAGATCAGATCTTCACCTTGTGCGGGTAAATGGTCTCCGCAAATCTGATTTACGTGGTATTTGATCAAGGCTCAGTGGAAGCCGCACACGCGTCCGGCCTCTACAGGTATCCACACGAAGTACTGACTCGATCGAAGCCTTTGGATCTCACCGGGGTGCTAGCTCCCTTGCAGAGATGGCTATGGATGGCTGAAGTCTTCTCCTTTGAATCAATCTTTGATTGGCTTGAGAGGAAGAAGAAGAAGGATGGATGTAGGAAGAAGAAAACAAGACCCGCAACCTTTCTCTTTTTCTTCCTTTTGGAACCAAGATGAAGAAGGAAGAGGGCGTCCCAAGCTTTTCTTTTTCCTCTCTTGATCGTGGCTCAAAGGAGGAAGATGGAGGAGGGTGCTCACGGCTGGAATGAGGAGAAAAACATTCATTTTGGCCGAAATTCCATGCTCCCTTTTTAATTGCAAAGGGATAAAGATGAGCTCCTATTTTTTAGGAGCTCATCCTTATCTCTATTTCATGTCACCTAGGAGGGGCATGCGCCCCTCCTTTTTCTCCCACGCATGGCTCAAAGGGAGGGGCATATTCCCCTCCCTCTTATCCATTTAAATCTGCCACTTAATCAAATTAATGGGTGATTTAATTTGGGTCTAGTGCATGAGTCCAATCCTAGTCAAAATAGGACTTGTATGGACCTATTTCAATTTCCTCCCAATCCTAATCTAATTAGGACTTAATTGAACCATGACTCTATTGAACTCTTCAATCCTAATCCAATTAGGAGTCATGAAATTAATTAGATTAAATTTAAAATTAATTAGGACTTAAGAAAATCCTAATCTAATCAGGACTTGTTCAATTTTCAGCCCTAAGACAATTAGGACTTTAGAAATCCTATTCCAAATGGGATTCTAATTTAATTTGAAATCCTAATCCAATTAGGACTTCATGAATTCCACTCCAAGTAGGACTCATGATCAAGTCCAATTAATTAAATCCAATTAATTAAATTAAATTGCAATCCGATTGCAATTAATCCTTCTTCTAACCACTAACTCTTAGCGGGTTTTCATTTATCAATCTAATTGATTATTTGTGATTCCTAATCACATTCAACCATTGGATCGATCAATACTTCTAATGTGTGTGACCCCATAGGTTCTATTTTGACTGGTAGTGAGATATATTGCGATCTCTATCACAATATCATTGAAAACTCCTTTCAATGGGTTGAAACAATTTCAACTCAACTCATCAGGGTTTATCGACCATCAAGATGATCCCTGTGAGTCTCACCATCCACCAGTGACACCTAGCAGTATGTAGTGGCCACCCAGCAGAATAGAATGATGAACCTCTAGGTGCAGTTATCGTATGATACAGTCCTTCTATCGTGGATCCCTACAGACCGGAGGTCATGGATAACTCGTCAAACCCCGTTGTCTGTCATATGTCTAGATTTATTCGACTTGAGTTCGATAGTGGAAAACTCTTTGTCCACTATATATTATTTCCCTGGCCAAGATCTTAGAACTCTGTCTAATAAATCACATAGGATCACTCCTCTTCTATCAAGGTCGATAGATTCCATGTAAGTGCATACCCTACTCCTACAGTGAACCTACTGCAGCCAATCTACACAACAAGGACCCATATGACTAGAGACCATGTATATGTGCAGTCAAACTACAATAACCTCACTGTGAGTAGCCGAAGCACCGCAGGTCAAAGGACCAGTCACACTACTGCAACATCAAGTAAGTCACTGACGAGTGGATAGACATCCAAGTGACTTCTTGTCTTGGTCACGCTCAGTACCCTTGTTCTCTAACAAGCACCTGCACTCTCACTTCAGTGACCCTACACTGTGGACTCGAGTCTCGTCCATCCATAAGGAAAGCAATCTGTGCACTGATCGGATCGATCACCGTCCACGTGATGATCCATTGATCAGGAGCATTTAGAAATTAATCACCAATGATACATGGATCAAATTCTCAATTCTTGAGAATATGTATCATCATCTTATTAATTTCTTGGACGATTCATAGACACATAAACAATATGAATGAAAATATGCCCATTTATTATTCAATAATAATAAAGTCAAGTACAAATTTATGTCCCAGAATAAATAATATGTCTGCCAGATTGGCTTCTAGGGCATATATCTAACAGTCAATTTGCATGTTAATTTAAGAATAAATTAAAATACAAATAACCCTTGTTTCGATGTTAGTGGTGAATTCCATGCCCTAGGTTCTCCCAAACTGATATTATTTTAATTACATTTTTTTATTAAAATTTCTTAGTTAAGTTTTCTTCACAAACTCTTCCTTTTAAATATTTTTATTTTTAAGAAAAATAACTGTACCCAATTCCTGAGGATCGATACCCATAATCACTATCCTACCAGATACGTGCTATTGCGTGGTCTTTAAAGTTGACTATCAATTTTTGGCGCCGTTGCCGGAGATTGTTAGTATAGTTGTTTTTCTTTTCATAAAAAAAAACTCTTTAAAAAATATATATACACATATATCTAAAATAAAATAAAAATATTTTCTATTTTGGTTATTTTACTTATCCCTTTTTCTTTTCTTTTACTAATTTTTGATTTTTCTATTGGTATTATTCGATCAGGAATCAAAGAGAAAATTTGGGACGATCAAAAAGGAAACTGCTGAAAAAGTAATGCTGTAGAGGTTTGCCTAAAAATAAAAAAAAATTGCTGGAAAAATTTCCTTTGGTAACCTCTAAACTTTTCTTATTTAAGTTGATTCCAAATTAGCCTAAAATTTTGTGGTAATTGTTTGATTTTAATTTCAGTAAAAGTGTGAATGCATGCTTGATACACATACACCAATTAATCCGCACATAGTAAGGGCAATCACCCCAACAAGAAAAGAACTGGATTTCATCACCAGATTCTTGCCCAAATTAGGTGAACCAATTCGCACATAGCTATCACCTTAATTAAAATTAATTAGACGTTGGCCCCTAGGGACATTCGAGCTCAATAGGATGAAGATCACCGAAAGTTGCACCAATTTTGCTCTGTGGCTCAGTTGATGTCTAGGCAAGCTTTGTCCCTTTAAGGAAGATAGTTCATCTGTTCGAGGCAAGTGGTTTTTAAGTGGGACCTTAGTAAACGCATCGTGACCCCCCCACTTACCTAGGAGCTTACCTGGTCAACTCAGTTCATTAGACCGGATTGGAGGCTTAGGTGCCCTCTTCAAACCAGTTAGGAGCTGTCTAGTGATTTTAGGGCAAACACAAGGAGTTGATGTGTTTTTCTTTTTAGTGCATGCTTGACTGTACTTAATTGATCAGAAAGGTATTAGTGTACGCTAGGGTGTCGTTCCAGATATCCTGAATTAGTACCTTTTGATTCTGAAATAGAGCATTCTATTAGGGCCCTTCGAGCCGAAATCCGTACCTATAGAACCATAGGATCTGCTCCACCTATCGAGATGGCTGAAGAACAACCCAAGCTGTTAAAGGAGTACTTTACTCCTTCCATTTATACCTCTCCATCTTGTATTCGACTACCTGATACCACTGTTGCTGTGCAGTTTGAAATTAAGTCTAGTGTCTTTTTATGGACTCAACAATGAAGACCCATACAAACATTTAGATGAGTTTCTTGAGATCTGCACTACTGTTAAAATTCAAAACTTCACTGATGATGCTCTGAAACTTAGGTTGTTCCCTTTCTCTCTTAAGGATAGAGCTAAGCAGTGGCTCCATTCATTAGAAGCCAATTCCATTCTTTCATGGGCTCAAATGCAATATGAATTTCTAAAAAAATATTTTCCCATAGGAAGAACAAACCAATTTAGGCGTGCCATCACGAGCTTCTCTTAGTCTGACGGGGAAGAATTTCATGAAACCTGGGAAAAATTTAGAGATTTACTCCGAAAATGCCCGCATCATCAAATACCCAAATGGCAACTAGTGCAATGCTTTTATGACGGGTTGTCTGAACGAAAAGATTTGCATGCGAGAGAGATCCCAATTGTCGTCAAATGATTGATGCTTCTTATGGGAGAACTTTCATGCTTAAGAGTGAGCATGAGGCATGGCAGTTGTTTGAAAACCTCAATGAAAATTTCCTCCACCATGCCTCCTCCGCTCGTCAAGCACCCCCGAGTTCTCAAAGAAAAGGAACCATATACGAAGTTAGCCAGTCCATAGGTCTATCTGACAAAGTAGATGCACTATCCCGCAAGTTGGACCAGCTAATGTCTAGAGAACAGCTCCCAAACTTTTCCCAAGCACAAGTGTGTGCTCTCTGTTCTAGTCTGTTGCCCAAGGTGACAATCCAAGAGGGGGGGGGGGGGGGTGAATTGGTTTCTTCTAAATTTTGGTGTTTTAAAAGTTTTCTTAATTAAGTGCGGTGGATGCTTTCTTAAATTATTTGAATGAGTTAAACTAGAACAAAGATGGAAGATATTGCAAGAATAAACGTAAGCACATGCACAACACAAACACAACAATATATAGTGGTTCGGTGCTCTCCTTAGCACCTACGTCCACTCCCCAAGCGACCCCTTGGGAATTCACTATAATCCCGCGGATTACAGTTGGATTGTTTTTCGGGCTCACAATCCAAAAACCTTTGTTGGTTTTACGGGCTCACCAACGAACCTTTACACTTTGGTTTTCCGGGTTCACCAAAAACTTTGTTGGTTTTACGGGCTTACCAACGAACCTTTGTTGGTTTTACGGGCTCACCAACGAACCTTTACACTTTGGTTTTCCGGGTTCACCAAAAACCTTTGTTGGTTTTACGGGCTTACCAACGAACCTTTGTTGGTTTTACGGGCTCACCAACGAACCTTTACACTTTGGTTTTCCGGGCTCACCAAAAACCTATCCCGTTGGTTTTGCGGGCTAACCAACCAACCTTTACAAATAGTTTGACAAACAAAAAGAAAGATTCAAACTCCTAAATGAGCAAATGTAACAATATTAACTACAAAGAAGAGTTAGAAAATATTTATCGCTTTGAAGTGGCTTCTCTCTTCTTTGTCAAGGATGCTTCACTCTTCAAGGGAGGATGGAGCTCTTGATGACTCTTTGAATCTGCTCAACCTCTTTCTTTGATTCTTGAATGAAGCTCTTGAATGAAGAAGATTAGGGCACTTTTGTTTTCTTGTGTACTCTTTGATATTCCTTTCAAAAGTTATTCTATCTGATGAATAGTGCCCCTTTAAATAGCTTCCCACATCCTTTGGTCAAGCCCCAATGGTTAGATTTGAAAAACTAGCCGTTACTGACCTTGGGAAGGACAAAAAGTACATCTGCAGAACTAGCCGTTATGCTTCAGCCCGTGTTTGGGTCGGCTCAACCTGTCCTTGGGTCGACCCAACTTTCACTTGGGTCGACTCAAACATTCCTTGGGTTGACCCTCTCAGAAAACACAGAAACTTAAAATTCAGCCTTCCTTCTCTTGGGTCGACCCAACCTTTCTTTGGGTCGACTCAAACCTTGGGTCAGCTCAAACTTTTCTTGGGTCGACTCAAACCTTGGGTCAGCTCAAATTTTTCTTGGGTCGACCGAACTTTCAGAAAATTCAGAATCTTGAATTTCAGCCTTTCTTCACTTGGGTCGACTCAACCTTTCTTTGGGTCAACTCAAGGTTTACTTGGGTCGACTCAACTTCTTCTTGAGTCGACCCTCTCAGTAAATCCAGAGAACCATTTTCTGAGTTGTTTGAGGATCTTGATGTTTGGGTCGACTCATGCTTTCCTTGGGTCGACCCAACTCACTGTTCATCTGTGCCATTTTTGCAGAAGTGTGCCAAATGATTTCTTGATGTGCCGGGGTCGACCTAATCATCCTTTGGGTCGACTCAATCCACACTTTACTGCATCTCAAGGTTAGATTCATTCATATAAACAATGAAATGTATCTATATCAATTTATACAAATATACTGAGAGTAATGAACTTATAAATGAAGTATCGATTTAACTTATAACATACTCTTGTTAAATGCTTGTTAATCATCAAAATAACACTATCATTCTCAATCTCCCCCTTTTTGATGATTACAAAATAAAGAGTATGAGCCTATTGATACTTATCTTAAAATCAGTTTTTGAAAAGGGCTTAACTTGCTGAATTTCAACTTTTCATATATAAGAGTGAAGTCTCCCCCTATATTTAAATGTTGCCAATTTGACTTTTTGAGTTACTCCCCCTTTCATTTATACTTCATTAAAGATGAAACTCCAAAAATTTGAGATAAAACATGAGTTTCAGATTATGTATCGAGGTGTGAAAGGTGCGTGCCAAATTCTGAAATTATGTGTGCCAAATTCTGAAATTTGATATAAATTTTTGAGTTGATCATTTTCATTGTTGCAAATTGCTCCTCCTTGGATGTATATGCTTTCCTATATGATTTTCTATTTGTTTTACAAATTATTTCTCTTTCTTTCTTTACTTCTCCTCTTATTACTCTTTCTTTACTTCTCCCCCTTTTTGTTACTCTATTTACTCTAAAGATATCTTTACTTCTCCCCTATTACTCTTTCTTTACTTCTCCCCCTTTTTGTTATCATCAAATAGGTACATGGGAAAAGATGCAATAAATACCAAACTTCAAACTTCATTGATCAAAATAGGAACATTTTAATATATCAAAAGCAAAAGCAAATACAATATTCCTCAATCAAAGTTTAAAGATGCATGATAACCACCAAATACATATGAGAACTAGATACATATCCTAGTCTCTAAACAAGATCGTGAGACTCTCCCGGATCGCTTGGCTACGGCTCTCTCGGGTCCCATTTCTCCAAGATCTTGAAGTAATCTACTGTTTGGAGATGATTGGAGAAGATTTGAGAGTGGAAAATAAAGTTTTCGGAAGATGACAAAGGGTAAACAGTGCCCTAGATAGCTCACGGGTCCCCCTTTTAACAGTGGGATCCCGACGTTGGGTCGACTCAAGAAACTTCTTGGGTCGACTCAACGTTGGGTCGATCCTATTCTGGGTTGGGTTGACCCAAGTGCAGAATTTTTCTTTTCTCTTCCTTTTTGCTTCTAAAAATTTTCCTTGCTTCCAATCCTTATGAATTCTTTCTGGGACAATGATACATGAGTAAGGAATCTATAGATAACAAGTTTGACTCATGTTTCATGGATTTTTAGAAATTGGAGGAATGTATCATGAGACTACTTGCTCCCTTTTATATTTCTTCAATAAAAAGGATCACATATACCTAATTCTCTCCTTAGCGTGCAGAATCTATCTTCACTCAAGGGTTTTGTGAATATGTTGGCTAATTGTTTTTCAGTGCATATATGCTCAATACATATGTTTCCATTTTGCACATGATCCCTAATAAAATCATATCTTATTTCTATGTGTTTGGCTTTAGGAATGAGATATTTAGGATATAAGCCAGAAGTGATCTCTAAATGTAGATTCCAAAGATAGTTTTGAAATCAAGTGTAGATGGAATCTTTTTCAAGTTATTTCAAGGAGTATCAAGAATAATATTCAAAGAAAGCACGAATGAAACTTCAATACCCTTTTTTTTAATATATTAAGTATATAGCAACATGAGAGCAATCTAATTAATTTTTAGAGTATAGTATAAGAGCAGATAAAGATCAAAACTTATATACTCGAAAAATATAAGATTATGTTGAATCCTTAATTCTTAATGACTTCAAAGTTCTTTCATGATATAAAAGTATTGGAGCATAGGTACCAAAGTATGAATTTATGTAATGTAGGATACATAAAATTTAGGGCTTTGAAAGTTCTTTGAAAGCTCTCTTAAAGACTTTCTTTTACTCCTTTAAAGATTATATCATCAAAATCAATTAAAATGAATTGGCTCATGATTGAAACACTAAAGTGCAAGCCAATAAGAGCTCATTAGTAGATTCCAAAGTAAATTTCCAATACTAAGACAAATGGAATCCTTTTCACTTAGTTTTCAAAACAAGTAATTTACCAATTAAGTACAGATGAAAATCCAACTTTCAAAAGATATTCAATGAGGCACAAAGTTCAATACCACTTTACATTTAGTATTCTTTCTCTCATCTTTAGTTGTGAATTTACATGATTAAGTTCTATATGATCTCTCCCTCTGAAATTTTCTTTCTCCTCCTTAATTAATCATTCCATTTGAGAGTTTTAGAATTTGTTCAATAAAATTGTCAATCTCGAAAATATATTTTATTTTCATAAGACTCAAGGTTTGAGATAAGACAACCTTTATAGAACTCATCTCAAGGTATAAACTTATTATATAATTAAAGCAAGTCTTGCAATATAAGGAGGTTCATCAAAATCAATCCATAAAATTCAAGGTATGCATCAAATTAAAGTAACTTTAGGATAAGATACTGAATATCTAAAGCTCCCCCTTAAAAGATGCATTCTTCTTTAATTATTCTTATCTTTTGTTGAATTTCAGATTTTAATGATAAACGTGAATAAAACTGAAACTTTATGATATCAAGAATGTAGAGTGATCTAGAATTATTCAAAATTTATAGCAATCACTCTTTTTAATCTTTTAAGAACAAGTTATGCTTCCTCTTAATCTTTGAGAAAATGTACTGAAATATTAATCAGAAAATAATTCATTTGAAGCTCAAATTCTTTCAAAAGCATTTACATTTTCTTTCTTTTAAGAATCATTTGAGTGAGCTGAAATATTTCTAAACTTAAGATCATTCACTCTTTTAATAATATATATATACATATATATTTTGATAGAAGTCTTTAATAATGTAGGAGAGGAAAAAAAAATATATAGATGATCATTGAAGTATATATATTTATAGAACTCAATTTCTTAATCAAAGTTTTTCAGCAATGTATATATGAAGCACAATAAATCTTTTCAATATCAAAATAAAATCACATATTTAAAAATATTTGTTTGCAATCAAGATCATCGAAAGACACATCATTCAGACCAATATTAGTACACTTTGAAGATAAGAAATGATATGTTTCAGATGCGTATCGGAGCAAGCAATCAAGGCATCAGAATTATTCTATTTTTCTTAAGCTGTAGTTTTATCTAGAAATTCATATTGAGTTTAAGCTTTTATACAAAATCAGATTCTGAATTTCATAAAGATTCTCAAGGAGGCTTTCAAGGTTGTAATTTGAGATATGTATCTTCTCATTTGTTGCTCATCTTAAACTATTAAGATTGAAAACACATATTTCAAAAACATTAGAGCACATCCAGAATCTTTGTAATTCATATTGAATTTTGGTACAAATTGGAGGACATTATGTACTAATGTTAGGCAAGTTGAAAGATAAATTATAATCAATTCATTCTGCCTAATTTGCAAATTCAGATTATCCTTTTTTTTTTTGGAAGATATTCATTAAAATAGAAGTATTCTTTTCTTCTTCTTTTTATAAATATATTCAACTTTCAGATTTCAAAGGTGATCATGAACGACAAATCTAAAATTTCTTTCAAAAATATTTTTAGAAAAATTCTTTATGTAATTTTTCAAACATTCAAGCATTGGAACCGATTTAATAAGAAATTTTATTTTTGATCAAGAGAGTACAAGAGAAATCCAACATATCATTGATGAGTATAGAATACAAGTAAAAACAATTTTCATTAGGCTTTGAGGCACAAGTTATTTCGAAGTCAAAGGTGAAGCAAAAACTTGTATACAAAGTTAAAGCCTATTCCAAATTATGAGTGTCATAAAAAAAATAAATTTGCTATTGGTAGAAACATGTTTCAATCAAATTATTCAAGCATGAAGCATTTCAAACTGAACATTGAAAACATATAATTCAAAGTATGCAAAACATAACAAGCATGTCATGGATCAAAATCAATTCTTTTCAAATAAAATTTCTTTTATTTAAATACAATTTAGCACTGATTTTATCCTTAAGGTGTGTTTTCAAGTGATTGAAACTTCATTTGATTTTTCACAACCTTCTTATATATTTTCATTTATTTATCATTCATTCCCCAAATTTTTTAATTTCTTTCTTTAACCATTCAATGAACATTTTGATTATCTTCATTTATTTTTCGGTTTTACTTTTCTATGCTCTATATTCTATTTGCTCCCTATCCGGTGGAGTTGGAAGGGGCACGAGGTACTACCACTAGCCTCCCTCTTGTGCCGTCCCTAATATGCCCTACACCGAATAGTTGGGTCAAATAGTGCCGGGTACTACCACTAGCCTCCCCATTGGCACCATCCCTATAATGAGCAATGTAGAAATGTTAAACTGTTCTCTTTAGCAACAAGATATTCACTCCAAACTCTCCCTATTTAAATATAATTAATTACGGATTTTATCCCTTCCAAAAGAATGTTCACACAAGTCTCACAAATATGCTGAATATATTATGCTTGCGCTGCTTTTACTTAAGATTGGAGTATTTACTTAGCTTTTACTTCTTCTGAGCAATGTTCATTTTCTTTTTCTTTATCTCTCTCTCTTTTTGTCATTTTCAAGTAGTTACATGAAAGAGCAGAATAAAGAATTAATCTAATATGCTGCATATAAATATATATCATGCAAACAGCATTTTCATTATGCCCAATGATTCATAGCTTATCACAAGTTATTTTGAATTAGAAACTTGAGGCATAAACTTGTGTATTTCATGGTTATGCATTATACAGGTTAAAGTGAACTTCAATTTAATCATTCCATGAAACAATTATCATTAGCATGAGAATGAAGCATGATATCAAGAAGATTAGCAATTAAATGTTTAATCATGCTACCATATAATTTCAGACTATTAATTTTGCTCAACTAACTCACAAGAGAAGGGTTTAGATTACCAATGCATTTAGCATTCTTCAAGCCAAATATCTTTTAAATTCTTTACATCCTTGGCTGAAGAAAATCTCTCTTTTTTTTTGTTTGCAAGGGGATGTTTATTGTATCTTTCATCGAGGTGTCCTTCAAGTTGAAATTTCTTGCTCATAAGTCCTGTATCATTAGCTAAATCTTTTTCTTTTCTTGAAGGCAATTCATTAGGTTCTCTAGGATACAAAAACATTCATACAACATATTTCTTAACTAGATGACTCAACATGAGACATGATAATAATTGAATTTGAGTCACTTTACTCAAGAGATTGCCTAAATATAAGCAAGCACAAGTCACTTGAACTAAAGAGATAACTTCATTAAGTAAAATGGTTCAAGGACAAGCATGTGAGGCAATAGAAGGATTCATCAAGGTCAAATCAAATTTTTTTTTTATTTTCAGAATTAATTTAGCTTAGATTCTATTTGCTTAAGATAATTATCAATAAGATATACAAGTTGAGTTTTAATCAAATTATCTTAAACAGTTGTTTCTATCAAAAATTTTGATTATGATTTAGTTTTCAATACTAATAATCATGTTTCAGGGAGTTGAGCAATCTTCTTTTAGAGCAATTAGGATTTTATTTTGACTTATGAGTGATAGTTTAAAAGAATTAATATTCATGCTTTAAAAGATTTTTATGATCAAGTTAAGCATGACATGTTACAATTAATCAGTAGAATTTGAGATAATTTTAGAGAAAGATATTAATCATGGATACAATGATTATGCTCAATGAAGTTTTAACATGAAGGCATGAAATCAGCATCAATCATTTATACTAGAGAGAAAATTTAGATTTTGAAAACTTGAAGGAGAAAGTTATACATATTCATTCATTGTTTTCTTATCATCATGCAAGCACTAGAAAATTTCATGCTAAGATCGTGTAGATAAGATTTGTCATACATACAAGGCATTTAATAAATATTCAATAGCCTAACTGAATTTATAAAGTTAAGCATATCAAGACATAAAATGACAATTTAAATTACATACAAATGATGAAATAAAATTTATTTATAAGTCACGTGCCATGGCACCCAATTAAGAGTTTCACATGAGCTTCAAGGGCTGCTTTGACACATTTGCAAGATAATCTCAGTTTTTCATTTTAGGTACCCAAGCTTGCTTGGGTCTTTGGGAGTTAGTGCATATGGTTCCTTTTGGAATCCAAATCTGTTTAATTGTAATAATTTTATCATTTGATTTGCTTGTATTGAAACAATAGGTAAAGTTTTTATGCCTATTCTTTTCATATTTGAAACAAGTTATCTTATTTGATGGTTTGCTTGGTGAATTAATTACCTTTTTATTTAGGGGTTTATTGTTAAGTAAGGAAGTCCAGTCAAGTTTTGATTTATCAAAATCAGCATGTTGGCTTTCAAACATTGTTTTTAATCTTTCTGAACTTACAGTGAATTTGTTAATAAAAGATTTCAGTTGGTTAACCTTTTTACTTAAGTTTTGATTTTCTTTAATTAAATTCTGATTTTTCTGAATTAATTCTTCTGAATTTAACCTTAAATGTTCATTCTCAAAATTTAATTTGTCTTTCATTTCACCGGTAGAATTTCTTTCTTCTGACATTTTCAGATTTAGCTTTTTATTCTTTAAACTAAGCTTCTTATTCTTTAAATTAAGCTTCTTGTATTCTAAGTATAAATCAGAAAAAGCATCATGAAGTTCATCAAATGTAAAATCAGATTGAGCTTCAGTATGTACTTGATTTTTGAATGAGAAATCACTTTGTGTTCGAGTACATACCTCATCTTCATGTGCTACAAAGCATAGATTTTCAGTTTCAGTTTGATACTCTTCTTCTTCGAAACTAGTTTCAAATTCACTAGAAACGTTAGTGCATTCATATTTAACTTCAAGCATATTCCATATTTCCTTAGCAGTTATGCAAAAAGATATGCTATTAAGTTCACTATCATCCAATGCACAATATAGAATATTCATGGCTTTTGCATTTTGCTGAGCCCTTTCTTTATCATGATTAGTGTTTGTGTGTAGCCCATTGACTATGATACTCCATAAATCGTAGTCATGTGCTTGAATGAAAATGCGCATGCGTGCTTTCCAATATGTGTAGTTTATACCATCAAATAGTGGAGGTCTATCAATTAATTGTCCCTCACTCATAGAACATCCCACTTGGGTTGTCATGATCTTTAACTCTTGATTGTGAGATCAATGAGTACTATTAGAGCACCTTGCTTTGATACCACTTGTTGCCCAAGGTGACAATCCAAGAGGGGGGGGGTGAATTGGTTTCTTCTAAATATTGGTGTTTTAAAAGTTTTCTTAATTAAGTGCGGTGGATGCTTTCTTAAATTATTTGAATGAGTTAAACTAGAACAAAGATGGAAGATATTGCAAGAATAAACGTAAGCACATGCACAACACAAACACAACAATATATAGTGGTTCGGTGCTCTCCTTAGCACCTACGTCCACTCCCCAAGCGACCCCTTGGGAATTCACTATAATCCCGCGGATTACAGTTGGATTGTTTTCCGGGCTCACAATCCAAAAACCTTTGTTGGTTTTACGGGCTCACCAACGAACCTTTACACTTTGGTTTTCCAGGTTCACCAAAAACCTTTGTTGGTTTTACGGGCTTACCAACGAACCTTTGTTGGTTTTACGGGCTCACCAACGAACCTTTACACTTCGGTTTTCCGGGTTCACCAAAAACCTTTGTTGGTTTTACGGGCTTACTAACGAACCTTTGTTGGTTTTACGGGCTCACCAACGAACCTTTACACTTTGGTTTTCCGGGCTCACCAAAAACCTATCCCGTTGGTTTTGCGGGCTAACCAACCAACCTTTACAAATAGTTTGACAAACAAAAAGAAAGATTCAAACTCCTAAATGAGCAAATGTAACAATATTAACTACAAAGAAGAGTTAGAAAATATTTATCGCTTTGAAGTGGCTTCTCTCTTCTTTGTCAAGGATGCTTCACTCTTCAAGGGAGGATGGAGCTCTTGATGACTCTTTGAATCTGCTCAACCTCTTTCTTTGATTCTTGAATGAAGCTCTTGAATGAAGAAGATTAGGGCACTTTTGTTTTCTTGTGTACTCTTTGATATTCCTTTCAAAAGTTATTCTATCTGATGAATAGTGCCCCTTTAAATAGCTTCCCACATCCTTTGGTCAAGCCCCAATGGTTAGATTTGAAAAACTAGCCGTTACTGACCTTGGGAAGGACAAAAAGTACATCTGCAGAACTAGCCGTTATGCTTCAGCCCGTGTTTGGGTCGGCTCAACCTGTCCTTGGGTTGACCTAACTTTCACTTGGGTCGACTCAAACATTCCTTGGGTCGACCCTCTCAGAAAACACAGAAACTTGAAATTCAGCCTTCCTTCCCTTGGGTCGACCCAACCTTTCTTTGGGTCGACTCAAACCTTGGGTTAGCTCAAACTTTTCTTGGGTCGACTCAAACCTTGGGTCAGCTCAAATTTTTCTTGGGTCGACCCAACTTTCAGAAAATTCAGAATCTTGAATTTCAGCCTTTCTTCACTTGGGTCGACTCAACCTTTCTTTGGGTCAACTCAAGGTTTACTTGGGTCGACTCAACTTCTTCTTGGGTCGACCCTCTCAGTAAATCCAGAGAACCATTTTCTGAGTTGTTTGAGGATCTTGATGTTTGGGTCGACTCATGCTTTCCTTGGGTCGACCCAACTCACTGTTCATCTGTGCCATTTTTGCAGAAGTGTGCCAAATGATTTCTTGATGTGCCGGGGTCGACCTAATCATCCTTTGGGTCGACTCAATCCACACTTTGCTGCATCTCAAGGTTAGATTCATTCATATAAACAATGAAATGTATCTATATCAATTTATACAAATATACTGAGAGTAATGAACTTATAAATGAAGTATCGATTTAACTTATAACATACTCTTGTTAAATGCTTGTTAATCATCAAAATAACACTATCATTCTCATAGTCTGTCTCATACTGTTTTTGAGTGTCCTTCGGCAGCACAATTTCCTGAATTTGTGCAAGAACAAGTAAATGCTGCCCAAACGCAATTCCGACCGGGTAATGATCCATATTCTACCACTTACAACCCGGGATGGCGTAACCATCCAAATTTTTTTGGAAGCAGCAAGCTTCGAATACTGCCCAACCCTACTTCCAAAATTTTCAAAACCCTCAGAATTTTCAAACCTCACAAAATATTCATCCCTACCGTCCTTCGACTCAATTTCAACACACTCCTCCTCCACCCCATAGAAATACAGCCTTTGAGGAGAAAGTGTTGACCGCCCTTCAAGGTTTGAAAACCATTACACAATTGGTGCACTCTCATATGCAATCTATCGCCAAGCTAGAATCCCTGGGGCAACTAGCTAATGCATCGAACAAACGAGAGGAAGGAAAGCTTCCAAGCCAACCAGTGAGTAATCCTAGGGGACAATACATGGCTCAAGAAAATCAACTAAATACAATTCATCATGAACAAGCTAATGCTTTGACTACCCTAAGGAGTGGACGTGTAGTAGACAATAAGATTAGGGAGGGAAACAATAATGAAGGTAAAGAAGAGGAGCAAAATGTATCACATGAAAATCCAAAACCTTCTTCTTCTTCTTCAGCTAGTCCACCTTCTGCCAAAACTCACATTCCAAAAGCCCCGTTTCCGGAAGCTCTTAATTCACCCTCTCCCTTTGGCAAAAAGGGAACTTCACTAGAGGAGATGATGGAGGTTTTCAAACAAGTCAAAATCAACCTCCCGCTTCTTGATGCTATTAGATAAGTTTCCTCCTATGCCAAATTTCTCAAAGACTTTTGTACCCAAAAGCGAAAATCTAGGACACATGTGCCTAAAAAGGTCTTTCTAACTGAGCAAGTGAGTTCTATTCTCCAACACAACACCCCTCCAAAATTCAAAGATCTTGGTGCTCCCACTATCTCCTGTGTCTTAGGAAATAATTTTATTGATCGAGCACTCTTAGATCTAGGGGCAAGTGTCAACCTTTTACCTTACTCAGTTTATGAGAAACTTGGGTTAGGTGAGTTAAAACCAACCTCGGTATCCCTTCAATTGGCTGATCGATCTGTAAAAACACCACGTGGGATAATTGAAGATGTTCTTGTCAAGGTAGACAAATTCTATTTTTCAGTAGATTTTATCGTCCTTGATATGGAACATGAGCCTAATCCTAAGAAATAAATCCCCGTGATCCTTGGGCGCCCCTTTTTAGCTACAGCCGTACTTGTGATATTTCTGCTTGGGACGCATTTTATTTGGTAGTTTTTTGGATGTTAAATACCATTGGATGGGTTACTTTAATGCGAGTATAAATTGTAGAACTGGGGTGATGAATATATCCTTTGGGAATATGAAGGTCAAGTTAAATATATTTCGTGCCTCTGATCAACCCGCAAAGAAAGTTGAGTGCTTCCTAATAGATAAAATGGACGATCTTGTAGAAGAAAACCTTTTCTATACTTTGGCAGATGACCTTCTAAAAACATGCTTGGCCCATTTTGACTTTGATATAGACAAGGCCATA
This sequence comes from Phoenix dactylifera, assembly GCF_051530095.1. NCBI lineage: Eukaryota > Viridiplantae > Streptophyta > Magnoliopsida > Arecales > Arecaceae > Phoenix > Phoenix dactylifera. The sequence goes on from NC_143207.1 coordinate 3,199,900, forward strand.
GAAACAGTCAACTTCCTGCCCGATAATCAGTCTTCCACAAATTTTCTTCCTTGGAGAACCCGGCATGAACCCGGTATGATTTGATAAAGATGCACTGCGTCTGGCTGAAGACGTTAAACTTAGCGCTTGTTGGGAGGCAACCCAATTTTCATAGATTATTTTTGCACATTTTCTTGTCATATTTTTTTCAGGAGTCCTCATATTACTGATGCAACTAAGGTACAATGCTTCTATCCTCTATATGCATCTATTTTCATCCAAAATAAAAATAATAAAAATAAAATAAAAAAATAAAAAAATAATTATATAATATTATTTAATATATATATAAATAATAATAATTAAAAAAAACATTGAGGACAATGTCTGATCTAGGTTGGGGGTATAGGATTCAAATTTTTGAAGAAAATTTTCGTATTTTGAAATAAGTTTATCTCAAAAAAAAATCTAATTTCTTTGCCTTAGTGTTGAAATAATAAACACACGAAGTATATAAAATCTAAAAAAGCCCAATGACTAGCCAGGAGTAAGACAATTTGAGTTCTTTTTATTAAAAGTTCTTTTAGTGAGTTGTAAGATAATTTTTACTTTGGAATTTCACAACACACATGGCCTGCACTTCTAAGAATTAGGTTCAAACATTATGTTGTTAAGTCTGGTAGCAACCTTGAGTCCTGATGAATCATACCTATCTAATTCACTATTATCCAATATTTATTTAAAAAAAAGAGTGAATTTAGTCAGGTACATCGAAAAGGGCTACCTATCGTTAAAGGTCAGCGGGCTTGTGATGATGAACCCGAGCATAGGTCCGTAGGGGAGTTTGATGCCCAACACCTTATGCCATCTGGTGTGGGAGTGTTGATTGAATGCTCGCTACACGGAGGAGGAATCATTACAAGAGTAAAAGTGCATAATTTATTTATAAATACAAAATAAATAAATAAAAAAAAACAGCGAAAAAGAAAATAATATTGACCTTGAACAAGACGATAGTGTGAAAGCCGTCGTTGTCAAAATTCGAATAAACTAGAATATTACAGATAAAGCCCATGAGGTATTAAAGTAAACATCCACAACTCTCGAAATTCTGCAAGATAGGATGATTTTGAATCAGTGATTAGGTCTTATCTCACCAATTCTTGGAAACTACCAGCTTTAGCAGTATTTTGGAGGATCTAAAGCCTTAGCTTGTGTATGGTCCAGATATCACCGAGCACCCAAATATAAATAAGTTTTACAACTCCCTAATAGAAACTTAATGACTTCAACTTAAGTTGCATACTGACCTAGAATTTGGGCCGACTTAAATTAAAATTTCGTGTGCTTTTGAAATTCTTGGCACTTAGGCATTTGAAATTAGATTTTATAAAACAATAAAATAAATTCTTTCGACAGCAGTTTGTGGGTATCTGAGCCGGAAACCCTCACGAGATAAAACTCGTCCACTAGGGCCACCTAGGAGTTTAAAGCCTTATTGCATACGGTAAATACAATCGCGATTCCTGCGAAAGTGAGTTAATTTCTTTTTTTTTTAATTTTTGCTTTGGAACTAGCAAAATATAGGTTGGGGGGTGTGATAAGTGCTAAATAATGCATAAATTAAAATCTTATTCATGGCACTTATCATTATTTTAATTCACATATTTTAAATGTAAACATAAAAAAATGTGTTTCCCTTCATCATTGCATTTTAATAAATTATTTGGTAATTTGAGTTTGATTTAATTATTTTGGGTCGAATTCAATGTATGCAGGTCGGGTCAAACCCATCATCTGACTCATAACCATGAAGCCTGATCACGCTAGAGCACACGTAGCAGCCATCCCGAATGACACATGCCAAAGTACATGGGATTTCAAAACATCTCAGCCACATCCAGCCAACGACGATTATCCCCAAACTTCCGGATCATATATCCCAACGTCCCATGCTCATCTCGAGTGTTCTTCCTCACATCCCGCTTAGACTAACTCCACGGACAAGCCTCCCCTGATTCCTTCCCGCAACTAATGCTCCACATCACAGCCGTAACCTCCTTCCAAACCAAATCCAGAGGCCGTCCTAGCCTCCCTCCGGATCATGTTTGTTACCAAGCTTCATCCCGTTCATATCCGCATCCCCTGCATCCCAGATCCCATCGAATCAAGCCAACCTCTTTCGGATTCCTTCCATGTCCACGAACAAAGCCATCTCTTCCCTTGTTTCGGAACCAATCCCAGCCGAATCCAACTCCTCCACGTCGTTCCTGAGCTTATCCTCCCAAAATCAAGTCCTTTGTTTCTCCTCATCCTCTTCTCCGAATAACATCCAATATTTATCCCAGTTCCCCTATTCCGGATCAACCTCATCCGCAAGCCATTCCGCGATTCTACCAAGCATCCGTTCCATGTTATCGTTCGTGATCCACCTTCATCCCAATCTGGATTTCTTCCCAGCCATTCGCACATCATCCCACACGCCCATTGTTCTCCCACGAACCAAGCCATATCCAAGATCATCTCAACCGCAAGCTATCCCAGCTCTCAGCCGAGTCCTCAAGCTTCATCTTTTGGATCTTCTCCCAGATTAGATCACCTCCCGGATTCGTTCCAACCGTGTCATCCTTCCCAATCTTATCCTCCCAGCATCCCATGCTCTCCGCGTTCCTTCACAACCTCCGGATGAGAACCAGCTTATCCACAACCGCAATTCAAATTCGTTCCTTCATCTCCCAGCCGTGAACATCATCCGAGTCGCATTATCCCCTATTTCGGAAACAGAACAGAGATCATCCTCTCATTCCGTGGATCGAGTCTCAACATCCGGATTAACTTCAGCAATCTCCCCAGCGTTCGCGGAACAACATTCGAGCTTCATGGATCATCTTCCCAGATTTCCTCCAATCATGATCTTTTCTTCTCCCGTTCGGATCAAGCAACCAGTTCTTCTCCCCTACTCCACGTCCGCAGCCAACTTTATGAGATCTTCTGCATCTAAAGATCCCCTGTTCCCACCAAAATCTAGCCTTCACCTCCCAACGGCTCAGTATCTTCCAAGATCTTGCAGTTCATTCTATTCGTGATACATTCCCATCCCACCGTTCACAAGGATAAACATCAGCCAGCAGCCATCCGTGATGAAGCTTCCCACGCTTTCGCATCTTCCACGCGTTCCTCCCAGCTCTGCTTCAACCGTTCCGCGCTTCACGTCCGTGAATCATAGGCCGCAGCAGCCGTGGGGCAACCTCCTGTGGATCAACATCTTCAGCCGTCCAACCTTCCTTCTGCGTCTCACCCGCATCCGCAAAACAGAGCTGTTTTCTCTGCCTTATCTTCTCACTCGGAAGATCTTATCCAGGGAGGAAAATAGAGGAGCTGGTGAAGCTATAAAAGGAGGAGACTTCCCTTCTTCGGAATCATCTCCTCAGAGGCCAAGTTCCCCACCGGGAGAAGAAGAAGCTTGGCTCTTCTCAGGGAGTTCCCACAAGAATAAAAGGAGAGAGAGAAGACTTTGGGGCATTTCGGGAATAACTTCCCATATAAAAAATAATGAAGTGCTGAGAGGGAGTTTTCGATGGGAGTCGCCGGAGGAAGAAAGAAAGAAGAGCTGGTCGTGATGGAAGCCTTCTCCACCACTGCTGCTGTCGCCCACGACTCCATAGAAGGCCGATCTCCTCTCCAGGGCCGGATGTAGCCCTAACAAAGGGCTAAGGGTTTTGTATTATTGATTTCTATTCTTGGAGTTGTATAAACCTTATTTTGTTCTTAATGAATATTATTGATTTCTATTCTTAATGAATATTTTGTTCTTAATGAATATTTTGTATTATTGATTTTAAATATGACGTTTATACAACTGTTCTTCATGATCACTAAGTTAATAGAAGATCATCCATACTTAGGAAAGATGCAGTATCCTGTCACATTAGTTTAGGGTAGACATTTCATGCCGACCGAAGATGGATGTTCCTAAATTACTTTTGTGAGATTTTTATTTGAATGCTAATTAGACTTGTAGTCAATTTGCATGTTAATCCAAAAATAAATTAAAATACAAATAACCCTTATTCCGATGTTAGTGGTGAATTACATGCCCTAGGTTCTCCGAAACTGATATCATTTTAATTACATTTTTTTTATTAAAATTTTTTAGTTAAGTTTTCTTCACAAACTCTTCCTTTTAAATATTTTTATTTTTAAGAAAAATAACTGTACCCCAATTTCTATGGATCGATACCCGTAATCACTATCCTACCAGATATATGCTATTGCGTGGTCTTTAAAGTTGACTATCAATGAATCCCTAAAAATTAGGGGGTTCATGCACCCCAAACTTCAGCCGCACGCTACCCTGCTTCATGTGCCATGTTTTTCCTACAAATTAGGGATTTGATTCCAATCTTTTTAGGAAGATTTGAGGTGCCATATTTTTTTGAAAAATAGCCCCATGCCTCCTCTTTCATCACACCAAAAATTGGTCAAAAATAAATAGGATAGGCACCACTAATTTTAGAGATAAGGATGAGGTGTCTTTCTTCTCCAAAAAAAAGCTAGGGTCCTAAAATTTAGAGATTCTACTTCTTATCAATTTCTGAATTTTTGAACTTAGAATCCTTATTAAATAAGGACTTTTAATAGGCTCGGGTCAATTCCAATCCAATTGGGTCAAGTCCAATTAATTGGGTCGAGTCTAATCAACTCGGATCGAATCCAATCCAATTATGTCAAAACCTGATGTAACCCAAATTAAATTTTATTCAATTTAGCTTAACCTAAGCTCAATCATTCAATCAATTGAGTTCATTAGCAATCTAATTGCTAATTAGTCCTTCAATAATTCAATAATTATTTTACTGCAACTTTTGCTTAAGGTAATTTGTCAATCAAATTGACCGATGTACCCCTAAACGATTCTTAATCGTCGAACAGCCATTTGATCAACCTAAAAACTTCTATGCGTATGACCCCTTAGGTTCAAACCTAAGCCGGTAGCACAAGCACAACTTTCTGTACTAATCGAAGTGACCATCTAGCAATGGTACTCGACGTTCGGATAGGCCGAATAATTGTAAAGCAATATTCTGGAACCTTTGGACTATGGTTACCGTATAATTAATCCCTATGACTCCAAATGCCTAGGATGACTTCAGAGTTCTGTCAACTCTTTAATTAGTGTATCCAAAAAATGTTTCAACTTTACAAATCCTGTGGCTCCTCACAAGGATTATCCTGGCCAATATTTTTCTAAATTGAACATAAGGGCATTATCTCCTATAACTAGGAGGGATCAATTCCATCTTGACTCACGCATCGACTTCGCAAGTACTTGACTGCACCCAAAGACCTTCCATCACTGAATTAGAAATTCAGATAGTCCGATACCAAGGTACAGTGAGTTGCTTGTAAGTCACCGTGATGATCTTAGGTCTGAGAGATACTTATATCCATATCCACTTGGAACATCTCTTGACAGCAGAGCGTTCTAGAACTGGTCACGTTTAGTAAAGTGTACTCCTATACTTTACCTGTGTGACATATCAGTGTCTCTACACTCTTTGGTTAAGAGGATAACTAACGTATATGGCACACAATGACCTATTCTTGATAATGCTAATGTCCTAGTGATAGCATATTGTTTGGTCGCAAACTAATTTAAGAACTCGTAGATAAATTCTCCTTTATCGTTTAATAGAGTCCTAAGGGCTTCATTACATTACTTGAGTTCACGAAGATGCAAAATATGTAATGAAACATTGCCATCTAACTTTAATTAATTTCATTAATTCATATACAATTCAATCATCAACAGGCTGAAGATTGTCTTTCAGGATACAATTTCCAACAACTCCTACTTGGACTAAAGCCAATTGGTACAATATCGTATACCCATCTTTACTTGTAATCGTTGAACTCTTTGGTGCCGAGGACTTTAGTAAATGGGTCGGCCAGATTTTTCTTTCTATTAATCTTCTGAAGATCTATATCACCTCGTTCTACTATCTCTCGAACAAGATGATATCGTCGCAGAATGTACTTGGTCCGCTGATGTGCTTTTGGTTCGTTCGTTTGAGCAATGGCTCCAGTGCTATCACAGAATAGTGGAACTGGACCATCAATGGAGGATGCCACTCTAAGCTCGGTAATGAACTTTCGCATCCATACAGCTTCCTTGGCGGCATCGGATGCATCAATATACTCTGCCTTGCACAGTGAATCAGCCATAGTATGCTGTTTGAAACTTTTCCAACAGACAGCACCACCTTTCAGGGTAAAGATGTAACCTGACACACTTTTGCTGTCGTCCTGATCTGACTGAAAACTAGAATCAGTGTATCCCACTAATTACAAGTCAGTATCTCCATAGACAAGCCACTGGTCTTTAGTATTTCTTAAATACTTAAGAATGATTTTTACAACCTTCCAGTAGTTGCTACTTAGATCAGACTGGTATCTACTCACTACCCCTAGTGAGTTTGCCATGTCTGGTCTTGTTGCTCAAGGTGACAAGCTGAGAGGGGGAGGGGGTGAATTGGTTTCTCTTAATTTTAACTATCTTACTTATGTTAATTGATGAATTAGTGAAATAAACAAATCACAATACAAACAACAAGAAGTATAGTGGTTCGGTGCTCTCCTTAGCACCTATGTCCACTCCCCAAGCGACCCCTTGGGAATTCACTATAATCCTGCGGATTACAGTTGGATTGTTTTCCGGGCTCACAATACAAAAATCTTTACACTTTGGTTTTCCGGGTTCACCAAAAATCTATGTTGGTTTTACGGGCTCACCAACGAACCTATGTTGGTTTTACGGGCTCACCAACGAACCTTTACAATTGATTTTACGGGTTCACCAATCAACCTATTCCGTTGGTTTTGCGGGCTTACCAACTAACCTTTACAATGAGTTTAATGAACAAAGTAAGAAGATTTAAACTCCTAGATGAGCAAATATAACAATATAATCTACAAAGAAGAGTTTAGAGAATAGTTATCGCTTGATGTGACTTCTCTCTTCTTTGTCAAGGATGCTTCACTCTTCAAGGGTGGATGGAGCTCTTGATGACTCTTTGAATCTACTCAACCACTTTCTTTTGACTCTTGAATGAAGCACTTGGATGAAGAAGATTAGGGCACTTTCTCTTTTTTGTGTACACTTTGATATTCTTTTGAAAGGGTGATGTCTTTGATGAATAGTGCCACTTTAAATAGTTTCCTTCATCCATTGGACAAGCCCCAATGGTTAGAATTCAAAAACTAGCCGTTACTCACTGTTGGAAGGACAAAAGTACTTCTGCAGAACTAGCCGTTATGCTTCTTCCCGTGTTTGGGTCGGCTCAACCTGTCCTTGGGTCGACCCAACTTTCACTTGGGTCGACTCAAACTTTTCTTGGGTCGACCCTCTCAGAACCACAGAAACTTGCAATTCAGCCTTCCTTCACTTGGGTCGATCCAACATTTCTTTGGGTCGACTCAAGGTTCAGTTGGGTCGACTCAACTTCTTCTTGGGTCGACCCTCTCAGGGTTTCCAGAGAACCTTTTCTGTCATCTGTTCTGTCTTGCCTTTGGGTCGACCCTCTCAGGGTTTGGGTCGACTCAAACTTGGGTCGACTCAACTTCATCTTGGGTCGACCCTCTCAGTATTTCCAGAGAACCATTTTCTGAGTTGTTGAGAAGCTTGAAGTTTGGGTCGACTCATGCTTTCCTTGGGTCGACCCAACTTACTGTTCATCTGTGCCATTTTTGCAGAAGTGTGCCAAATGCTTTCTTGATGTGCCGGGGTCGACCCAATCAACCTTGGGGTCGACTCAATCCACACTTTGCTGCAACTCAAGGTTAGATTCATCTAAGTAAACAATGAAATGCATCTTTAACTTGTTATACAAATATACTGAGAGTAACACACTTATAAATGAAGTATCGAATTAACTTATAACATACTCTCGATTATTGCTTGTTAATTATCAAAATAACACTATCATCCTCAATCTCCCCCTTTTTGATGATTACAAAATATAGAGTATGAGCCCATTGATACTTGTCTTAAGATCAGTTTTAAAAGGGCTCAAGTTGCTGAATTTCAGCTTTTCAAATATGAGAGTGAAGTCTCCCCCTATATCATTCAAATGTTTCCAATTTAACTTTTTGAATTGCTCCCCCTTTCATTTATATTAAAGATGAAACTCCAAAAATTTGAGATAAAGCATGAGTTTCAGGTTATGTATCGAGGTGTGAAAGGTACGTGCCAAATTCTGAAATTCTATGTGCCAAATTCTGAAATTTAATAGAAATTTTAGATTTGATCATTTTTATTGTTATAAATTGCTCCCCCTAAAATGTATATGCTTTCCCATTATAATTTTCAATTTGTTTTACAAGTTATTTCTCTTTTCTTACACAACTTATTTCTCTTTTTTTACTTCTCTTCCTTTTTGTTATCATCAAATAGGTGCATGGGAATAGACACAATAAATAGCAAACATTCAAACTTCATTGATCAAAATAGGAACATTTTAGTACAATCATGCCAAAAACAAAAGCAAATACAATGTTCCTCAATCAAAGTTCAAAGTACATGATCAACACAAAATACATATGAAAACTAGATACCTATCCTAGGCTCTAAACAGAAGTACTAATTTCAGCCTAGGGAGTATCTAATGGCTGGGATCTAGTCCTCATCCTCCTAGTGTACGTGGCGAGGGGAGGTCGAGCCTGGTGAGACTGAGTCTGTCGTGGAGCATGATGAGCTGGATGATTCTGTGCCGAAATCTCTGACTCAGCAGCCTGTGGCACAGATGGTCCATGGGTCTCTCTCTCTCTCCGTAGAGCTCCTATCTGCTGCCTCAGATCACTGATCTCAGCAGACATGCTGTCTAATCTGCTCGTCAGCCCATCAGTGATAGTCCTCGCCTGAGCTGACATAAGCTCTGTCATCCTACTCCAGAACTCATCTGTATCTCTCGGAGGAACAGATGACGATGGTCCAGCCTCTGAAGGTGCAGTAGGATGATCCATATGCTCCTCATCCTCAGGGATAGGGTCTCCAATATCTGGTGCATCACCCTCTGGTGCATCACCCTGAATCCCTGCTCTAGTATGAATCCACTGCCCGTTCACTTTCTCATAGCCCATACGTATAAGTGTTCGTGCAGTGTATGTATCAGTATGAAGCAGATACCTGGATACCTCCCCCTCGACAGATATGTCATGCTGTCGAAAGATCAAAGTGAGTATCATACCATAAGGCAGAGATACTCTGGAGTTGCAGATCACCTTCCTCATCTGCCTCAGGATCATGGCCGGGAGATTCAGGGGTGTGGAGTGATTGATTAAAACCCCATTTGATTTTGATGAGCTCAAAGCATTTGAGTATATCTTGTGATTACTAATGAATTCAATTGGGTGTTTCAGTGAAAATCCTGTCCAAGTGTTTCTAGACTTGGTTCATAGTATTTTGGATAAGTTAAGAAGTCTGCATGAACCAATGTCTGAGACTCGAGTCGACTCCCGAGTATCACGAGTCGACTCCAAGCGTATCAAGTTCACTGGCACGAGCTCGAGTCGACTCCAGATCAGTACGAGTCGACTCCGACTGAGAACAGACAGAAGGACAGAAAGCTTCAACTCAGAAACTGTCAACAAGTCGACTCCCGAAGTGCGCGAGTCGACTCCAATGTTCAACGAGTCGACTCCAGGGTAGTAAGAGTCGACTCCAAGAGAAACACAAAGAAAAAGTCAGAGAACGATTTTCGGACTCTGAGATTCGAGTCGACTCCCGCAGTACGCGAGTCGACTCCGAGACTGAGCGACCATCAACAGACAGAAGACCATGTTACTGCCTCTGAGATTCGAGTCGACTCACAGACAGCTCGAGTCGACTCCGAGACAAGCTTCACGTCAAAAGGCAGAAGACCAACTTTCGGAAACTGAGAGCCGAGTCGACTCCAAGGAAGTTCGAGTCGACTCCAAGACTGGATGAGCCAAAAGACAGAGAATCGGGAGTTCGGGCTCTGAGATTCGAGTCGACTCCCAGGACAGTCGAGTCGACTCGAGTGGACAAAATTCAAATTTGGATCCACGGACTTCAGTGGATGAGCCGACTCCAAAATTGCCACGTCAGCTCCAGAAGTTGGCGAGTCGACTCCAGGTCAAGACGAGTCGACTCCCAGTCAAGACTGCAACTTTAATTCAAATTTGGAACAGTTGCCGAGTCGACTCCGGAAAAGCGTGAGTCGACTCCTGCTACAGCCGAGTCGACTCCTGATCGCGCGAGTCGACTCCAACCCACCAACGGTCATATTGTCAGGCTGCGCAGAGTGTGCAGAACGGCCAGAAAAAGCAGAGTAACGGCTAGTTTCCGTGGGGGGTTGGCTTAAATAGCCACAGAGGACTGTAGCAAGGTAGAGAATAGACATTCCACTCCAAGCATTCAAGCTTTTAAGCTCTCCAAGTGCTCTTAAACGAAAAAGGGGAGATCTGCATTTACTGCTCCAACAACTTCTTCCCAACAATCAAAGCTTCCTCCTCCTGCATTCAAGTCGACCACTCTTTCAAGAGGAGACCGGAGTTCCAGAAGCCATACCTCTTCACCAGCTTAAAAGCGTTTGAGGGCTTCTAACTCCTTTACGATTATATTGTTTTAAATCTGCTTTTTGAGAAGCTATTTTCTGTTTTCTTCTATCTCTTGTATTTACTTGATTCAATCGGGGGATTGAATCAAGGGGTTTAAGGTTGGTTGGTGAGCCAAGTTAAAACCAACGTGTGTAAGGGTTTGATTGTGAGCCCGGAAAAACAATCGGGGTTTGGTTCTAGTCGGTGAGCCTGGAAAAACCGACCGAGTTCGTTGTGAGCTCGTAAAACAACAAGTTTGGTTGTGAGCTTGCAAAACAACCGGCTGTAATCCAAGGGGGTTATAGTGAAATTCCCAAGTGAGACTTGGGGAGTGGACGTAGGAGCAAGGGTTAACTCCGAACCACTATAAAACTTTGTGTTTGTAGTGCATTGTCTCTCATCTTCTTCCCCGGACACTACTCACAGCACTTAGCTTTAATTAAACAACTTGCTATAGCTTTAAATTAATTATCCACAAAGTTTTAAATATTCAAGTTAATTTAAAAACCCAATTCACCCCCCCCTCTTGGGTTGTCTATCTGGGCAACAAGTGGTATCAGAGCCAAAAACTCTTCCACTCAAGAGTTAAAAGATCAAAATGACAACCCCATTTGGATCTTCTCACATTGAGGGTCAGTCCACCCAAAGACCCCCTTTCTTCAATGGATCTGACTACTCATACTGGAAGGCTAGGATGAGAATATTCATCCAAGCCCAAGACTATGAGATGTGGTCCATTGTAGTAAATGGGCCCTACATCCCATCCATATACGTAGATGGTGTTAAGGTACCTAAACTAGAAATGGACTGGGATGAACATGACATGAGGAAGGCACAATTAAACTCTAAAGCAATGAATGTCTTCTATTGTGCCTTAGACCGTAATGAATTCAATAGGGTCTCTACTTGCAATTCTGCAAAAGAGATTTGGGACAGACTTGAAGTGACCCATGAGGGCACGAATCAAGTGAAAGAGTCCAAAATAAATATTTTGGTTCATAAATATGAACTATTTAAAATGGACTCTAACGAAATAATTACATGCATGTTCACTAGGTTTACTGATATTGTCAATGGCCTAAAAAGCCTTGGCAAGAACTATACTAACAGTGAACTTGTCAGGAAAATCCTTCGGTGTCTACCAAGGTCGTGGGAAGCTAAAGTGACGGCAATCCAAGAAGCTAAAGACTTGAACAAGCTTCCACTTGAAGAGCTCCTTGGATCCCTTATGACGCATGAGCTTACCATGAAACAACACAACGAGGAAGAGTCCTCCCATAAGAAAAAGGTAATAGCTTTAAAATCTACTTCTTCTAACAAGGACTTGTCTTGCAGCAGCAGCAGTGAAGAAGAAGATGAGGAAGATGGTGGTGAGGCTCTTCTTGTGCGCAAGTTCAAGAAATTCATCAACCACAAGAAGTCCTATCATCAAAGGAGAGGCCCCTCAAATTCCTACCGCAAGGACAAAGGTAAGGAAAGGAAAAGTGAGGGGATCGGGTGCTATGAGTGCAAAAAGCCGGGACACATCCGAGCTGAGTGTCCCTTACTAAAGAAGAGCAGCAAGTACAAGAAGAAGAAGAAAGCCCTTGTCACCACCCTATCGGACTCCGACGCATCATCCTCATCATCGGATGAAGAACAAGAAGAGAAGGCCAATTTTTGTTTCATGGCCAACGAAAATGAGGAAACTTCTGATACGCACTATGATTTTTCATTTGATGAACTTTATGATGCGTTTAACGAACTAATGATTGAATATAAGGATGTTAATGTTAAAAACAGGGAACTAAAAGTAACTAACCAAACTTATATCCGTAAGTATGATTCTTTAATTAAGGAGAAAGATGCTATTACCAAAGAAAATCTAGAACTTAAGACAAGCAACCAACTCTTAATTAAGAAAACTAATACCTTAACTAAAGATAATGAAAAACTAACTAAGGAACTTTCAGAACTCAAAAACCATAAACAAGTCTTAAACAAGGATCTAACAAAAGAACTAAATGATCTAAAAGCCGAAAATCAAACATTAACTAAAGAACTTAACAAATACAAACCCTTAGTTGAAAAATTCACATATAGTTCTGAAAAGTTAAACATGATACTTAACAGTCAACGAGCCGTATTTAATAAAGCGGGTTTAGGGTATAAACCGAAAAATAAACAAAAACTTCTTAGTAACTTCTTTGTCAAAGCTGGGGAAAATAAAACTAAGAAAATGATCTGTTTTTGTTGTGGAAATATAGGACATAAGGCAAATGCATGTGACTATAGGAAAAGAAAAACTAAAAGAAAGATTAAAAGGGTATGGGTTCCAAAAGGAACCAACTTGACTAACCATGAAGGACCCAAGAAAACTTGGGTACCTAAGATGACATGATTTGCTTGTGTAGGAGTGTCTTGCAGCCAAGGTCAACAAAAATTGCTGGTATTTGGATAGTGGCTGCTCAAGGCACATGACGGGTGATAAAGACCAATTTTTCACCCTTGAAGCTAAGAAGGGAGGTGCTGTGACGTTTGGAGACAACAACCAAGGTCACATCATTGGTATTGGTAAAGTTCAAATCACCCCTTCTACTTTTATAGATAATGTCAGATATGTTGATGGTCTTAAGCATAACTTGTTAAGCATCAGTCAATTATGTGATAAAGGATATGATGTTATGTTTAAACCATCACTATGTATTATAACAAATCCTAATGATAATAGCTTAGTTTTTAAAGGGATTAGACGTGGAAATGTATATGTTGTAGACCTAGAAGATCTTGCAAAACATAACCAATGTCTAGTTGTAAATGAAACTAAAGATAATGATGCTAGTTGGTTATGGCACCGTAAGTTAGGTCATGCAAGCATGGACACAATAACTAAATTAGTTAAAAGAGACTCCGTGATAGGTTTGCCAAAATTAAAATTTGAAAAGAACAAAATATGTGAAGCATGTCAATTTGGCAAACAATCTAGGAACTCCTTTAAATCCATAAAATGTGTCTCTACCTCTAGGCCTCTAGAATTATTACACATGGACCTATTTGGTCCAACTAGAACAACAAGTCTAGGTGGAAATAAATATGGTCTTGTTATAGTAGATGATTACTCTAGGTACACATGGGTCATGTTCCTAGTACATAAGGATCAAGCATTTTCTATGTTTAAAAAATTCCATAAGGAAGTAACAAATGCTAGAGAGTCTTCAGTCATAGCCATTAGAAGTGACCATGGTACCGAATTCGAAAATCAATTATTTGACGAATTTTGTAGTAAAAAGGGGATAACCCATAATTTTTCTGCACCTAGGACACCACAACAAAATGGAGTTGTGGAAAGGAAGAATAGAACTCTAGAGGAAATGGCTAGAACGATGTTATGTGAAAGTAACCTCCCTAAGTACTTTTGGGGAGAAGCCATTAATACTTCTTGCCATATATTAAATAGAGTTTTATTAAGACCCATTATAAAGAAAACACCTTATGAACTGTGGAAAAACAGAAAACCAAAAGTTAACTATTTTCATGTTTTTGGATGTAGGTGTTTTGTACATAATAATGGAAAAGATAATCTAGGGAAATTTGATCCTAAATCTGATGAAGGAATATTCCTAGGTTATTCTACAACTAGTAAAGCCTATAGAATCTTTAATAAAAGAACCCTAGTTATAGAAGAATCTATACATGTTGTTTTTGATGACTCTAGTGACATCTCATCTAGTAAGAAGGTTAATTTTGATGATGATATTGAAATACTTGAAGAAAAGATAGATGAGATGGGATTACAAGATGATAATCAAAAGTTGATTGAAGGAGAATCGTCAAACCAAGAGCCTATAGTGGATCATGGGCTAGCTAAAGCTTGGAGGTATGCTCACGGGCATCCTAAGGAACTAATTCTAGATGATCCATCACAACCGGTTAGGACTAGAGCATCCCTTAGGAATTTGAATAATCATTTAGCTTTTGTTTCACACTTTGAGCCCAAACATATAGAAGAAGCCGAAAATGATGTAAATTGGATAAATGCAATGCAAGAAGAACTAAATCAATTTACTAGAAACAAGGTTTGGGATCTAGTGGAGAGACCTTCTGAATCTCCAATTATAGGTACTAAATGGATATATAAAAATAAGCTAGATGAAAATGGAATTGTTATAAGGAATAAAGCTAGACTAGTAGCAAAGGGTTATAATCAAGAAGAAGGCATAGATTTTGATGAAACCTTTGCTCCCGTAGCTAGACTTGAGGCAATTAGACTTCTATTAGCATATGCATGCTCTAAGGACTTCAAACTATATCAAATGGATGTAAAGAGTGCTTTTCTAAATGGGTTTATTAATGAGGAGGTGTATGTAGAACAACCTCCTGGTTTTGAAAATCATCAATACCCTAATCATGTGTATAAACTGAACAAAGCACTTTATGGACTAAAACAAGCACCTAGAGCATGGTATGAGAGACTTAGTAAATTCCTATTAGAACATGAATTCTCTAGGGGAAATGTAGATACAACATTATTTCTGAAAAAGAAAAATAAGGATATGTTATTAGAACAGATTTATGTTGATGATATCATTTTCGGTGCTACTAACAATCGCCTTTGCGAGGAATTTGCTGATTTGATGCAGAGTGAGTTTGAGATGAGCATGATGGGAGAGCTGAACTACTTCCTCGGGCTTCAAATCAAACAATCTGAAGGAGGCATCTTCATTAATCAAGCAAAATATATCAAGGAGATGCTCAAGAAGTTTGATATGGAGGGAAACAAGTCAATCAGCACCCCCATGAGCTCATCATGCAAGTTAGACCAAGATGAATCAGGTAAATCTGTAGATCAAAAACTTTATAGAGGTATGATAGGTTCTTTACTGTATCTTACTGCAAGTAGGCCTGATATTATGTTTAGTGTGTGCATGTGTGCTAGATATCAGGCTAATCCTAAAGAATCACACCTAGCTGCAGTTAAGAGAATCTTTAAATACTTAATTGGAACTAAGAACATAGGGATGTGGTACTCTAAAGAATCTAGCCTAAACTTAATAGGGTACACAGATTCAGACTTCGCTGGATGTAAGCTGGATAGAAAAAGTACCAGCGGGTCCTGTCAATTTCTAGGAGAAAACCTAATCTCATGGTTTAGCAAGAAACAAAACTCAGTTGCATTATCCACTGCAGAAGCTGAATATGTTGCAGCCGGGAGTTGTTGTGCTCAAATCTTATGGATTAAACAACAATTAGAAGATTATGGCATTAAACAAGATAAAATCCCCATTAATTGTGATAACACAAGTGCCATAAATCTCACTAAAAATCCAATTCAACACCCAAGAACTAAACACATTGAGATAAGACATCACTTCATAAGAGATCATGTATTGAATGGTGATGTGTCACCCCAATTTGTGTGTACTGATAATCAATTAGCAGACATTTTTACAAAACCCTAAGTGAAGAGAGGTTTAGTGTGCTTAGAAGGGGATTAGGAGTGATTGATCCATCCTAGTGGGAGTTTTTCACTAGATTAATTGATTTTGATGATTAGAATGAGGTTAAAATAGAGTTTCTATACAGTGATCATCAAATCAGTCTTTAATTAGCTGATTTTCCCTCATTTGGCACGATTATAGCATGGTTTTTAGGTGCGTGCCAAGGTTAGAGACGACTCGAGTAAGTTTCAGAGCCGGCTCCTAAGGGGGAGTCGACTCGCACATTTGCGGGAGTCGACTCGCAAAGTTGGCAGCTGAGGGGGAGTCGACTCGCACAATGTCGGGAGTCGACTCGAAGTCTATATGCGCTAACAGAGAGTCGACTCGCGCATATTCTGGAGTCGACTCGAGGTCGAGTCGACTCGCGACTCAGGGGAGTCGACTCGCAGTCGGGATCCGACTTTTTAACCCTAGGGTTGTCATTTCGCAAACACTTTTCCTCAAGCCGCCACTGTTCACAAAGCCCTAGAGCCGACTCCTAGGTCATCCCCGATCGTCTCCAAGCCCTTTTCCCGTCGATTCTTCGCCGGACATTGAGTTTCCGTCCGTTCCTAGGTCATTTCCGGTCCGTCCCGAGCTTCCTCTGTCGGTCCTTCACCGTCCTCTAGGTATTTTTCTTCCCGTTTAGGTCAAGATGCCTCGTAAGACCGTCGTTAGGAAGAGGTCCCATCCCGAGGCCGGTCCCGAGCGGCGCTCCAAGGCGCGGCACGATCCCGCGAGGCAACCACCTCCGGATCGTTCCCCGCCTAGGGTGGTTCTCGTTAGGCCGTTGGCCAGGAAGGCCGTCACCTCCGGGAGGTTTGTCGATTTCGACTATCTCTCCCGGGAGGGGTTCACCATAGGCGATAGGCTTAGAGCCCAGGGCCTAGAGTACTTACTCACCTTGGACCTTCCCACCTATCCTGGCCTAGTTCAAGAGTTTTACAGTACCGTCCATCGGGGAGATGGAGGTATCGAGGGCACGGTAGTAGGTGTCCCGTTGCGTGTCACAGAGGACCTCATTGCCCATATCCTTCACCTTCCATTAGTAGGGGTGGCTCCCGCACACCCTGAGGATAGAGTTGCGGCCCTTACGGTCGTCTTAGGGCATCCACCTCAGTCCCCCCTAGATGAGGTATCTGCTAGCTCACTTCCTATTGAAGTGAGAATCCTTTTGAGCATTCTGTCCAGGTCCATCTTCCCTAAGACAGGGAGATTTGATTTTGTGAATGAGAGGGACTTAGCTATTATGTCTTATATCCTTCAGGACACCCCGATCAACTTCCCAAAGCTCATTTATAGGTATATGTGTGAGCCCCTAGATAGACCTAGGCTCTCACTCCCATACGGGATGTTATTCACTCTTCTTTTTAGGCAGTACGAGATTTCCATTCTTGAGAGGGAACCCTCTCGTGCCTTGCGATGGACTGATCGCTTATGTACGGGGACTATGCACAGGATGGGGTTTCGGAAGAGAGAAGGGATCTGGGTTAGGAAGTCCACTCTCACTGCTCAGACCACCAGACCATCACCCAGTCCTGAGCCAGATTCAGACTACGCAGACCTTCCAGACCATCCAGACCTCCCATCCACTCCTCCTGCTCCTACCACCTCTGCCGGACCTTCCTCCTCAGTTTCACCATCTATGGAGGTCCGTATTGATACAGAGCAGCTCCGGGAGCTGCGGCAGGAGATCGTCCGAGATCTGAAGGACGAGCTGCTTCGGGAGATCCGCGGCTCGGTGCCTTCTCCCTCTTCTGCGCCCACTTCCTCTGCCCTGGTCCCTTCCTTGACAGCCGTGACTGACATGACGGCTCATGTACGGGAAGAGATCTACAATATCCGGAGTTTGGTCCAGGCCCAGTTCCATAGCATGAGTGAGGTCACGAGCTCCACTCGACAGATGCGAGAGGAGATAGGTCGTGACATGCACACCACCACCGAGGGGGCCGAGCGCTTGTCGAATGTACTCATCGACAAGCTGGACGCACTACAGACATCGGTGACTGGACTTCAGGCGTCGGTGACAGAGCTCTCCACTACACATAGCAGAGCCACCACGTCTATTATCACGCAGCTCGGACATGTGACAGATGCAGTCACCCTCCTCATGGAGCAGAGCCGATTGAGAGGAGGAGCACCATCCTCCAGAGGAGGTGCCACATCCTCGAGAGGAGGAGCCACACCCTCCAGAGGAGGAGATGCATCCTCGAGAGGGGGAGCTTCATCCTCGAGGAGGACATAGATGTGTTTGAGTTGTGTTTTGTCTTGCTTTGCTTTACTTATTGTATTCTCACATGTATTCACATTCATATCAATACAATGAGTAGACATTTTATCTTCAATTATGTGCCATTTGATGATTGGTTGTGCCATTGATTGTGTGTGATTACCTCCTTTTTGGTATGATGACAAAAAGGGGGAGAAATATGTATAAAATATGTAAAAAGGGGAGAAATATGAAAAAATATGTAAAAGAAATCAATGGAAATAAATAAAAAGATAAACTCTTAATAACACACACAAATTTGTTCTAAGTGGATTCGGTACCTCGAGGCTCATTATCTCTCTTTTGGGGCTCCTAATGGAGTAATCTCCAGAATCTATTCAAGGGATATTCGGAGATTAGCTGAATCCTACTCAAGAACAAATTGACAGATTTTCCCTCTAAAAAGATAAAATTCAGTTCAAAAACTTCAAAGCATTAAAAGGAAATTCAGAGAATCAAAACATAGTTGAATGCATATGTTGAGGGGGAGAATCTGAATTTTAATCAAGCTAAATCATTAATGACATATAAGCCGAACAATTGATTGCATAATATGAAGGCTTATATAATTCCAAATGAAAGGGGGAGCTTTAACTCCGAAATTTAATGTTTCACTCCTTTCAAACTTGGATAAATTAAATTATCAGACATTTGAATTCATTTATGGATTTTACTTCATTGTTTTCTGAGCAATTCACTTTACATATACTCAAAGTTTTGTCATCATCAAAAAGGGGGAGATTGTGGAGTGATTGATTAAAACCCCATTTGATTTTGATGAGCTCAAAGCATTTGAGTATATCTTGTGATTACTAATGAATTCAATTGAGTGTTTCAGTGAAAATCCTGTCCAAGTGTTTCTAGACTTGGTTCATAGTATTTTGGATAAGTTAAGAAGTCTGCATGAACCAATGTCTGAGACTCGAGTCGACTCCCGAGTATCACGAGTCGACTCCAAGCGTATCAAGTTCACTGGCACGAGCTCGAGTCGACTCCAGATCAGTACGAGTCGACTCCGACTGAGAACAGACAGAAGGACAGAAAGCTTCAACTCAGAAACTGTCAACAAGTCGACTCCCGAAGTGCGCGAGTCGACTCCAATGTTCAACGAGTCGACTCCAGGGTAGTAAGAGTCGACTCCAAGAGAAACACAAAGAAAAAGTCAGAGAACGATTTTCGGACTCTGAGATTCGAGTCGACTCCCGCAGTACGCGAGTCGACTCCGAGACTGAGCGACCATCAACAGACAGAAGACCATGTTACTGCCTCTGAGATTCGAGTCGACTCACAGACAGCTCGAGTCGACTCCGAGACAAGCTTCACGTCAAAAGGCAGAAGACCAACTTTCGGAAACTGAGAGCTGAGTCGACTCCAAGGAAGTTCGAGTCGACTCCAAGACTGGATGAGCCAAAAGACAGAGAATCGGGAATTCGGGCTCTGAGATTTGAGTCGACTCCCAGGACAGTCGAGTCGACTCGAGTGGACAAAATTCAAATTTGGATCCACGGACTTCAGTGGATGAGCCGACTCCAAAATTGCCACGTCAGCTCCAGAAGTTGGCGAGTCGACTCCAGGTCAAGACGAGTCGACTCCCAGTCAAGACTGCAACTTTAATTCAAATTTGGAACAGTTGCCGAGTCGACTCCGGAAAAGCGTGAGTCGACTCCTGCTACAGCCGAGTCGACTCCTGATCGCGCGAGTCGACTCCAACCCACCAACGGTCATATTGTCAGGCTGCGCAGAGTGTGCAGAACGGCCAGAAAAAGCAGAGTAACGGCTAGTTTCCGTGGGGGGTTGGCTTAAATAGCCACAGAGGACTGTAGCAAGGTAGAGAATAGACATTCCACTCCAAGCATTCAAGCTTTCAAGCTCTCCAAGTGCTCTTAAACGAAAAAGGGGAGATCTGCATTTACTGCTCCAACAACTTCTTCCCAACAATCAAAGCTTCCTCCTCCTGCATTCAAGTCGACCACTCTTTCAAGAGGAGACCGGAGTTCCAGAAGCCATACCTCTTCACCAGCTTAAAAGCGTTTGAGGGCTTCTAACTCCTTTACGATTATATTGTTTTAAATCTGCTTTTTGAGAAGCTATTTTCTGTTTTCTTCTATCTCTTGTATTTACTTGATTCAATCGGGGGATTGAATCAAGGGGTTTAAGGTTGGTTGGTGAGCCAAGTTAAAACCAACGTGTGTAAGGGTTTGATTGTGAGCCCGGGAAAACAATCGGGGTTTGGTTCTAGTCGGTGAGCCTGGGAAAACCGACCGAGTTCGTTGTGAGCTCGTAAAACAACAAGTTTGGTTGTGAGCTTGCAAAACAACCGGCTGTAATCCAAGGGGGTTATAGTGAAATTCCCAAGTGAGACTTGGGGAGTGGACGTAGGAGCAAGGGTTAGCTCCGAACCACTATAAAACTTTGTGTTTGTAGTGCATTGTCTCTCATCTTCTTCCCCGGACACTACTCACAGCACTTAGCTTTAATTAAACAACTTGCTATAGCTTTAAATTAATTATCCACAAAGTTTTAAATATTCAAGTTAATTTAAAAACCCAATTCACCCCCCCCTCTTGGGTTGTCTATCTGGGCAACAAGGGGAATACCCTGAATAATATGCTCCATCACTACAAGATCTCGCTCTGTGATGAGATCGAATCTCCCGCTCTTCGGAAATAAAATCCTATTTATGATGCTGAGCAATAATCTCATTTCTGCAGAGAGAGAGCTAGCTATTACCTTCTCGGAGAAGTCGAAGTCTTCATTCTCCATTATCAACTACAGAGCTCTCATCTTGTTTTCAGGCTTTTCTGGAGTGGCTTCTTCGCAGGGGAGATGAAGTAGCTCACTCAAACTCTCCTTGGAAACTCGAACCCTAACTCCTCGAACTTCCGAAATAAGCCCTCCCATTCCAGTTTTGAGAAAGGCATAGAACTTCCGAACTAGTCCGGGGTAGATCATCACATCTAGGGAGCAAAGATACTCCCAACCTTGCCTTTGGATTCATTCCCTCAAACGGAACCCTTCTTGATCAAAGAACTCGGAATGGATCCTTCTTCCCGTTGTAACTGGTCTCCCCGCAAACCTTGCAAGTTGTACTGAGGGGGAAGGAGGAGGAGGTGGCTCTGCACGTGCCTCACGTTGTGGAGACACTGTAGATGGCTCCGTAGCATGTCTTTCCTCACGTTGGATCCGTGAGACTCTTCCGGATCTCTTGGCTACGGCTCTTTTGGGTCCCATTTCTCCAAGATCTTAAAGTAATCTACTGTTTGGAGATGATTGGAGGAGTTTAGAGAGTGGAAAATAGGTATTTCAGAAGAGGACAAGGGCAAACAGTGCCCTAAAAAAGCTCTCGAGTCCCCCTTTTAACAGTGGGGTCCCGACGTTGGGTCGACTCAAGAATTTTTTTGGGTCGACTCAACGTTGGGTTGACCCTATTCTGGGTTGGGTCGACCCAAGTTCAGAATTTTTCCTTTCTCTTCCTTTTTGCTTCTAAAAATTTTTCTTGCTTCCAATCCTTATAAATTCTTTCTAGGACAATGATACATGAGTAGGGAATCTATAAATGAAAAGTTTGACTCATGTTTCATGGGTTTTTAGAAATGAGAGGAATGTATCATGAGACTGCTTGCTCCATTTTATATCTCTTCAATAAAAATGATCACATATGCCTAATTCCCTCCTAAGCGTGCAGAATCTATCTTCACTCAAGGGTTTTGTGAATATGTCGGCTAATTGTTTTTCAGTGCATATATGCTCAATACATATGTTTCTATTTTGCACATGATCCCTAATAAAATGATATCTTATTTCTATGTGTTTGGCTTTAGAATGCTGAACCGGATTTTTAGTAAGGTTGATGGCACTAGTATTATCACACTTAATAGGAATATTATCTAGCTTAACTCCATAGTCCTCTAGTTGTTGCTTAAGCCATAGTACTTGAGCACAACAACTACCAGCAGCTATATATTCAGCTTCAGCTGTTGACAGTACCACTGAATTCTGCTTTTTGCTAAACCATGATACTAAGTTGTTTCCTAAGAATTGACATGTACCATTAGTGCTCTTCCTATCTAATTTGCATCCAGCAAAATCAGCATCTGAGTATGCAAGCAAATCTAGATAGAAGTCTCTTGAGTACCATAATCCAATGTCCGTAGTTCCTCTTAAATATCTAAAGATTCTTTTAACAGCACTTAGATGTGACTCCTTAGGATCTGATTGGTATCTAGCACATATTCCTACACTAAATACGATGTCTGGTCTACTAGCAATAAGGTAGAGCAAGGATCCAATTAGTCCTCTATAAAGCTTAATATCAATACTCTTCCCTTTTTCATCTTTGTCTAGCTTACTAGTAGGATTCATTGGAGTGCCTACTCCCTTATGATTTTCATTCCCAAACTTCTTTAGTATTTCCTTTGTATACTTAGTTTGATGAATGAAAATATCTTCTTTAGTTTGTTTGATTTGTAATCCTAGAAAGAAACTTAGTTCTCCCATCAAACTCATTTCGAATTCTCCATGCATTAAATCAGCAAATTCTTTGCAAAGAGTATCATTTGTGGCACCAAAGATTATGTCATCTACATATATTTGTACCACTAATAGATTATTGTCCTTTCTTTTAAGAAACAGTGTTTTATCTACATTTTCTCTACTAAAGTCATTATTAAGCAGAAATTTGCTTAATCGATCATACCAAGCCCTAGGTGCTTGCTTCAATCCATATAATGCCTTATGTAATCTAAACACATGATTTGGCAATTCATGATTCTCAAAACCAGGAGGTTGCTCTACATACACTTCTTCCTCTATAAAACCATTTAAGAATGCACTCTTTACATCCATTTGATACAATTTAAAATCCATGAAACATGCAAATGCTAGAAGTAATCTAATAGCCTCTAATCTAGCTACAGGAGCAAATGTTTCATCAAAATCTATTCCTTCTTCTTGATTGTATCCCTTAGCTACCAGTCTAGCTTTATTTCTTATAACTATCCCATTTTCATCTAATTTATTTCTAAAGATCCATTTTGTTCCAATTACTGAGTTATGCTTTGGTCTTTCAGTTAACGTCCATACATTACTTCTTTTGAATTGATTTAATTCTTCTTGCATGGCATTTTTCCAATTAGTATCCTTTTCAGCTTCTTCATAAGTCTTAGGTTCTAATTGTGAAACAAAAGCAAGATAATCATTTAAATTTCTAAGAGATGATCGAGTTCTTACCCCTTGAGATGGATCACCAATGATTAAGTTTTTAGGGTATCCATATGCATACCTCCATTTCTTTGGCAAATTTTGAGATTGTGGTGGCACGCAATCATCTCCCTTATCTTGAATTGGCACATCATCAATATTCAACTTTTCAAAGTCGATAATTTCTGTATCATCATCAAGAATATTTTCTTTCCTAGCAGACTCACTATCAGACTCATCAAATATAATATTAACTGACTCTTCCACTACAAGAGTTCTTTTATTGAATACTCTATATGCCCTGCTAGATGTGGAGTATCCTAAGAAGATACCTTCATCTGACTTGGCATCAAATTTACTTAGATCCTCCTTGCCATTGTTTAAGATGAAACATCTACATCCAAATACTCTAAGATATTTAGCAGTTGGTTTCTTATTCTTCCAAAGTTCATAAGGAGTTTTCTTGGTTATTGGTCGTATTAAAACCCGATTTAGAATATGGCAAGCAGTGCTTATAGCTTCAGCCCAAAAGTACTTTGGAAGATTTGACTCACACAACATCGTGCGTGCCATTTCTGCCAATGTCCTATTTTTTCTTTCAACAATCCCATTTTGTTGAGGCGTTCTAGGTGCTGAAAATTGATGTGAAATACCATTTTTATTACAAAATTCTTCAAAGTGTTGATTTTTAAATTCAGTACCATGATCACTTCGAATTGCTACTAAGGTGAGCTTCTTTTCATTTATGATATTATTATATAGTTTCAAGAATTCTGAAAATGCTTCATTCTTATGTGCCAAAAATGAAACCCATGTATATCTTGAAAAATCATCTACAATAACTAATCCATACTTCTTCCCTCCTAGACTCGCAGTTCTAGTGGGTCCAAATAGATCCATGTGTATGAGTTCAAAAGGCCTAGTTGTTGATACTATATTCTTTGATTTGAATGATGATTTAGTTTGTTTTCCTAATGAGCATGGTCCACAGATTTTGTCCTTTTCAAAAATCAACTTTGGCACATCTTTTATTAATTTCTTATTAACTAGTTTTGATATTAATTCCATACTAGCATGTCCTAGTCTACGATGCCAAAGCCAACTTATTTCATTTTTCTTTTCTTCATTAGTAATTAAGCATAATCCATTTTTCTTGCTTAAATCATGAAGATCTACCATGTAAATATTTCTTTGCCTTTGTCCTACAAGTACAATGCTATTGTCTTTAGGATTTGTGATTATGCATACTGATGCTTCAAATGTGACTTTAAATTCTTTATTACAAAATTGACTTATGCTAAGTAGATTATGTTTCAAACCCTTAACTAATAAGATATTTTCTATGAAAATAGATGGAGTAATGAAAATTTTACCCTTTCCAATGATATACCCTTTACCATTGTCTCCATAGGTTACTACTCCACCCTTCTTAGATTCCAAGGTGACAAATTGGTCTACGTCACCGGTCATGTGTCTTGAACAGCCGCTATCTAGATACCATCGTTTTTCCACTTTATTAGCTGCAAGAGACCCCTGCAATAAAGATCAAGAAGGAGTTTTAGGTACCCAAACTATGTTGGGTCCTTTAGGGTTAGTACTTGATGTTCCTTTTGGAACCCAAACTTTCTTGAATTTAATCTTATGATTATTACTCAATTCGTTTTGACTGGACTTTCTATAATTACATTCATATGCTTTATGTCCTAATTTATTGCAGCAATGACAAGCAATATTTTCATTTTTAGCTTTAACAAAAATGTTCTTTAAGTATTTTTGTTTCCTATTTGTTTTATAACCTAATCCAGCCTTATCATATACAGCTTTTTGACTATCAAGAATCATATTTAATTTGGTAGAACTAAGTGTAAACTTATCTACTAAAGATTTATATTTTTCAGCATCTTCTTTTAACTTGACATTTTCAGCAATTAGATTCTTGGTTTCATTTGTAAGTTTCCTACTTAATGTTTCATAGTTATGAGATAGTTTTAACTTATCTTTGACAAGAGACTGATTTTCTTCTTTTAGAACTTTATTTTTATTGATTAGTTTTCTATGTTCTTCCATGAGTTCTAAGAATGCATCATGTAATTCATCAACAGTAAAATCACATTCAAGTTCAGAATCTACCTCATCGTCATTGGCCATATGACACATTTGGGCCGTCTCTTGATGATCTTCTTCTTCCGAACTTGATTCCTCACTTTCACTCCATTCAGCCATGAAGTTCTTCTTTTTCAGTTTTCTTGCCATCCATTTCAAATCTGGGCAGTCTATTTTATAATGCCCGGGTTTGTTACACTCATAGCAAATAGGTGATTTTTTTTCTTTTTCTTTGTCCTTACCCTTTTCTTTGCTTGAGCTACCTTTGAAGAAGGGTTTCTTTTTATGAAATCTATTCTTACCTCTCATAAATTTTCTGAATTTTCTTCCAAGTATAGCCATTCCTTCTTCATCAAATTCCTCATCATCATCTGAATCTTCCGACTCAGTTTGTTGTTTAGGAGTGGTAGACTTTAGGGCAATGGGCTTTCTTCTCTTGACCTCATCTTCTGAATTTTGCCTCATGGTCAACTCATGGGTCATGAGTGATCCTAGAAGTTCCTCTAATTGCAATGTGTTGAGGTCCTTGCTTCCTGAATTGCAGTTACCTTGGCCTTCCAAACTCTTGGTAGAGACTTGAGAATTTTTCGCACCAATTTAGAGTTAGTATAAGACTTTTCTAAAGTCTTAAGCCCATTTATAATTTCAGTAAAACGAGTAAACATATCAGTTATGGACTCAGAGGATTCCATTTTAAATAGTTCATACTTATGTACTAATATGTTTATTTTTGACTCTTTAACTTGATTAGTCCCTTCATGAGTGACCTCAAGTTTGTCCCAAATTTCTTTTGCGGAGATGCAAGTAGATATTCTATTAAATTCACTTACATCTAATGAACAGTAAAGTACATTAATTGCTTTTGCATTTAACTGTGCCAATCTTCTATCACTTTCATTCCAATCCATTTCTGATTTGGGTATGATAGTGCCCTCTATATTAAGTGTGGGTGTGTGAGGTCCTCTAGTAATGATGTACCATAATTCATAGTCTAAAGCTTGAATGAATATCCTCATCCTAGCTTTTCAGTATGTGTAGTTTGTGCCATTAAATAGAGGAGGTCTATTTGTGGATTGCCCCTCACTCATAGAACATCCCACTTGGGTTGTCATGATCTTTAACTCTTGATTGTGAGATCAATAAGTACTATTGGAGCACCTTGCTCTGATACCACTTGTTGCCCAAGGTGACAAGCCAAGAGAGGGGGGGTGAATTGGTTTCTCTTAATTTTAACTATCTTACTTATGTTAATTGATGAGTTAGTGAAATAAACAAATCACAATACAAACAACAAGAAGTATAGTGGTTCGGTGCTCTCCTTAGCACCTACGTCCACTCCCCAAGCGACCCCTTGGGAATTCACTATAATCCCGCAGATTACAGTTGGATTGTTTTCCGGGCTCACAATCCAAAAATCTTTACACTTTGGTTTTCCGGGTTCACCAAAAACCTATGTTGGTTTTACGGGCTCACCAACGAACCTATGTTGGTTTTACGGGCTCACCAACGAACCTTTATAATTGGTTTTACGGGTTCACCAATCAACCTATTCCGTTGGTTTTGCGGGCTTACCAACTAACCTTTACAATAAGTTTAATGAACAAAGTAAGAAGATTTAAACTCCTAGATGAGCAAATATAACAATATAATCCACAAAGAAGAGTTTAGAGAATAGTTATCGCTTGATGTGACTTCTCTCTTCTTTGTCAAGGATGCTTCACTCTTCAAGGGTGGATGGAGCTCTTGATGACTCTTTGAATCTGCTCAACCACTTTCTTTTGACTCTTGAATGAAGCACTTGGATGAAGAAGATTAGGGCACTTTCTCTTTCTTGTGTACACTTTGATATTCTTTTGAAAGGGTGATGTCTCTGATGAATAGTGCCACTTTAAATAGTTTTCTTAATCCATTGGACAAGCCCCAATGGTTAGAATTCAAAAACTAGCCGTTACTCACTGTTGGAAGGACAAAAAGTACTTCTGCAGAACTAGCCGTTATGCTTCTGCCCGTGTTTGGGTCGGCTCAACCTGTCCTTGGGTCGACCCAACTTTCACTTGGGTCGACTCAAACTTTTCTTGGGTCGACCCTCTCAGAACCACAGAAACTTGCAATTCAGCCTTCCTTCACTTGGGTCGACCCAACATTTCTTTGGGTCGACTCAAGGTTCAGTTGGGTCGACTCAACTTCTTCTTGGGTCGACCCTCTCAGGGTTTCCAGAGAACCTTTTCTGTCATCTGTTCTGTCTTGCCTTTGGGTCGACCCTCTCAGGGTTTGGGTCGACTCAAGCTTGGGTCGACTCAACTTCATCTTGGTCGACCCTCTCAGTATTTCCAGAGAACCATTTTCTGAGTTGTTGAGAAGCTTGAAGTTTGGGTCGACTCATGCTTTCCTTGGGTCGACCCAACTTACTGTTCATCTGTGCCATTTTTGCAGAAGTGTGCCAAATGCTTTCTTGATGTGCCGGGGTCGACCCAATCAATCTTGGGGTCGACTCAATCCACACTTTGCTGCAACTCAAGGTTAGATTCATCTAAGTAAACAATGAAATGCATCTTTAACTTGTTATACAAATATACTGAGAGTAACAGACTTATAAATGAAGTATCGAATTAACTTATAACATACTCTCGATTATTGCTTGTTAATCATCAAAATAACACTATCATCCTCAGGTCTGGTACATGTCATTGCGTACATAATAGATCCTATTGCTGAAGCATATGGAATTCTATTCACTCTCTCTCTTTCTTTAGAAGTTGTCGAACAATTCTTTTTAGAGAGCTGAATTTTATGGTCCATCGGAAGATAGCCTTTCTTGAAATTTATCATGCTGAACCTTTTCAGCACGGTATCTATATATGTGGATTGGGACAATCCAAGCAACCTTTTAGATCTATCTCTATAGATCTTCATCCTTAGGATGTAGGATGTTTCTCCCAAATCCTTCATGAAAAATTGTGATGATAGCCAAACCTTTATTCTTTGTAATATAGGGATGTCATTCCCGATTAAGAGAATATCATCCACATACAAAATAAGAAATACAATCACTGAATCATTAGCCCATTTATATATGCAAGGTTTTTCTTCATTCTTAATGAAGCCATATGTTCTGATCACTTTATCAAAATGTATGTTCCAACTCCGAGAAGCTTGCTTTAATCCATATATGGATCTCTGAAGCTTGCAGACTTTTGATTCATATGTGGATGTAAAACTTTCAGGTTGTATCATATATACCTCTTCTTCCAAATCTCCATTCAAGAAGATAGTTTTCATATCCATCTGCCAGATTTCATAATCAAAATGTGCTGCTATCGCAAGCATAATCCGAATAAATTTGAGCATTGCCAAAGGAGAAAATATTTTGTCATAGTCAATACCATAATGTTGATGATATTCCTTGGCAACCAGACGGGCTTTGTAGGTCTTCACTTTTCCGTTTGCGCCCCTTTTTCTTTTGAAAATCCATTTGCACCCTATGGATTTTATTCCTTCGGGTGGGTCAACCAATATCCATACATTACTGACCTCCATAGATTCCATTTCGGAATGCATGGTTTCCAGCCATTTATCAGAATCGTTCCTCTGCATAACATCTATATAGGTGATCGGATCCTCATCATTTTTATCAAGCTCAACAGGATCCCGGATCAAGAAACCATAGTATCTGTCCGGCTGACGTGGTACTCTACCAGATCACCTTAAGGATGTTTCCATAATGGGTTCTGGGCTTGATCTAATCAAATCAGGTTCTAATGGTTCAGTGGGTGGTGTCGGTTCTTTTACATGTCGAATTTCTTCAAGTTCAACATTAGAACCATTAGTTCCTTCTCCAAGAAATTTCTTTTCCAAGAAGACAGCTCTATTGCTGACGAATAATTTTTGTTCTTCAGCAAGGTAGAAATAATAACTCTTAATTTCTTTTAGATAGCTGACAAAGAAACATCTATCAGACCTAGCTTCGAGTTTGTCTGCTTTCAAACATTTGACATAGGCCGGGCATCCCCAAATTCTAAGGCGAGTGAGCACCGGCTTACGCCCTGTCCACATCTCATGTGATGTTTTAGTCATAGACTTACTCGAAACTTTATTAAGAATATAGGAAGCTGTTTCGAGCGCATATCCCGAGAAGAATATTGGCAGACTAGCATACCCCATCATAGATCGAATCATGTCTATCAAGGTTCGATTTCTCCTTTCTGACACTCCATTATATTGAGGTGTACTAGGAGGAGTCCACTGAGAGAGGATCCCATTCTCTCCTAGATATGTCACGTATAATTAATGCCTATGACTCCAAATGCCTAGGATGACTTCAGAGTTCTATCAACTCTTTCATCAGTATATCCAAAATGTGTTTCAATTGTACAAATCCTATGACTCCTCACAAGGATTATTCTGGCCAAGGTTTTGCTAAATTAAACATAAGGGCATTATCTCCTATCACCAAGAGGGGTCAATTCCATCTTGACTCATACACTGACTTCGTAAGTACTTGACTGCACCTAATAGCCTTCCATCATTGAATTAGAAATTCTGATAGTGTAGTATCAAAGTACAGTGAGTTGCTTGCAAGTCACCGTGGTGATCTCAGGTCTGAGGGATACTTATATCCATATCCACTTGGAGCATCTCTTGACAAGAGAGCGTTCCGAAACTGGTCACGTTTAGTGAAGTGTACTCCTATACTTTACCTGTGTGATATATCAGTGTCCTACACTCCTTGGTTAAGAGGACAACCAACACATATGGCACACAACGACCTATTCTTGATAATGCTATTATCCTAGTGATAGCATATCGTTTGGTCGCGAACTAGTTTAAGGACTCGTAGATAAATCCTTCTTTATCGTTTAATAGAGTCCTAAGGACTTCATTACATTACTTGATTTCACGAAGATGCAAAATATATAATGAAACATTGCCAAATAACTTTTATTAATTTCATTAATTCATATACAATTCAATCATCAACAGGCTGACAATTGTCTTTCAGGACACAATTTCCAATAAGTATGTC
The DNA here is from genome assembly GCF_051530095.1 of Phoenix dactylifera. Lineage (NCBI taxonomy): Eukaryota > Viridiplantae > Streptophyta > Magnoliopsida > Arecales > Arecaceae > Phoenix > Phoenix dactylifera. The sequence goes on from NC_143207.1 coordinate 3,230,546, forward strand.
TCGAGCCATCTTTGATAGATAGCAAAATTTTAGGGTGTTGGCTTTTGACCAGTTCAAAGTATCAAACTTGTCATAGCCTTCATCACTATGCTTGTAAATACCTTCTCCTAGATATATGTCCAACTCAGTTTTGTTTGCAGGAATAATATCCCCATGTTGTTCAGCCCACATATCAAAGTCATCATCAGCCCTTCTTTTTCTTTTCAGTTTGGAGGAGGTACTAGTGATATTGCTAGTATTAACATTTATTTGTCCCTCTGAAAATACATATTCCTTATAGAGCATATCTAAAGCTTCACGAACATCATCAATATGGCGTTGAAAAACATCCACCATAAATTTTTGAAAACTAAAATATAATGAGCCGCATTTTATAGCGAGGATCCAAAACTGCTCCATTGCCATTAGTAAGTTACAATCTTCCCAATAGTTCTCAATTTTTTTATTCATTCTTCGAGTCATGCGCATCGCAAAATCTCTAGTATCTAAGGACATATCATTTAATTTCTTCCTCACTCTCCAAACCGACCCCTTTCCGTCGAGCTAGTCTTGCTGAACTGCTAAATTTCTTTAAGGAACAAATTTGAAGTTGGATATTGACGTCCTGAGAACACTTCTGTGGCTTTATTAAAAACTTCCAAAAATTTTGAAACCTTTGTAGCTCGTATCAAGTCCTCCTCGGATGGTAACCATTTATAGTTGAAGTCTCTTTCCTTATACATTGGAAACACCGGTTTGAACTCCAATGCTGACTTTAGCATTGTATATGTTGAGTTCCATCGAGTAGGCACATCAAGTTAAAGCATTCTATAGGTTGACAACATCAACTGTTTAACAATTTTATTAAACTTATGAAGTCATGAAAAAGACATCTTCAGATCTTTCACACTTTTGAGGATATTCTCAATTACATCCCTTGTTTCTGTTAAACCATCTTGTACCATTAGGTTCAAAACATGTGCACAACAACAAACATGAAATATTTTTTCATTGAAGTAAAGCTTTCCTTTGATTGCAAAATTATCCCTCAAGACCTTGACTGTTGTGTCATTCGAAGATGCATTGTCTAATATAATAGTGGAAACCTTATCTTCAATCCCCCATTCAGTTATGTTGCCCAAGAAGACAACCCAAGAGGGGGGGTGAATTGGGTTTGGATTAATTCTCGACCAATTAAAAACTATGATTAGTAATTAACTAAATCTGTTGCAAGCAAATTAGTTAAGTTACTAGATGAAGTGAATGAAGAGAGAGAGAGAGGACAACAACCAATACAAACACAAACCAGTTTATAGTGGTTCGGAGCTAACCCTTGCTCCTACGTCCACTCCCCAAGCTTCACTTGGGAGTTCACTATAATTTTTTGGATTATAGCCGGTTGTTTTATAAGTTCACAACCCAACTCATTGTTTTCGCGAGATCACAACAAACTCGGTCGGTTTTCACAGGCTTACCAACTAGAACCACCCGATTGTTTTTCTGGGATCACAATCGAACCCTTACACCGTTGGTTTTAACTTCGGCTCACCAACAACCTTACAACCCTTGATTCAATCTCCTGATTGAATCAAGTAAGAAAATAATTTGGGAAAAGATACAAGAAAAGCTTCTTAACAAGCAAATATGAATCAATATGAATAGAGTAAAGTTAGAAGCCCTCAAATAGATTTTGGAAGAGGAAGAGAAGGGCTTCTCGAACTCTGAGTCTCCTCTTTGAGTGCAATGAAGATTTGATGTCAGAAGAAGAGCCTTGAATGCGAAGGAAAGACTTCTAGGAATGTATTGAATGCGTTTCTTCCTTCTTTTGCTTGTCTTTTCTCTCAATAGACTCTTGGTAGTTGGAAAACACTTAATGCACAGATGGAGTAACTCTCTTGATGTCTACTACTGTTCACTCTGGCTATTTAAACAGTCCCCCTTGAAAAATAGCCATTAGACACTAATTTGTGGCCGTTCTGCATAGTCTGCACTTTCTGACAATGTATCCGTTGGGGTCGAAGCGGACTCGCTCGATCTGGAGTCGACTCGGCTGTTGCTGGAGTCGACTCATGTTTTACTGGAGACGACTCGCCCACTGTTCAGGATTTGAATTAAAGTGCTGTCCCATCCTGGAGTCGACTCGGGCCAAACCTGAAGTCGACTCGCCATGATCTGGAGATGACTTGGCATTTTGGAGACGACTCGTTCTCAGAATTTCAGAGATCTATTTTTCTTCGTTTCTCTCTCGAGTCGACTCGGATCATCTTGGAGTCGACTCGGCTCTCAGGGACCGAAAAACTGATCCTCTGTCTTTCGAGTTGAACTACATCGGAGTCGACTCGCACTTTGTTGGGGTCGACTCGGCTGACTTGGGGTCGACTCTCGAATTCTTGGAGTCAACTCGGCTCTCAGAGTCACTGAGTTTGGTTTTCTGCCTTTCAGTCCGTCTGAGAGTCGACTCTGGCATGTTTAGGAGTCGACTCGCCAAATGTTGGAGTCGACTCGCATCCTTCTGGAGTCGACTCGGTAACAGGGTCTAGAAAATACTTCTCTGTCTTTCTGTCTGTTACTCCTTGGAGTCGACTTGAAACTGTCGGGAGTCGACTCGGCAAGCATCGGAGTCGACTCGAAATCGTCGGAGTCGACTCAGTGACAGGGTTTGAAATTCATCTTTCTATCCTTCTGTCTGTTCTCAGTCGAAGTCGACTCGTAGTGTACCGGAGTCGACTCGAGCTTGTGCCAGAACCTCTGAAATACTTAGAGTCGACTCGCAATCGTCTGGAGTCGACTCGAGCTTTAGACTTTAGCTTAATTGAGTTCAACACTTAGCCAAATGACTTTGAACAAAAGCTCGATGCTCTTAAAGATAAATTCATATATTTTGCCTGAAACACTAGATTGAATTCATTAGTACGACATGAAATATACTCAAATGCTTTGAGCTCATCAAAATCAAATAGGGGTATAGTCAATCACTCCACAGTCTCCCCCTTTTTGATGATGACAAAACATTGAGTATTTGTATAGTGAATTGCTCAACCAAGAGGTGATTTATAGTAAAGTTTTGAAATAAATTCAAATATCTAGTCATTTAATTTATCCAAAATTGAAAGGTATAAAACAATAAATCCTGAAATTAAAGCTCCCCCTTTCATTTAAAATTATATAAGCCTTCATATCATGCAATCAATTATTTGGCTTATATGTGTTTAATGAATTTGCTTTCTTAAAATTTCAGATTCTCCCCCTCAACATATGCATTTAATTTTGTTTAGGTTCTCTGAATTTTCTTTTAATGTCTTGAAGCTTTTGAGCTTAAATTCTTACTTTCAGAGGAAAAATATGTCAATTTGTTCTTGAGTATGATTCAACTAATCTCCGAATATTCCTTGAATAGATTCTGGAGATTACTCCTTGAGGAGCCCCAACAGAGAGATAATGAGCCTCGAGGTATCGAATCCACTAAGAACAAATTACTTTTTGCTTTAAGGATTTTCTTTTTAGTGATTCTCTTTACATTTCAATTCATCATATTTTCTCCACCTTTTTGTCATCATAGCAAAAAGGCACAAAACACAGAAAAGTATAAGAACTCAAATTGCACAGTTTTGAAAGGAAATTTCTACTCATTGTATTAAAGTCAAATTGAGTACAAGTGTGATTACATATCAGAAAAGGTCCTCAAGGGACTGTACATTATAAAATCAAAAAAAAATACACTAGGGTTTTTTAGTAGTGGAGGATGTGGCTCCCGTACTCAGTCTAGTATGTTTTATGACCAAGCTTAGCCCCTCAGATACGTTCCCTAGTTGTTCGATGATCTCCGAGGTGGCCCTGGATTGTATCGCAGTGAGTTGGGTCACACTTTCTTGAATAGTGTCAAGCTTGGATATTAAGGCATTTGCAAGCCTTTCCGCACCTTGACTTTGGCTACCCAGCTCTTCTCTGATGTTATTTCGCATCTTCCTCGTGTCATCCTTTATATCACTAAGGCTCCAGTATTGATCTTGGACTAGACTCCTTATGTTGTACATTTCCTCCTTCAGGTCTGCTACCATCTTGGACACTGCTACTAAGGAGGGAACGACATCAGTGGAGGGAGCACTCAGTGGACCTCGGAGCTTTCTCAATAAATCATCTCTCAGCTCCCTCACAATCTCCTATCTCATCTCCCGGAGCTGCTCAGTGCTGATCCGGACTTCTAAAGGTTGCTGAGGTGGTGGAGCTGTAGATGGTCCAGCTGAAGTAGATGGGAATGAAGAACCCGAAGTGAAAGGAAAAGTGGGAGGAGCTGTGTAGTGGTCCTGGTCATGGTCAGGACTAGGTGAGTGATGAGTGGTAGAGTCGGATGGTGTGGATGAAGATGTTTTCCTAACCCAAACATTCTCGACTTTATGGAATCCCATTCTGTGGAGAGTCCCCTCATCCATGTGATCAGTATTTCGAAGTGGACGAGAGGGTTCCCCCTCAGGAATAGGGACCTCTAACTCCCTAAAAATAAGTATGAAGAGCATGCCATATGGGAGAGGTTTATCTAGGGGTTCACAGATATATTTGTAGATGAGTTTGGAAAAGTTGATGGGAGTGTCTTGGAGAATGTGGAACATCAGTGCTAGGTCTCTCTCAGATATGAAGTCAAACCTACCAGTTTTGGGAAAGAGAGTCCTAGAAATGATACTTAAGAGAAGCCGCATTTCAGCTGAAAGCTGATTTGCAAACACCTCCTCTATGGAGGATTGAGGTGGGCTCCCTAAGATGGCCGTAAGGGCCTCTGTCCTATCATGGGGATGAGTGAAAAAAATTCCCTCTTAGGAGAGATGGAGGATTCGAGCAATGAAATCCTCCGAGATAAAAATAGGGACACCCGCTACGGTTCCCTGGATACCACCGCTACCTCTAGCGACAGTCCCATAAAATTTCCTAACTAACCCTGGGTAGGTAGGGAGGTCTAATGAACAGAAGAACTCTAAACCTTGAGCCCTAAGATGATGCCCTAGGGTGAACCCTTCCCGGGAGAGGAAGTCAAAGTTGACTTTCCTCCCGGTAGAGACTACCTTCCCAGCGCACGAACGCGAGGGAACTGGCCTAGGCGGGGAAGGAACCGGAGGTGGTGGCCTCATGGGTTCGTTCCAAGCCTTGGACTGTCGCTCGGCGCCTCTCGCGGAGAGGGATCTCTTCCGGCTCGGGACAACGGCTTTTCTAGGCATTTTGACCTAAAAACCGAGGGATGGACAAGAGAAATGGAAGAAAACTCAAAGGAAAGGACCTAAAATGGGTCGGAGACGAGGTCGGAGATGACTCTAGGGTTTTGGAACAGTGGCGGCCGAAAATAGAAGTGAAGAATAAACGTTTCGATTAGGGTTAAAAATCGAATTTCCGACCTCGAGTCGACTCTGGTATGTCGCGAGTCGACTCCTAAATATGCGCGAGTCGACTTGCCCACGAGCCGACTCTAAAATCTATTCCAGTCGACTCGAACTCTGGCACATAACCAAAGAACTCAGTTAATTCCGTGCCAAAGGAGAGAGATATGGGAATCTTTATGTTGCCCAGTAGATACAACCCAAGAGAGGGGGTGAATTGGGTCTTTTAAAACTTTTATACTACTTCTAAAACTTTTCAATTAATTATGCTAAGTTGTATAGATGCACAGTGGAATTTAAACTTAGCAACAGTTTGATTTATTGAATGAGACTTGATTAAGTAAATTGAATATGCTTGCAACTAAAGGATGCGCAGATAAGAGTTAAGCAAGCAATTTATCTAAGTAAGTAAGTGAGCAAGTTAGACAATGACAAAAAGCATCACAAACACAACAAACATATAGTGGTTCGGTGCACCCCAGCACCTACATCCACTCTCCAAGACCTCTTGGGAATTTCACTATAATCCTCCAGATTACAGCCGGTTGTTTTACAAGCTCACAACCCAACTTGTTGTTTTGCGAGATCACAACGAACTCGGTCGGTTTTCACAGGCTCACCGACTAGAACCAACCGATTGTTTTTCCGGGTTTCACAATCAAACCCAGTTGGTTTTTCCAAAGGCTCACCAACCACAACCTTACAACGATTGTTTTCCGGGTTCACAATCAACCCAGTTGGTTTTCCCAAAGGCTCACCAACCACAACCTTACAACGATTGTTTTCCGGGTTCACAATCAACCCAGTTGGTTTTCCCAAAGGCTCACCAACCACAACCTTACAATGTTGGTTTTCCCTTTGGCTCACCAACAAACCTTAACCCCTTGATTCAATCTCTTGATTGAATCAAGTTACAAGATATTAGAACATGAATTTAAAACAAATCAAAGCTTCTTAAACAAGCAAATATAACAATATAAACAAATAGATAAAGAGAAGCCCTCAAACAAGTTGTGTAGATGAGGAAACTCGGCTTCTTCTTTACTTGACCCTCTTCTGATTTCGTACGAGGTAGAGGATCACTGAGGCAGCACACAGTTGGAGAGGAAGCTTTGGGATTCACTCGGATGCTCTTCTTCTCTCTATTTTGCTTTGAATGGCCCTTTTGTGCTTTTGGGAGATTTTTCTTTGAGATCTCTTTCCTAAATATTTTCTTCCACTTCCATACAGTCTCCCCTAGCTCTCCTCTTGATTTTATAGCTTTACATGTCGTGGAACCAGAAATCTAGCCGTTAGAGACAAAAATAGAGCCGTTGTCCACAGTCTGCAACTCCTGACAAAGTTCCCATTGGGATCGGAGTCGACTCGCGCGATCTGGAGTCGACTCGACTGTAGCAGGAGTCGACTCATGCTTTTCTGGAGTCGGCTCGGCAACTGTTCCATATTTGAATAAAGTGGTCTTCTCGACTGGGAGTCGACTCGACTTAACCCGGAGTCGACTCGCCAAAATCTGGAGCTGACCTTGCACTTTTGGAGTCGGCTCATCCCAAGGAATCCATGGATGCATTTTTCAACTTTGCTTACTCGAGTCGACTCGAAAATTCTGGGAGTCGACTCGGTGCTCAGAGTCCGAACTCCCGAGCTTTTGTCTTTTGGCTCGTGCTGTCTCGGAGTCGACTCGAACTGTCTCGGAGTCGACTCGGCCCTCAGTATCCAAAAAACAGTCTTCTGTCTTTTGGGGTCGCGCTTTCTTGGAGTCGACTCGAACTGTCTTGGAGTCGACTCGCCTCTCAGAGACGAAAATGCCGTCTTCTGTCTTTGGGGTTGCGCTGCCTCGGAGTCGACTCGGATTTTGCGGGAGTCGACTCGGCTCTCAGTGTCTGAAATTGGTTCTCTGACTTTTTGCCTTGTGTTTCTCTGGGAGTCGACTCTTACTTCCTTAGGAGTCGACCTGCCAACCATCGGAGTCGACTCGAGTTCTTCGGGAGTCGACTCGGCTCTCAGGGTCCAAAATATCTTCTCTGTGTTTCTGCCTTGTTACTCCCTGGAGTCGACTCGTACTATCCAGGAGTCGACTCGAGGACTATTCTTTTGAATTTTCCTTTGAATTTGCTCTTCCAACTTGAGTCCTTTGAACTTGAAACTTGGGCTAATGAAGTGTAACTTTCTTCCAACTTTTCTTGAGAACTTTGGAGTCCTTCTTGTGTTCTTCCAACTTGCTATGTTCCTTGCAAAATAAATATCTTTCTCCTTGCAACACAAACATTAGTATTTATACTTCAAGGTTTTGTGATCATCAAAATCAATCTTTAAATCAATCTTTGGGTCATCAGTCTCCCCCTTTTTGATGATGACAAAACTTGGAGTATATGCAATATAAAATATATTGTGTTCTAGAAGTAATGCATAGCTAAGTTGCATGAAGTAGAAAACATATATATTTAAAACATACTTCATGATAATGCTTTAGATTTAATCAGCTTAACATAATCAACATATCTAAATTTAAGCTGGTTTGTATTCAATTCAAAACATAAAGCATTGTGAACATATATTTAGATATTTCTCCCCCTTTTTGACAACATCAAAAAGATAGTGAAACATTAAGCACAAAGATAAGACTACTCAAATATTTCTTTTTCTTATTGTACTCTGATTTGCATGTCAAATTATTGCAAGGATATGAATCATATAACTCAAGGCAATAATATTAGAATAAGATTAATGAGCATAGATCAGAGCCAATTAAGATAATTTCAGAGCAGAATACATCGAATGTGATTCCAAGGATAGTTTTCAACTCAAGTGTAGATGGAATCTTTCTTAAGTTAATTCAAGAAGTACCACGAATGATATTCAAAGAAAGCCCGAATGGAAATCTAACCTCTCTTCAATAATAAGTATGAAAGCTTGTTCATTTAAGATCTTTTGCCCAATATATTAAGTATTTTATCAACATGAGAGCAATTTAATTAATTTTCAGAGTATAAGTGCAGTATATTAAGTATGATTGCAAAGTTCTTTTATGGTGTAAAAATATTGTGGCATAAATGCCAAAAACATGAATTCATGCAATTTATGATATATCTTAGAGCATACATAAAATTCAAAGCTTTGAAGGTTCTTATAAAAACTTTAATCCCTAAAAAAAAAATTTGGTACATATAATAGTGAATTGGCACAAAAATTGAAGTTCTAAAGAACAAGCCAATGAGACCTCATCAGTAAATTTCAAAAATAGGTTTTCTAAGAGATACTCAAGAAAATTCAACACATAATTCTCCCCCTTTTTCATTAAGTTAGAGGCTCTTAAGATCAACTGTTTGAATTGCAATTTGGTTCATGATTTATGCATGAGATATATTAACCAAATAACAAGCCTCAAGGTGTATCATAAAGATTTGTATATTTAAATTTCAGATGATACATTTTGGAGAGCATTAGGATCACTTTTCATTAAGTATGCTTTCTCTCTCCTTTAGTTATAGATTTATGCGATTAAGTTCCATAAGATCTCTCCTTCTGAGATTTTCTTTCTCCCCCTCAATTGATCATTCCATTTAAGAGTTTAGAATTTGAAGATAATGTTCAGTAAAATTGTCAATCTCAAAAAAAAATATATTTTCTATAAGTTTCAGCTTATTTTCATAAGACTCAATGTTTGAGATAAGACAACCTTTATAGAACTCATCTCAAGGTATAAACTCATTATATAATTAAAGCAAGTCTTGCAATATAAGGAGGTTCATTAAAATCAATCCATAAAAAGATACTGAATATCTAAAGCTCCCCCTCAAAAGATGCATTCTTCTTTAATCATTCTTTTCTATTGTTGAATTTCAGATTTTAATGATAAACGTGAATAAGACTGAAATTCTATGATATCGAGAATGTAGAGTAATCTAGTATTATTCAAAATTTGTGGCAATTACTCTTTCTAATCCTTCAAGAACAAGTTATGCTTTCTCTTAATCTTAGAGAAAATATATAGAAATATTAAACAGAAAATGATTCATTTTAAGCTCAGTTTCTTTCAAAAGCATTTACATTTTCTTTCTTTTAGAATCATTTGAGTGAGCTGAAATATTTCTAACTTTAAGATCATTCACTCTATATATATTCTGATGGAAGTCTTGAAGAATGTAGGAGAGAAAAACATATAGATGATCATTGAGGTATATAGATTTATAGAACTCAATTACTTAATCACAGTTTTTCAGCAATGTATACATGAAACACAATAAATCCCTTTTTAATATCAAAATAAAATTATATATTTAGAAATTTTTGTTTGCAATCAAGATCATCGAAAGACACATCATTTGGACCAATATTGGTACACTGTAAGGATAAGAAATGATATGTTTCAGATGCGTATCGGGACAAACAATCAAGGCATCAGAATTATTCTATTTTTCTTAAACTGTAGTTTTTATCTAGGAATCATATTGAGCTTAAGCTTTTATACAAAATCAGATTCTGAATTTTATAAAGATTTTCAATAGAGGCTTTTAAATCATGATTTGAGATATGTATCTTTCACATTGAAGCTCATCTTAAATCACTAAGATTGAAAACACATATTTCAATAACATTAGAGCACTTTCAGAATCTTTATATTTAATATTGAGTTTCGATACACAATGGAGGATATTTTAATAAGTATTAGGACATTATGTATCAAAGTTAGGCAAGCAGAAAGATAGATCAAGATCAATTCATTTTGCCTAAATAGAAGTATCCTTCTCTTCTTCTTTTTGTAAATCTATTTAACTTCCAAAGATAATCGTGAATGATAAAACTGAAATTTCTTCTTAATATTACTTAAAAACTTTATGTAGTATTTCAAACATTCAATCAAATTATCCAAGCATGGAGTATTACACAATATTGAGAGTCCGTAATTTAAAGCATCATGCCACATGCAAAACATATTACGTGTTAAGTCATGCATTAAAATATTAAGAATAAGCATGTCAAGGATCAAAATCAATTCTTTTTCAAATAAACTCCCCCTATTTAAATATAATCTTGCATTGATTTCATCCTTAAGGTGTGTTTCCAAGTGATTAAAGCTTGACTTGATGCTTCTTATATACTTTCATTTACTTTGTCATTCATTTTTACTTTCTTATGCTCTATTCTCTATTTGCTCCCTATCCGGTGGAGTTGGAAGGGGCACGAGGTACTACCACTAGCCTCCCTCTTGTGCCGTCCCTAATATGCCCTACACCGAATAGTTGGGTCAAATAGTGCCGGGTACTACCACTAGCCTCTCCATTGGCACCATCCCTATGATGAGCAGTATAGAAAGGTTCAAATGTTCACTTCAAACTTTTCCTGTTTAAGTGTAATTAATTACAGATTTTATCCCTTCCAAAAGTGCTGAATATATTATGCTTGTTTTTCTTTTCCTTAAGATTGGAGTATTTGCCTTTGCTTAGATTTTACATCTCTTGAATAATATCCATTTTCTTTTCTTTATCTCTCTCTTTTTGTTATTCTCAATAATTTACATGAAAGAGCAGAATAAAGAAATAATCTTATGTATCATATAGATGTATATCATGCAAACAATATTTTCATTGTGCTCAAGGATTCATAACTTTTCACAAGTTATTTTACATCAAAATTTTAAGCATATACTTGTGTATTTCATGGTTATGATATAGGCATAGGTGCATTTTAATTTGAGCAAACCATGAATCAATTTCTGAAAGCATAAGTCAATGAATACATATATATAGACATGATATCAAGGAATTAATAATTAAAGATTTTAACCATGCCATACTAAGATTTAAGTTATTGACTTTGCTCAATTAATTTATGAGAGAGGTATCTAGAATTACCAATCCATTCTGCATTCTTCAGTCAAATACCTACTAGATTTCTTATGTATGAACTTTTGGCTGAAGAAGGTCCTCTCTCTTGTTTGCATGAGAATGTTTATTGTATCTTACATGGAGATATCCTTCAAGTTGAAATCTCTCATTTTCTTGCTCAAGGATCCTGCATTATTAACAAAATTCTTTTCTTTCTTGAAAGAAAGTCATTAGTTTTTTCAAGATACAAAACATTCATATAACATATTTTTTAACTAGGTAACTCAACCTAAGATATGATAATCATTGAATGTTGAGTCACTTTACTCAAGAGATTGCCTAAATATAAGTGTTGCCCAAAGATGGTCACCCAAGAGGGGGGTGAATTGGGTGTTTTAAAACTTTTTGACTATTTAAAAGGTAAAACGCACAAATGAATGAACTAAAGCAAAGATAGAGGTATGAAAACAACCAATCGCAAACACACGGTTTTATAGTGGTTCGGAGCTTCCACTGCTCCTACATCCACTCCCCAAAGCACCTTTGAGAATTTTCACTATAATCCAAGATTACAGTCCGGTAGTTTTGCGAGTGCACTACCCAACTCGTTGTTTTACACCGGGCTAACAACAAACCCTATAACCCCCAATTTCACCTAGGCTTGGGACGCCTTTCCCTTGTTCCAAGTCCCTTGACTGGAACAAGCACGATATTGAAAGAGTTTTACAAAAGATTGGAAAGCTCTAAATAAGCAAATATAACAATGATAAACTTTAAAACCCGGAAGAATCCTTTTGCCGTTGGAAGCGTGGGAAATGATGATTCTTCCGATGTGGATCGCGTAGGCTTGAGTGTGAGCTTTGAATCCTGAGCGAAAGAAAGTAGTTGAGCTTGGAATCACTCGGGAAGCTTGAAAACACTTGATTTCTTCACTTGAATGCACTAACTCCCTTGAATCTCTCTCTCTTGCTTCTCTCTTGAATGATCTAGCTTTGGGTTCGTTAGGAGTTGTTGAGAAGCACTTAAGAGGTCCCTTTTATAGCCCAAAAAGCAAATATAGCCGTTAGAGATAAAGTAAAAGAGATTTGAAATTCAAACCAAACCTGCAAAAGTTATCAGTCGCGTCCCAGGCGCTCCGGAGACGTCTCCGCTTCAACGAGAGACGTCTCGGCTACAAGATTTTACTTTTGACGTTGTTTGGGGTCGACTCGGCGCTTTACGGGGACGACTCCGCTGATGAATGGTTTGAATCCTTATTTTTCTGTTTTTCTGAGAGGGTCATCTCGGCACTTTACGGGGACGTCTCGGCTTGTTTGTGCTTTTTGCATGGGGACGACTCCGCTTCTTTATCTCCGAAAAACATGTCTTCTGGAATTCTCTGAGAGAGTCGACTCCGCTCTTTCAGGGGACGTCTCCGCTGCTTTGTCACCGAAAAAGACATTCTCTGGAAAACCCTGAGAGAGCCGTCTCCGCTACCTCGGGGACGACTCGGGAAGTCTGCTTTTTACTTGCGGGGACGACTCCGCGTACTGTGTGGACGGCTCGCGTATATCACTTGAAATCTGCCTTTCTGCCCCCACTGAGAGAGTCGACTCTGCTACTGAGAGAGTCGACTCCGACCTTGCGAGACGCCTCGCCAGGTGCCGGGGACGTCTCCCGACGTGCCAGTTCTTCCTGTTTGTCCCAGAGACGTCTCTGAGACAACCCGGAGACGTCTCGGCTGTCCCTGATCTGTTTTCTTCATTTCAAAAATTCTTCAATAAATCCTTAAAAATTATGGGAACATGCCTAGACTTTTCTTAACAATATTTTTAATAAAACACATGAAATCCTCAATTAAATTGTTAAGACAAATGGAATTATACTCTAGTGTGTTGTATTCATCAAAATCCATTAGGGGGTCAACAATCTCCCCCTTTTTGATGATGACAAAACACTGAGTATAGCAAAATTCGAAATTTAAACATATACACAGTATTTGTTCAGATATACAAGTCTAATGTTTTGATTAGAGCTAGACACAATGTGCATAATTTAAAATAGTCAATTTTCAGTTCTATCCTTATGCATAAAATTAATCTTAATAGCCCTTGAGCAATTTTAGCATATCAACTGAATTTGAATCAAGTTAAAATGAAATATTGATGCTAAAGATAATTGAAAGCTAAGTTCTTTTTGACTCCCCCTTTCTTTTCCAGAAGGGCAATTATCTTAAAGCCAATATTCTTCAATTTTATCTTTTCTAATTCAACTTTGGAGTATGAATTTGGTATTTTGCATTCCAATGTATCCAATATCCATATTGGTTCTACTCCCCCTTTTTGCATTTCATAATTAAGTTCTACTCCATATATATATATATATCTACTTTATTTTTCCATAAATTTTGCATTCCAATGTATCTAATATCCATATTGGGTCTACTCAATATATAAGTTCTATAAGTTCTATTATATCTACTCCCCCTTTTTGTCATCAACAATGAAGGGGACAAATTATCCTTAGGTGCTTAAAGCATACTTCCTAGTAAAATTCAGCATATTTCCATGAACCACTCAAGGATATTCAAGTTGTGCTCCCCCTGTCCAAGTTATTTCTATTAATGAATTTAGTCATTCATATCACTCCCCCTTTGTTTTGGTATTCATTTCAGACTCCTCTTTTTGTTAATCATAGTTATCACAAGATGTGCTCCACCTGTGTCATATGCATTGATAAGTTGTGTTAAATTTTACCACTTAAGGCATGCTATGAGATTTTTATGGCACATCACAAGATCACATACACAATCAAAGAATCACATACACAGAGTTAGCAATGTACACAAAGTTTCAAAAGAAATTGTATTCATGTATCATTGTAAACCTTTGAGGTCAGTACAAAGTTAAAAGAAGAAATCATTACAAGTATTGATTTCTAATACAAAAAGTGTTTCAAAAATAGCCTAGGGTTTACAAAAAGAAGATCCCTAGATGTCTACAAAATGTCCCTCATCGGCGACGTTGCTCATAAGCCCTAGCAGCTGCATTTATGAAAGCATTGATGGAATCTAGCAGTGTTCTGAATTGATCTCCCTGTGACTGATGGAAGGCTGCCACTAGTGCTTCAAATTCTATGGTTGCCCTTTCAATTCTTCCTCTAAGTTGGGCAACCAAGGTGCCCACATTTCCTCCAGGGCTTGTCAACTCTTGAAGGCTATTTGAGATGGTCCTCAAGCTATCTTGTAGCTCAATTGATCTGAAGGCTTGGGTGGCATTCACACTAACTAGTTCTTGCGCTGTAGCTTCTATCTGAGCTCTAATTTCCTTCATCTCTTGTAGAATCCCTTCATGTGAGGCTCTGATGGGGGCCAACTCAGTAGAGATCATCGATCTCATCTCCTCCCTCATCTGCTAGCAAATTATAGATGCTAAAGTGCGCATCTGGTCTTCTGATAGGGAGTAGGGCCCACTGACTGGAGGAGGTGGTGGCATGGATGTGGAACGTCCAGCTGAGCTGGAGGGTATATCAGGAAAGTCCATGTGGCTAGGTGGAGGAGAGTGGTGGTCAGACTCCTGATGTGGGATCTCAGGCTCTAGGGTTTGAACTTTTCTTTTTGGTACCTTGACCCAAGACCCATCTACCTTTTGAAACTCCATTCTTCGCATTGTGCCCTCATTATAATAGTCGGTGTTTCTCAAGGGTTTTGCAGGCTCATTTTCTGGAATGGGAACTTTGAAGTGTTTGAAGAGTAGGGTAAAAATCATGCCATAGGATATACTAAACCTAGAATACCTATGACATAGAGCAATGTAGTTCAACATAAGTCTAGGGAGGTTTAGAGGAATCCCTAGTAGGATATGGTGCATGATAACTAAATCTCGCTCCGAAACAAAATCGAAGCGACCGGTTTTAGGAAACAAGACCCGGTTGACAATACTTAGAAGTAGTCTCATTTTGGCATTTAGGTCTTGGGAGTTGACTACATCAAGAGGGCCGCAGTCCTCTCTTCCTAGAAGCAAGTTTAGGGCTATTTCCCTTTGGGGATGTGAGGTCGGAGCCTCACCATCTTTAGGAATTTGCAGAACAGTGGATAGAATATCCTCATTAATTTCTACCAATGTCCCCCGGACATATGCAGTGTACCCTAAGTCCCCTAGACCATATTACTAAACATTTCTCTAACAAGGCCGGGGTAGGTCGAAGTATTGAGGGTACAAAGGTATTCCCACCCTTGGGCACGGAGTCTCTCTCCAATAGAGAACCCCTCACTATCTAGAAATGCAAAGTCTATGTACCTACCGGTCGTCACTGTGCGATTTGCACAGAAAATGGTCGTGGTTGGCGGAGCAACCGGAGGAGACGGCGCGGAAGGTTCTTCCCTCCGTTCCTCACCGTCGGCCGCTGCCCTAGGACGCCTCCCACCGGTCCTCCTAGCTCTTTTAGGTGCCATTGAATGGAAAACCTAGGGAAATGAGGAGAAAGAGGCTAGGGTTTGTGTTGGAGAGAAAATGGAGGCTAGGGTTTTTGTTTTTGTCGGGGATGAAAGGGATAGCTCGGGTCGGCTCGAGCTGTTTCGACCTATTTTAAAAAACTCTCGTTCGGTCCCCGAGACGTCTCCGCGACTAAGGCGAGACATCTCGCCGGGGGGACGTCTCTGCGATTTGCCAGAGACGTCTCCGGCACTGAAAAATTTCAGACTGATTTTTATCTTTTTCCAATTTGTTTCATTTAATCACACTAATTATGATTTCTTTAGGTGAATACAGAATGAGTTTGTTTGTGATCCTCCCCCTTAATAATACATCCTATAGAGGTTTGATAATGATTTTTGAATTATTAATGTTGAAATGAGGAATGTTTGACCAAATTTCGAATACCTATGAAATAGGCTCTGAAAATATCTCTATGAAGAGTCCAAGGGAGGGTAACCATCCTCCGGAAAGTCAAACAGTTCGTCATTTAGCTTAGATGGATTCATGCTTTCACGTATATTGACCTTGAGGTGGATTACTGGTTTTTTGAGTAGCAAGGCATTGCAATACAAGTTGAATTTATTTGCTAGGGTCATACAAGCTCAAAGCATTTCTTAAGAAGTTGAACCTATCTTTACAAAGGGGCTTTGTGAAGATATCGGCCAATTGATTTTCAGTACATACATATTCAATCATCACATCATTTTTCAGCACATGATCCCTAATAAAATGATGTCTAATCTCTATATGCTTTGATTTAGAGTGTTGGACAGGATTTTTTGTTAAATTAATTGCACTTGTATTATCACATTTAATTGGTATGTTGTCCATTTTGATGCCGAAGTCTTCAAGTTGTTGCTTAATCCAAAGAACTTGGGCACAACAGCTTCCAGCTGCAATGTACTCAGCCTCAGCTGTGGACAAGGCAACTGAATTCTGTTTCTTGCTAAACCAAGAAACCAAATTAGCACCCAAGAATTGACATGTGCCACTTGTGCTTTTTCTGTCGAGTTTGCACCCGGCAAAATCAGCATCGGAATAAGCAATTAAATTTATGTCAGATTGTTTAGAATACCATAAGCCTACATTAGATGTTCCTACTAGATATCTAAAAATTCTTTTAACAGCTTGCAAGTGTGATTCCTTAGGACATGCTTGGTATCTAGCACACATACAAACACTGAATAATATATCTGGTCTACTAGCAGTAAGGTAAAGTAAAGAGCCTATCATACCTCTGTACAATTTGCAGTCTATACTTTTACCTTTTTCATCTTTGTCAAGCTTGCAACTTGAGCCCATGGGTGTGCTGATTTCCTTTGCATCCTTCATCTTGAATTTCTCCAACATTTTCTTGATATATTTGGACTAACTGATGAAGATGCCTTCCTCTGATTGTTTTATTTGTAGCCCAAGGAAGAAGTTGAGCTCACCCATCATGCTCATTTCAAATTCTCCCTACATAAGCTTGGCAAACTCTTGACAAAGGCTATCATTAGTAGCACCAAAAATTATATCATCCACATAAATTTGTACAAGCAATAAGTCATTTTCTTTTCTTTTAATGAAGAGGGTTTTATCTACATTTCCTCTCTTAAATTTGTTTTCAATTAGGAAATTACTTAGTCTTTCATACCATGCCCTAATGGCTTGCTTAAGTCCATACAATGCTTTATGCAATTTATAAACGTAATCTGGATGTAAATGGTTTTCAAAACCTGGAGGTTGTCCTACATAAACTTCCTCCATTATATAACCATTTAAAAATGAACTTTTTACATCCATTTGATAGAGTTTAAAATCCATAAAGCATGCATATGCCAAAAGTAGTCTAATAGCTTCTAACCTAGCAACAGGAGCAAAAGTTTCATCAAAATCTATTCCTTCCTCCTGATTATAGCCTTTGGCCACTAGCCTAGCTTTGTTTCTTGTTACTATTCCATCTTCATCTAGTTTATTTCTATATACCCATTTGGTGCCTATAATTGAAACATTAGGGGGTCTTTTCATTAAAGTCCAAACTTGATTTCTTTCAAATTGGTTTAATTCCTCTTGCATAGCATTCATCCAATTATCATCTTTTTTGGCTTCTTCTAGTGATTTAGGCTCTATTTGTGAGACGAAAGCAAGATAATTACTAGTATTTAGAGAGGATCTTGTTCTTACCCCTTGCGAAGGATCACCAAGGATTAGATCCCTTGGATGACCATGTGCATACCTCCATTCCTTAGGAAGATCTTGATTTCTTGCTTGGGGTTGATCTTCTTCATCTTGCTGAATTGTATCTTCTTTGACTTCATCTTCAAGTTGTTTGTCTTGTATGGAGAACTCCTTCATTCTGTCTTCAAGTATACCTGCATCATTATCTTCTTCTTTTCTAGAAGAATCTCCATTAGCTTCATCAAAAACAACATGAATGGATTCTTCAACAACGAGAGTTTTCTTGTTGAAGATCCTGTATGCTCTACTAGATGAGGAATAACCTAAGAAGATCCCCTCATCTGATTTAGCACTAAATTTACTTAGATTGTCCTTTCCATTGTTTAAAATAAAACACCTACAACCGAATACATGAAAGTAGCTTATATTGGGCTTCTTATTTTTCATTAACTCATAAGGTGTTTTCTTTAAAATAGATCTAACTAATGCACGGTTTAAAATGTGACATGCAGTATTTATTGCTTCAGTCCAAAAATATCTTGGTAGATCCGATTCGCACAACATGGTACGAGCCATATCTGCTAGTGTGCGATTCTTCCTTTACCACTCCATTTTGTTGGGGTGTCCTAGGGGCCGAAAAATTGTGATTAATACCATTTTCGTCACAAAACTTTTCAAAGTGCTGATTTTCAAACTCGGTACCATGATCACTCCTAATTGCTTTTAGTTTAAGATTGAGTTCATTCGAAACTCTATTATGAAACTTGATGAAAGCGGGAAAGGACTCATCTTTGTGTGCAAGAAATGAAACCCATGTAAAACGTGAAAAATCATCAACAATTACAAGACCAAATTTCTTACCCCCTAGACTAGCAGTTCTAGTGGGTCCAAACAAATCCATGTGAATTAGTTCTAAGGGTTTTGTTGTTGAGACTATGTTTTTAGACTTGAAAGAGCTTCTCGTTTGTTTCCCTAATTGACATGCAGCACAAATTTTGTTCTTTTCAAAATCTATCTTTGGTAGTCCTTTGACTAGATCTTTTGTGATCAATTTAGAAATTAAATCCATGCTAGCATGTCCTAACCTACGATGCCATAACCAACTAGTCTCATTGACTTTGGGATCCATGGTTATAAGACATTGGCCATCCTTCATGGTGAGATCATCAAGATCTACCATGTAAACATTTCCATGCCTATGTCCCGTGAGTATGATCTCATTGTCAATTGGACTACTAACTATGCATAGTGATGATTCAAATGACACTTTAGAGCCTTTATCACAGAATTGACTTATACTTAATAAATTATGTTTTAGTCTATTAACTAATAATACATTATCAATAAATTAGGAGGGTGATATGGAGATTTTACCAACACCAATGATTTGACCTTTAGCATTGTCTCCGAATGTGACTACTCCTCCTTCTTTTGACTTCAAGGTGACGAAGAGACTCTTGTCACCGGTCATATACCTTGAGCAACCACTATCAAGATACCACATTCTCTTTTTATTCCCGGCTGCAAGGCATACCTGCAAAGTGATCATGTGAAGCTCTTAGGTACCCAAGTTTTCTTGGGTCCTTCGTGGTTAGTGTAGTTGGTTCCCTTAGGCACCCATACTTTAGTTATGTTTTTAGCTTTTACAAATGTACTCTTGTTAGTTTAGATCTTTCTTTGAATACAAGAGTAGGCTTTATGTCCATTCTTTCCACAATGAAAGCATGTAGGTTTTTCAGTTTTTACATCTTTTGCTTTTACAAAGAAATTCTTTAGATACTTTTGTTGTTTGTTAGTTTTATATCCTAATCCGGCTTTATTAAAAACAGCTCTTTGATTTGAAAGAATAAGATTTAATTTTTCAGAGCTTTGTGTAAATTTTTCAATAATTGGTTTGTACTTATGTACCTCATTCTTAAGATTTAAATTTTCTTTAACTAGTTCTTCCTTATCCTTTTTAAGGGATTCAACATTTTGTGCAAGTGAGGTATTATTATCGAGTAGGGATTTTACTTTTAGATTTAATTCCTTAATTAGTGTTTTTGCCGTTTCATTTTCAATGCTAAGTTTTAAATTTTTATTTTCTAGGTCAATGGTGTTAATATTTTTAACGCTCTCCTTCTCAATCAATAGGTTTTCAATATCTTCTTTCAGTTTTTGATTGGAGGCTTTTAACTCTTTATTCTTTGCTCCTAACATACTACAATCACCCATAAGTTTTTGAAAAGCTTCATACAATTCTTCTAAAGTAAAATTTATAGTTGAATTTTGACATACCTCGTCGTCTTCGAATGCCATGAAGCACAAATTGGCGGTCTCTTCCTTCTCTTCCTCGGAGGATGATGTGTCACTTTCATCCCATGTTGCCTTCAATGCCTTCTTCTTCTTCTTTCCAAAATGCTTCTTTTGTTGAGGGCATTCGGAACGAATGTGTCCCGGTCTCTTGCAATCATAGCATATGATTGGGTCTCTTTCTTTTTCTTTTTCTTTTTCCCAATCATTTCTTCCTCCAAACTTTTTCCTTGGGAAGGGTTTCTTTTTCCTCATGAATTTTTTAAACTTCCTAACTATCAAACCCAAGTCCTCGTCCTCGCTTTCTTCCTCACTCTCACTACTTTCTTCTTCACACACGCTCGAAGTAGCCTTGAGTGCAATTGTCTTCTTCTTTGGCAAATCATCTTCATGTTGCTTCATCGTGAGCTCATGCGTCATCAATGAGCCCAAAAGTTGTTCTAGTCCCAAGGTGTTGAGGTCTTTGGCTTCTACAATTGCCGTGACCTTTGCTTCCCATGCTTTCGGCAAAGACCTGAGAATTTTACTCACAAGTTTCGGATTAGTATAAGATTTACCCAAACTCTTTAGACCATTAATTATATCGGTAAAGCGTGTAAACATGCATGTGATGGTTTTATTGGGTTCCATCTTAAACAACTCATATTTGTGAACTAGAATGTTCACTTTGGACTCTTTGACTTGATTTGTACCCTCGTGGGTAACTTCAAGCCTATCCCATATTTCCTTAGCGGAACTACATGTGGAGACTCTATTAAACTCATTTACATCTAGAGCACAAAATAATGAGTTCATGGCTCTAGAATTGAGTTGAGCCATCCTATCATCATTCTCATCCCAATCCTCCTCAGGTTTGGAAACTTGAATGCCATTAACCATGTGTGATGGTTCTTGTGGTCCCTTGACTATAACCCTCCACAAGGCATAGTCTTGTGCTTGAATGAAGATCCTCATTCTAGTCTTCCAATAGGTATAATTTGTCCCATTGAAGAGTGGAGGTCTATTGGTTGCTTGCCCCTCAGTAGGAACATTGTTAAAGGGTGTTGCCATCTAGATCTTTGGCTAAGACGGTTAGATCTTTCAAGAAATACACAGAGCACCCGCTCTGATACCACTTGTTGCCCAGAGATGGTCACCCAAGAGGGGGGTGAATTGGGTGTTTTAAAACTTTTTGACTATTTAAAAGGTAAAACGCACAAATGAATGAACTAAAGCAAAGACAGAGGTATGAAAACAACCAATCGCAAACACACGGTTTTATAGTGGTTCGGAGCTTCCACTGCTCCTACATCCACTCCCCAAAGCACCTTTGGGAATTTCCACTATAATCCAAGATTACAGTCCGGTAGTTTTGCGAGTGCACTACCCAACTCGTTGTTTTACACCGGGCTAACAACAAACCCTATAACCCCCAATTTCACCTAGGCTTGGGACGCCTTTCCCTTGTTCCAAGTTCCTTGACTGGAACAAGCACGATATTGAAAGAGTTTTACAAAAGATTGGAAAGCTCTAAATAAGCAAATATAACAATGATAAACTTTAAAACCCGGAAGAATCCTTTTGCCGTTGGAAGCGTGGAAAATGATGATTCTTCCGATGTGGATCGCGTAGGCTTGAGTGTGAGCTTTGAATCCCGAGCGGAAGAAAGTAGTTGAGCTTGAAATCACTTGGGAAGCTTGAAAACACTTGATTTCTTCATTTGAATGCTCTAACTCCCTTGAATCTCTCTCTCTCTTGCTTCTCTCTTGAATGATCTAGCTTTGGGTTCGTTAGGAGTTGTTGAGAAGCACTTAAGAGGTCCCTTTTATAGCCCAAAAAGCAAATATAGCCGTTAGAGATAAAGTAAAAGAGATTTGAAATTCAAACCAAACCTGCAAAAGTTGTCAGTCGCGTCCCAGGCGCTCCGGAGACGTCTCCGCTTCAACGAGAGACGTCTCGGCTACAAGATTTTACTTTTGACGTTGTTTGGGGTCGACTCGGCGCTTTACGGGGACGACTCCGCTGATGAATGGTTTGAATCCTTGTTTTTCTATTTTTCTGAGAGGGTCGTCTCGGCACTTTACGGGGACGTCTCGGCTTGTTTGTGCTTTTTGCATGGGGACGACTCCGCTCCCTCGGGGACGACTCCGCTTCTTTATCTCCGAAAAATATGTCTTCTGGAATTCTCTGAGAGAGTCGACTCCGCTCTTTCAGGGGACGTCTCCGCTGCTTTGTCACCGAAAAAGACATTCTCTGGAAAACTCTGAGAGAGCCGTCTCCGCTACCTCGGGGACGACTCGGGAAGTCTGCTTTTTACTTGCGGGACGACTCCGCGTACTGTGGGGACGGCTCGCGTATATCACTTGAAATCTACCTTTCTGCCCCCACTGAGAGAGTCGACTCTGCTACTGAGAGAGTCGACTCCGACCCTGCGAGATGCCTCGCCAGGTGCCGGGGACGTCTCCCGACGTGCCAGTTCTTCCTGTTTGTCCCAGAGACGTCTCTGAGACAACCCGGAGACGTCTCGGCTGTCCCTGATCTGTTTTCTTCATTTCAAAAATTCTTCAATAAATCCTTAAAAATTATGGGAACATGCCTAGACTTTTCTTAACAATATTTTTAATAAAACACATGAAATCCTCAATTAAATTGTTAAGACAAATGGAATTATACTCTAGTGTGTTGTATTCATCAAAATCCATTAGGGGGTCAACAATAAGCAAACATATGTCACTTGAACTAAAGATATAGTTTCATTAACCAAGACTGTTCAAGGACAAGCATGTGAAGCAATAGGAAGATTCATCAAGGTCAAATTAATTTCTTATTTTCAACATCAATTTAGCTTAGATTCTATTTGCTTAAGATAATTATCAATAAGGCATGCTAGCTAAGTTTTGATCAAATTGCCTTAAACAATTGTTTCTATCAAAATTCAGATTATGATTCATTTGTTATCAATAAATTATGATTCATTAGAGTTAGATTGAAGCCTTGCACAAGGGCACATAATGATCACACAGTCTGGTCTATTAAATAATTATTCTATCATGCTTTTGATGCTTGTTCCAAATCACAAATTGCTTTATCATATTTGTAATGAGTGTTTTCAAATAAGGTGGTTATTTTACATAGATCCCTTTTTAATGAAATAACCACATAGGAGTGTATTCTACACATTCATTTGACAGAATATAAAGCTCATAAAGCAAGCAGATGATAATGGTGATCTTTACTTCTAATCATGCAAGAATTTCATCAAGATCTATTTCATCTTTTCTTGATTTAGTCTTTTAGTAGTTATCAATTTTTCTTTATTGAGTGCATTTCTGAAAAACTCAATTTGGTTCTAATTATTAACAAGTTTTCAGATTGTTATATGTAAAAGATTAACCATATACATATATAATCTAATTTTAGTATCTTGATAATAAATCATTAGTCTTATAGAGAATAAAATGAATTCATATTTCTACAACTAGAATCTTTTCATGAATGTTCTATATGCATTGCTTGATGAATGATATCCAAAGATAAAAATATCTGTATCAGATTTGGCATTATTTTCAAAAGACCATATCAAGCATATCATAAGTTACTGAAAAATATGAAAGATATGCAATAGATCATTTTCTATTTTTCAGAAGATCAAATGGAGTTTTCATCAATAATAGACCTAATAGATACCATATATATGACAAGCAATGATGATAGCTTTTAATCAGACTATCATACAATATTGCCTTCTTCATTTCTTCAAGGATTCTATTTATCCTATTTTAACTTATGGTGTTCTTGGTGCAGAAGCAATTGCATTCAATATTATCTTCTGTGCACAACTTAATACAAAATTGGTTTTCAACACTATGCCATGATTCATAGTTTGCAAACCTTTTTCATTTGATTCCTTTTTGTGAGTTTGTGCCAATGCAGAAAATATTTCAATTTAAGTGCCAAGAACAAAACCAATGTAAGCTTTTGAAAACTTAGTGTTGGAAACAACATTTTTAGATTTAAAAATTGATTTTTGTTTGTTTCCTTAGTTAACATGCATAGTAAACTTTGACCTTTCAGAAGATACTCTAAGTAAGCCAAAGGCAAGGTCTTTTGAGATTAAGTACATACTAGCATGAGTTGATTTTATATCCAAAATGGTTTCTTTAATCTTGGTATTTATAGTGCATATATTCAAAGGTATACCAAGTGCACATTTTCATATCTATGATCGATAAACAATAATGCCATGGATAAAAACTCTCAATCAAGCATATAGAGAATTCATAGAGTTATTCGTAGCAACTTATCCAATAGTGAGTAAATCATACTATAAAATGAAGTGATTTGATAATATTTTCAAAAGTATTTTCTATATCACAAAATTGATCAATACTTGCAATTCATATTTTAATCAAATACTAAAGCAAAAGTAATGATGAGATGCAAGGGTTACTGATTTCATTATTATTAATTTTTTAATTACGTTTCATAAGTGTATTTTAAGTTTCACTCTTTAATGTGTGTCTAGAGCACCCATTTGTATGAAAGTTCTATTTGTTTCATGGGTATCTTGGCACACCTTAATCTACATCCTCATATTTTCATTTTGGGTACCCAAGCTTGCTTGGGTTCTTGAGAGTTAGGACATATAGTTCCTTTTGGAACCCAAATTTGTTTAATTGTAATAACTTTACTACTTGATTTAATTATGTTAGAACGATAGGTAAAGTTGTTATGCCCATTCTTTTCATGTTTGAAATAAGTTATCTTATTTAATGGTTTGCTTGGTGAATTGATAACCTTTTTCTTTAGGGATTCATTGCTAAGTGAAGGAGTTAAGCCAAATTTTGATTTATCAAAATCTGCATGTTGGCTTTCAAACATCATTTTTAATCTTTCTGAACTTACAGTAAATTTGTTAATAAAAGACTTCAATTGGTTAATTTCTTTACTTAAGTTTTGATTTTCTTTAATTAAATTCTGATTTTTCTGAATTAATTGTTCTGAATTTAACCTTAAAATTTCATTTTCAGAATTTAGTTTATCTTGTATTTCATCATTAGAATTTCTTTCTTTTGAAATTCTCAGATTTAGTTTCTTAAGATTTTTATTCTTCACAGCTAATTTTCTACATTCACCATACAAATCATGAAAAGCATTTAATAATTCATCAAGAGAATTCTTCTTGAAAATCATTTGAGGTAAGAGTAGATTCAGATTTTACCTTGTCTTCTTGTGCCATAAAGCACGAGTTAGTTACCTCTTGTAGTTCCTTGGAGCTAATATCATCATTGTTGCTCCTAACTTTTAATTTCTTGCTTGACTCTTTCTTGGTCAAGGCTTTCTTCCTTTTTATCTCTTTCTTCTTTTCTTCTAGCTTCCTCTTCTTCTTTGTCTTTAGGAAGCTTTTGAATCTTTCTTCCTGATTTAGAGTGTTTCCTGCATGCTCAATGTTAGTCTTGCAATTATCCTCAAGTAAACTAACATGGGGTTCTTCGGAAATATCATAAGTTGCTTCAAGAGTATCCCATATTTGTTTGGCAGATGAACATACACAAATTTGGTTGAAAATATTTTTATTAAATGCACAGTAGAGAAGGTTCATAGCCTTAGCATTTAGTTCAGCCAAATTTTTATCGAACATACTTTCAATTAATTTCGTGGGTGTGTGTAGGCCATTTGTTATGACATTCCATAACTCATAGTTTTGTGATTGAGTAAAGATTTTCATTCTAGCTTTCCATTGAATATAGTTAGATCCATCAAACAGTGGAGGTCTGTTTGTGGAAAGTCCCTCAGCAAGTAATACGTTATGTGGGGTTGTCATGATCTTTGGCTCTAGTCGGTTAAGACTACAAATAATATTTGAGCACCTGCTCTGATACTACTTGTTGCCCATTAGATACAACCCAAGAGGGGGGGTGAATTGGGTCTTTTAAAACTTTTATACTACTTCTAAAACTTTTCAATTAATTATGCTAAGTTGTATAGATGCACAGTGGAATTTAAACTTAGCAACAGTTTGATTTATTGAATGAGACTTGATTAAGTAAATTGAATATGCTTGCAACTAAAGGATGCGCAGATAAGAGTTAAGCAAGCAATTTATCTAAGTAAGTAAGTGAGCAAGTTAGACAATGACAAAAAGCATCACAAACACAACAAACATATAGTGGTTCGGTGCACCCCAGCACCTACATCCACTCTCCAAGACCTCTTGGGAATTTCACTATAATCCTCCAGATTACAGCCGGTTGTTTTACAAGCTCACAACCCAACTTGTTGTTTTGCGAGATCACAACGAACTCGGTCGGTTTTCACAGGCTCACCGACTAGAACCAACCGATTGTTTTTCCGGGTTCACAATCAAACCCAGTTGGTTTTCCCAAAGGCTCACCAACCACAACCTTACAACGATTGTTTTTCGGGTTCACAATCAACCCAGTTGGTTTTCCCAAAGGCTCACCAACCACAACCTTACAACGATTGTTTTCCGGGTTCACAATCAACCCAGTTGGTTTTCCCAAAGGCTCACCAACCACAACCTTACAATGTTGGTTTTCCCTTTGGCTCACCAACAAATCTTAACCCCTTGATTCAATCCCTTGATTGAATCAAGTTACAAGATATTAGAACACGAATTTAAAACAAATCAAAGCTTCTTAAACAAGCAAATATAACAATATAAACAAATAGGTAAAGAGAAGCCCTCAAACAAGTTGTGTAGATGAGGAAACTCGGCTTCTTCTTTACTTGACCCTCTTCTGATTTCGCACGAGGTAGAGGATCACTGAGGCAGCACACAGTTGGAGAGGAAGCTTTGGGATTCACTCGGATGCTCTTCTTCTCTCTATTTTGCTTTGAATGGCCCTTTTGTGCTTTTGGGAGATTTTTCTTTGAGATCTCTTTCCTAAATATTTTCTCCCACTTCCATAGAGTCTCCCCTAGCTCTCCTCTTGATTTTATAGCTTTACATGTCGTGGAACCAGAAATCTAGCCGTTAGAGACAAAAATAGAGCCGTTGTCCACAGTCTGCAACTCCTGACAAAGTTTCCGTTGGGATCGGAGTCGACTCGCGCGATCTGGAGTCGACTCGACTGTAGCAGGAGTCGACTCATGCTTTTCTGGAGTCGGCTCGGCAACTGTTCCAGATTTGAATTAAAGTGGTCTTCTCGACTGGGAGTCGACTCGACTTAACCCGGAGTCGACTCGCCAAAATCTGGAGCTGACCTTGCACTTTTGGAGTCGGCTCATCCCAAGGAATCCATGGATGCATTTTTCAACTTTGCTTACTCGAGTCGACTCGGAAATTCTGGGAGTCGACTCGGTGCTCAGAGTTCGAACTCTCGAGCTTCTGTCTTTTGGCTCGTGCTGTCTCGGAGTCGACTCGAACTGTCTCGGAGTCGACTCGGCCCTCAGTATCCAAAAAACAGTCTTCTGTCTTTTGGGGTCGCGCTGCCTTGGAGTCGACTCGAACTGTCTTGGAGTCGACTCGCCTCTCAGAGACGAAAATGCCGTCTTCTGTCTTTGGGGTTGCGCTGCCTCAGAGTCGACTCGGATTTTGCGGGAGTCGACTCGGCTCTCAGTGTCTGAAATTGGTTCTCTGACTTTTTGCCTTGTATTTCTCTGGGAGTCGACTCTTACTTCCTTAGGAGTCGACCTGCCAACCATCGGAGTCGACTCGAGTTCTTCGGGAGTCGACTCGGCTCTCAGGGTCCAAAATATCTTCTCTGTGTTTCTGCCTTGTTACTCCCTGGAGTCGACTCGTACTATCCAGGAGTCGACTCGAGGACTATTCTTTTGAATTTTCCTTTGAATTTGCTCTTCCAATTTGAGTCCTTTGAACTTGAAACTTGGGCTAATGAAGTGTAACTTTCTTCCAACTTTTCTTGAGAACTTTGGAGTCCTTCTTGTGTTCTTCCAACTTGCTATGTTCCTTGCAAAATAAATATCTTTCTCCTTGCAACACAAACATTAGTATTTATACTTCAAGGTTTTGTGATCATCAAAATCAATCTTTAAATCAATCTTTGGGTCATCACTTTATAACTTAAGGAATGATTTGATGACCATAGACGTGAAATCCTATATCCAATATAAGCTAATCATCAAAATCAATGAATTATAGGGGAGTATCACAAGAATGGATCAATCACTCCTAACTCTCTTCTAAGAACACAAAATCGATCTTCACTCAAGGGTTTTGTGAAGATGTCAGCAAGTTGATCATCAGTGCAAACAAATTCAAGCATTACATCACCATTTAACACATGATCTATTATGAAGTGATGTCTTATCTCAATATGTTTAGTTCTTGAGTGTTGAATTGAATTTTTAGTTAGGTTTATGACACTTGTATTATCACAATTTATGGGAATCTTATTTTGTTTAATGCCATAATCTTCAAGTTGTTGCTTGATCCATAAAATTTGAGCACAACAACTCCCGGCAGCAACATATTCGGCTTCAGCCGTAGATAGTGCAACCGAGTTTTGTTTCTTGCTAAACCATGAAATTAGGTTTTCTCCTAAAAATTGACAAGACCCGCTGGTGCTTTTTCTATCAAGTTTACAACCAGCGAAGTCTGAATCAGTGTACCCTTTTAAAATTAATGCTTGATTCTTTAGAGTACCATAGACCTATGTTTTTTGTTCCTATGAGATATTTAAAAATTCTTTTAACTGCAATTAGGTGTAATTCCTTAGGATTAGATTGATATCTAGCATAAATGCATACACTAAACATAATATCAGATCTACTTGCTGTAAGATATAGTAAAAATCCTATCATACCTCTATACAGCTTTTGATCTACTGATTTATCTGATTGATCTTTGTCTAGTTTGCATGATGAGCTCATGGGGGTGCCAATTGACTTATTTTCATCCATGTCAAACTTTTTTAGCATTTCCTTGATGTATTTAGCTTGATTGATGAAAATTCCTTCCTTGGATTGTTTGATTTGAAGTCCGAAAAAGTAGTTCAATTCTCCCATCATGCTCATCTCAAATTCACTCTGCATTAACTCAGCAAACTCTTCGCAAAGGCGATTGTTAGTAGCACCGAAAATATATCATCTACATAAATATGTAGTACCAACATATTTTTGTTTTCCTTTTTCAAAAATAGAGTTGTATCAACATTTCCTCTAGAAAATTCATGGTCTAATAGAAATTTTCTAAGTCTTTCATACCATGCTCTAGGAGCTTGTTTTAGACCATAAAGTGCTTTGTTTAGTTTATAAACATGATTGGGGTATTGATGATTCTCAAAACCAGGAGGTTGTTCTACATAAACCTCCTCATTAATATGCCCATTCAAGAAGACACTTTTTACATCCATTTGGAATAATTTGAAATCTTTATTGCATGCAAATGCTAGTAACAATCTAATTGCCTCAAGTCTAGCTACAGGAGCAAAAGTCTCATCAAAATCTATACCTTCTTCTTGATTATAGCCCTTTGCTATTAGTCTAGCTTTATTCCTAATCACAATTCCATTTTCATCAAGTTTATTTTTGTATATCCATTTAGTTCCTATTATTGAGTATTCAGTGGGTCTTTCAACTAAGTTCCATACTTTATTTCTTGTAAATTGGTTAAGTTCCTCTTGCATAGCATTTATCCAATTTACATCACTTTCAGCTTCTTCTATGTTTTTAGGTTCTAAATGTGAAACAAATACAAGATGATCATTTAAGTTCCTAAGAGAGGCTCTAGTTCTAACAGGTTGAGATGGATCATCTAAGATTAATTCTTTAGGATGACCATGAGCATACCTCCAAGCCTTTGTAAGCCCATGATCAACAATTACCTCTTGGTTTGTTGATGTGTCTCCAATCTATTTCGGTTCATTTTCTTGTAATGTCATGTCATTCATCTTTTTCTCAAGTATCCCTGCATCATCATCAAGAGCTACTCTCTTACTAAAAGAGACATCATTAGTATCATCAAAAACAACATGTATAGACTCTTCAATAATAAGGATTCTTTTGTTGAAGACTCTATAAGCTTTACTTGATGTAGAATATCCCAAAAAGATACCTTCATCAGATTTGGAATCAAATTTGCCTAAATTATCTTTGCCATTATTATGAATGAAACACCTACACCCAAAAATATGAAATTAGTTTACTTTGGGCTTTCTATCTCTCCAAAGTTCGTAAGGTGTTTTCTTTATAATTGGTCTTAATAGAACTCTATTTAATATATGACATGATGTGTTAATGGCTTCTCCCCAAAAATACTTTGGAAGGTTACTTTCACACAACATGGTCCTAGCCATTTTCTCTAGGGTTCTATTCTTTCTTTCTACCACTCCATTTTGTTGTGGTGTCCTAAGTGCAGAGAAATATGAGTTATTCCCTTTTTACTACAAAATTCATCATATAGATGATTTTCAAATTCCGTTCCATGATCACTCCTAATAGCTATAACTGAAGCATTTCTTGAGTTAGTTACTTCCTTATGAAATTTCTTAAATAATAAAAATGCTTCATCTTTATGAGCTAAAAACATGACCCATGTGTATCTAGAAAAATCATCTACAATGACAAGGCCATACTTGTTTCCACCAAGGCTTGTGGTTCTAGTTGGTCCAAAAAGATCCATGTGGAGTATTTCAAGGGGTCTAGTAGTAGAGACACAATTTATGGATTTAAAGGAACTTCTAGATTATTTGCCATATTGACATGCTTCATAAATTTTATTTTTCTCAAATTTTAGCTTTGGCAAACCAATCACAGAGTCTCTTTTAACTAATTTTGATATTGTATCCATACTTGCATGACCTAATTTACAGTGCCATAACCAACTGGCATCATTGACTTTAGAATCACTAGCTACTAAGCAACGGCTATTTTTGGCAAGATCTTCAAGATCTACTTCGTACACATTGCCACGTCTTATTTCTTTGAATACTAAGCTATTGTCAATTGAGTTGGTTATGATGCATAGAGATGGCTTAAATAGAACATCAAAATCTCTATCACATAATTGACTAATGCTAAGTAAGTTATGCTTAAGACCATCTACAAATCGTACATTATCAACGAAGGTTGAAGAGGTGATTTGTACTTTACCTATACCAATGATGTGACCTTGGTTATCGTCTCCAAAAGTCACAGCACCTCCCTTTTTAGGCTCTAGGGTGAAGAATTGCTCCTTGTCACCCGTCATGTATCTTGAGCAGCCACTATCCAAGTACCAACAGTTTTTGTCGACCTTGGCTGCAAGACACTCCTACACAAGGAAATCATACAATTTTAGGTACCCAAGTTTTCTTAGGTCCTTCAAGGTTAGCTATGTTGGTTCCTTTTGGAACCCAAACTTTTTTAATTTTTCTTTTAGCTTCTATTTTTCTATGATCACACACATTAGCTTTATATCCTACTTTTCCACAGCAAAAACTGGTTATATTTTTAGTTTTACTTTCTCCAGCTTTTACAAAAAAGATTTTAAGAAACTTTTGCTTATTCTTAGGCTTATACCCTAATCCAGCTCTATTAAACACAGCTCGTTGACTATTAAGAATCATCTTCAATTTTTCAGAACTATATGTAAACTTTTTTACAATAGGTTTATATTTTTCAAGTTCTTTTGTTAAGTTCAGTTTTTCTATTTTTAGTAAGTTTAAGTCTTTTGTAAGATTATCTTTTATAGTTTGATTTATGTTTTTATATTATGAAATCTCTTTAGTTAATCTTTCTTTGTCGTTAATCAAGGTACAATTCTTTTGAGTTACTAAATGGTTGCTTGTTTTAAGTTCTAAGTTTTCTTTAATAATGGAGTCCTTTTTCTTAATCAGACTATCATTTTTATGACTATAAGATTTATTAGTCAACTTCAATTCTTTATTTTTAAGAGTTAAGGATTTATACTCATCCATTAGTTCATTAAAGGCATCATACAATTCATCAAAAGTAAACTCTAACTGAGTTTCAGATGTTACCTCATTATCATTTGCTATGAAGCAAAAATTTGTTTTTTCCTCTTGTTCCTCATCCGATGATGATGATGATTGATCGAAGTCTGTCAAGGTGGAGACAAGAGCTTTCTTCTTTTTGTATTTGCTGCCCTTCTTCAGCAAGGAACAGTCGATTCTGAAATGTCCCGGCTTCTTACATTCATAGCAACCGATTCCCTCACTTTTTCTTTTCTTACCGTTGCCCTTGTTGTAGGAACTTGATGAACCTCTCTTCTGATGAAAGGACTTCTTCCGGTTGATGATTCTCCTGAACTTTCGCATGAGAAGAGCCTCATCTTCATCTCCCTCATTGTCTTCTTCTTCACTGCTGCTACTGCAAGAGGGATCTTTGTTAGAAGAAGTAGACTTAAGGGCAATTACCTTTTTCTTGTGGGAGGACTCTTCTTCACTGTGTTGCTTCATTGTGAGCTCATGTGTCATCAAGGATCCAAGGAGCTCCTCGAGTGCCAGCTTGTTCAAGTCTTTGGCTTCTTGGATCGCTGTTACCTTGGCTTCCTATGACCTTGGTAAAGATCGAAGAACCTTCCTGACAAGATCACTGTTAGTATAACTTTTGCCAAGGCTTTTTAGGCTATTGACAATATCAGTAAATCTAGTAAACATGCAAGTGATAGTTTCATTAGATTCCATTTTAAATAGTTCATACTTATGAACTAACATGTTTATTTTGGATTCCTTGACTTGATTCGTGCCCTCGTGGGTCACTTCAAGTCTGTCCCATATCTCTTTTGCAGAATTGCAAGTAGAGATTCTATTGAATTCATTATGGTCTAAGGCACAATAAAGTACATTTATTGCTTTGGCATTTAGTTGTGCCTTCCTTCTATCATTGTCATCCCAATCTTTTTCAAGCTTGGGTATAGTAATGTTATCTACATAAATAGAAGGAATGTATGGTCCATTAACTATGATGCTCCAAACATCATAGTCTTGGGCTTGGATAAATATCCTCATCCTAGCCTTCCAATTGGTGTAGTTGGTTCCAATGAAGAATGGAGGCCTATTGGTGGATTGCCCCTTACTAAGAGAAGATCCAAAAGGGGTTGTCATTTTGATCTTTTACTCTTTTAATATAAGAGCTCCTGCGCTGATACCACTTGTTGCCCAAGAAGACAACCCAAGAGGGGGGGGGGGGGTGAATTGGGTTTGGATTAATTCTCGACCAAATAAAAACTATGTGAGGATGATAGTGTTATTTTGATGATTAACAAGCAATAATCGAGAGTATGTTATAAGTTAATTCGATACTTCATTTATAAGTCTGTTACTCTCAGTATATTTGTATAACAAGTTAAAGATGCATTTCATTATTTACTTGGATGAATCTAACCTTGAGTTGCAGCAAAGTGTGGATTGAGTCGACCTCAAGGTTGATTGGGTCGACCCCGACACATCAAGAAAGTATTTGGCACACTTCTGCAAAAATGGCACAGATGAACAGTAAGTTGGGTCGACCCAAGGAAAGCATGAGTCGACCCAAACTCCAAGCTTTTCAACAACTCAGAAAATGGTTCTTTGGAAAACTGAGAGGGTCGACCCAAGATGAAGTTGAGTTGACCCAAGCTTGAGTCGACCCAAATCCTGAGAGGGTCGACCCAAACATAAGACAGAACAGATGACAGAAAAGGTTCTCTGGAAACCCTGAGAGGGTCGACCCAAGAAGAAATTGAGTCGACCCAACTGAACCTTGAGTCGACCCAAAGAAATGTTGGGTCGACCCAAGTGAAGGAAGGCTGAATTGCAAGTTTCTGTGGTTCTGAGAGGGTCGACCCAAGGAAAGTTTGAGTCGACCCAAGTGAAAGTTGGGTCGACCCAAGGACAGGTTGAGCCGACCCAAACACGGGCAGAAGCATAACGGCTAGTTCTGCAGAAGTACTTTTTGTCCTTCCAACAGTGAGTAACGGCTAGTTTTTGAATTCTAACCATTGCGGCTTGTCCAATGGATGAAGGAAACTATTTAAAGTGGCACTATTCATCAGAGACATCACCCTTTCAAAAGAATATTAAAGTGTACACAAGAAAGAGAAAGTGCCCTAATCTTTTTCATCCAAGTGCTTCATTCAAGAGTCAAAAGAAAGTGGTTGAGCAGATTTAAAGAGTCATTAAGAGCTCCATCCACCCTTGAAGAGTGAAGCATCCTCGACAAAGAAGAGAGAAGTCACATCAAGCGATAACTATTCTCTAAACTCTTCTTTGTAGATTATATTGTTATATTTGCTCATCTAGGAGCTTAAATCTTCTTACTTTGTTTATTAAATTCCTTGTAAAGGTTAGTTGGTTAGCCCGCAAAACCAACGGAATAGGTTGATTGGTGAACCCGTAAAACCAATTGTATAGGTTCGTTGGTGAGCCCGTAAAACCAACATAGGTTCGTTGGTGAGCCCGTAAAACCAACATAGGTTTTTGGTGAACCCGGAAAACCAAAGTGTAAAGGTTTTTGGATTGTGAGCCCGGAAAACAATCCAACTATAATCCGCGGGATTATAGTGAATTCTCAAGGGGTCGCTTGGGGAGTGGACGTAGGTGCTAAGGAGAGCACCGAACCACTATACTTCTTGTTGTTTGTATTGTGATTTGTTTATTTCACTAACTCATCAATTAACAGAAGTAAGATAGTTAAAACAAAGAGAAACCAATTCACCCCCCCTCTTGGCTTGTCACCTTGGGCAACAAGTGGTATCAGAGCAAGGTGCTCCAATAGTACTTATTGATCTCACAATCAAGAGTTAAAGATCATGAGAACCCAAGTGGAATGTTCTATGAGTGAGGGACAATCCACAAATAGACCTCCTCTATTTAATGGCACAAACTACACATACTGAAAAGCTAGGATGAGGATATTCATTCAAGCTTTAGACTATGAATTATGGTACATTATTACTAGAGGACCTCACACACCCACACTTAATATAGAGGGCACTATCATACCCAAACCAGAAATGGATTGGAATGAAAGTGATAGAATATTAGCACAGTTAAATGCAAAAGTAATTAATGTACTTTACTGTTCATTAGATGTAAGTGAATTTAATAGAATATCTACTTGCGTCTCTGCAAAAGAAATTTGGGACAAACTTGAGGTCACTCATGAAGGGACTAATCAAGTTAAGGAGTCAAAAATAAACATATTAGTACACAAGTATGAATTGTTTAAAATGGAATCCACTGAGTCTATAACTGATATGTTTACTCGTTTTACTGAAATTATAAATGGGCTTAAGAGTTTAGGAAAGTCTTATACTAACTCTGAATTGGTGCGAAAAATTCTCAGGTCTCTACCAAGAGTTTGGGAGGCCAAGGTAACTGCAATTCAGGAAGCTAAGGACCTCAACACACTGCAATTAGAGGAACTTCTAGGATCACTCATGACCCATGTGTTGACCATGAGGCAAAATTCAGAAGATGAGGTCCAGAGAAGAAAGCCCATTGCCCTAAAGTCTACCACCCCTAAACAACAAACTGAGTCGGAAGATTCAGATGATGATGAATTGGATGAAGAAGGAATGGCTATGCTTGAAAGAAAATTCAGAAAGTTTATGAGAGGTAAAAATAGATTTCATAAAAAGAAACCCTTCATCAAAGGTAGCTCAAGCAAAGAAAAGGGTAAGGACAAAGAAAAGGAAAAAGAAACTCCTATTTGTTATGAGTGTAACAAACCCGGGCATTATAAGATAGATTGCCCAGAATTAAAATGGATGGCAAGAAAACTGAAAAAGAAGAACTTCATGGCTGAATGGAGTGAAAGTGAGAGTCAAGTTCCGAAGAGGAAGATCGTCAAGAGACGGCCCAAATGTGTCATATGGCCAATGACGATGAGGGGTGTCTTGCAGCTAATAAAGAGGAAAAACGATGGTATCTAGATAGCGGCTGTTCAAGACACATGACCGGTGACGTAGACCAATTTGTCACTTTGGAATCTAAGAAGGGTGGAGTAGTAACCTATGGAGACAATGGTAAAGGGTATATCATTGGAAAGGGTAAAATTTTCATTACTTCATCTATTTTCATAGAAAATGTCTTATTAGTTAAGGGTTTGAAACATAATCTACTTAGCATAAGTCAATTTTGTGATAAAGGATTTAAAGTCACATTTGAAGCATCAGTATGCATAATCACAAATCCTAAAGACAATAGCATTGTACTTGTAGGACAAAGGCAAAGAAATATTTACATGGTAGATCTTCATGACTTAGGCAAGAAAAACGGATTATGCTTAATTACTAATGAAGAAAAGAAAAATGAAACAAGTTGGCTTTGGCATCGTAGACTAGGACATGCTAGTATGGAATTAATATCAAAACTAGTCAATAAGAAATTAATTAAAGATATGCCAAAATTGACTTTTGAAAAGGACAAAATCTGTGGACCATGCTCATTAGGAAAACAAACTAAATCATCCTTCAAATCAAAGAATATAGTATCAACAACTAGGCCTTTTGAACTCATACATATGGATCTATTTGGACTCATTAGAACTGCGAGTCTAGAAGGGAAGAAGTATGGACTAGTTATTGTAGATGATTTTTCGAGATATACATGGGTTTCATTTTTGGCACATAAGAATGAAGCATTTTCAGAATTCTTGAAACTTTATAATAATATCATAAATGAAAAGAAGCTCACCTTAGTAGCAGTTCGAAGTGATCATGGTACTGAATTTGAAAATCAACACTTTGAAGAATTTTGTAATAAAAATGGTATTTCACATCAATTTTCAGCACCTAGAACGCCTCAACAAAATGGGGTTGTTGAAAAAAAAAACAGGACATTGGCAGAAATGGCACGCACAATGTTGTGTGAGTCAAATCTTCCAAAGTACTTTTGGGCTGAAGCTATAAGCACTGCTTGCCATATTCTAAATCGGATTTTAATACGACCAATAACCAAGAAAACTCCTTATGAACTTTGGAAAAATAAGAAACCAACTGCTAAATATCTTAGAGTATTTGGATGTAAATGTTTCATTTTAAACAATGGCAAGGAGGATCTAAGTAAATTTGATGCCAAGTCAGATGAAGGTATCTTCTTAGGATACTCCACATCTAGCAGGGCATACAGAGTATTCAATAAAAGAACTCTTGTAGTCGAAGAGTCAGTTAATATCATATTTGATGAGTCTGATAGTGAGTCTGTTAGGAAAGAAAATATTCTTGATGATGATACAGGAATTATCGACTTTGAAAAGTTGAATATTGATGACGTGCCAATTCAAGATAAGAGAGATGATTGCGTGCCACCACAATCTCAAAACTTGCCAAAGGAATGGAGGTACGCATATGGACACCCTAAAGACTTAATCATTGGTGATCCATCTCAAGGGATAAGAACTCGATCCTCTCTTAGAAATTTAAATGATTATCTTGCTTTTGTCAATTAGAACCTAAGACTTATGAAGAAGCTGAAAAAGATACTAATTGGATAAATGCCATGCAAGAAGAATTAAATCAATTCAAAAGAAGTAATGTATGGACATTAACTGAAAGACCAAAGCATAACTCTGTAATTGGAACAAAATGGATCTTTAGAAATAAATTAGATGAAAATGGGTTAGTTATAAGAAATAAAGCTAGACTTGTAGCTAAAGGATACAATCAAGAAGAAGGGATAGATTTTGATGAAACATTTGCTCCTGTAGCTAGATTAGAGGCTATTAGATTACTTCTAGCATTTGCATGTTTCATGGATTTCAAATTGTATCAAATGGATGTAAAAAGTGCATTCTTAAATGGGTTTATAAAGGAAGAAGTATATGTAGAGCAACCTCCTGGTTTTGAGAATCATGAATTGCCAAATCATGTGTTTAGACTACATAAGGCATTATATGGATTGAAGCAAGCACCTAGGGCTTGGTATGATCGATTAAGCAAATTTCTGCTTAATAATGACTTTAGTAGAGGAAATGTAGATAAAACACTGTTTCTCAAAAGAAAGAACGAAAATCTATTAGTGGTACAAATATATGTAGATGACATAATCTTTGGTGCCACTAATGATACTCTTTGCAAAGAATTTGCTGATTTAATGCATGGAGAATTCGAAATGAGTTTGATGGGAGAACTAAGTTTCTTTCTAGAATTACAAATCAAACAAACTAAAGAAGGTATTTTCATTCATCAAACTAAGTATACAAAGAAAATACTAAAAAAGTTTGGGAATGAAAATCATAAGGGAGTAGGCATTCCAATGAATCCTACTAGTAAGTTAGACAAAGATGAAAAAGGAAAGAGTATTGATATTAAGCTTTATAGAGAACTAATTGGATCCTTGCTCTACCTTACTGCTAGTAGACCAGACATCGTATTTAGAGTAGGAATATGTGCTAGATACCAATCAGATCCTAAGGAGTCACATTTAAGTGATGTTAAAAGAATCCTTAGATATTTAAGAGGAACTACGAACATAGGATTATGGTACTCAAGAGACTCCTGTCTAGATTTGCTTGCATACTCAGATGCTGATTTTGCTGGATGCAAATTAGATAGGAAGAGCACTAGTGGAACATGTCAATTCTTAGGAAACAACTTAGTATCATGGTTTAACAAAAAGCAGAATTTAGTGGCACTGTCAACAGCTGAAGCTGAATATATAGCTGCTGGTAGTTGTTGTGCTCAAGTACTATGGCTTAAGCAACAACTAGAGGACTATGGAGTTAAGCTAGATAATATTCCTATTAAGTGTGATAATACTAGTGCCATCAACCTTACTAAAAATTCGGTTCAGCATTCTAAAGCCAAACACATAAAAATAAGATATCATTTTATTAGGGATCATGTGCAAAATGGAAACATATGTATTGAGCATATATGCACTGAAAAATAATTAGCCGACATATTCACAAAATCCTTAAGTGAAGATAGATTCTGCACGCTAAGGAGGAAATTAGGCATATGTGATCCTTTCTATTGAAGAGATATAAAAGGGAGCAAGCAGTGTCATGATACATTCCTTCCATTTCTAAAAACCCATGAAACATGAGTCAAAATTGTCATATATAGATTTCTTAC
Source organism: Phoenix dactylifera (assembly GCF_051530095.1). NCBI lineage: Eukaryota > Viridiplantae > Streptophyta > Magnoliopsida > Arecales > Arecaceae > Phoenix > Phoenix dactylifera. The sequence goes on from NC_143207.1 coordinate 3,269,583, forward strand.
TCATGTATCATTGTCCCAGAAAGAGTTTGTAAGGATTGGAAGCAAGAAAAATTTTTAGAATCAAAAAAGAATAGAAAAAAAATAAATAAAAAAAATTCTGAACTTGGGTCGACCCAACCCAGAATAGGGTCGACCCAACGTTGAGTCGACCCAAGAAAATTCTTGAGTCGACCCAACGTCGGGACCCCACTGTTAAAAGGGGAACCCGAGAGCTTTTTTAGGGCACTGTTTGCCCTTGTCCTCTTCTGAAAACTCTATTCCCCACTCTCCAAACTCCTCCAATCAACTCCAAATGCTAGATTACTTCAAGATCTTGGACAAATGGGACCCAAAAGAGCCGTAGCCAAGAGATCCGGGAGAGTCTCACGGATCCAACGTGAGGAAAGAGAAGCTACGGAGCCATCTACAGTGTCTCCACAACGTGAGGCACGTGCAGAGCCACCTCCTCCTCCTTCCCCCTCAGTACAACTTGCAAGGTTTGTGGGGAGACCGGTTACAACGGGGAGAAGGATCCATTTCGAGTTCTTTGATCAAGAAGGGTTCCGTTTGAGGGAATGGATCCAAAGGCAAGGTTGGGAGTATCTTTGCTCCCTAGATGTGATGATCTACCCCGGACTAGTTCGGGAGTTCTATGCCTTCCTCAAAACTGGGATGGGAGGGCTTATTTCGGAAGTTCGAGGAGTTAGGATTCGAGTTTTCGAGGAGAGTTTGAATGAGTTGTTTCATCTCCCCTGCGAAGGAGTCACTCCAGAAAAGCCAGAAAACAAGATGAGAGCCCTGCAGTTGATAATGGAGAATGAAGACTTCGACTTTTCCGAGAAGGTAATAGCAAGCTCTCTTTCTGCAGAAATGAGGTTATTGCTCAGCATCATAAACAGGATTTTATTTCCGAAGAGCGGGAGATTCGATCTCATCACAGAGCGAGATCTAGTAGTGATGGAGCATATTATTCAGGGTATTCCTCTGAATCTTCCGGCCATGATCCTGAGGCAGATGAGGAAGGTGATCTGCAACTCCAGAGTATCCCTGCCTTATGGTATGATACTCACCTTGATCTTCCGACAGCACGACATATCTGTCGAGGGGGAGATCTCCAGGCAGCTACTTCATACTGATACATACACTGCACAATCACTTATACGCATGGGCTATGAGAAAGTGAACGGGCAGTGGGTTCATACTGGAGCAGGGATTCAGGGTGATGCACCAGAGGGTGATGCACCAGATATTGGAGACCCTATCCCTGAGGATGAGGAGCATATGGATCATCCTACTGCACCTTCTGAGGCTGGACCATCGTCATCTATTCCTGCGGGACATACAGATGAGTCTGGAGTAGGATGACTGAGCTTATGTCAGCTCAGACGAGGACTATCACTGATGGGCTAACGAGCCGACTAGATATCATGTCTGCTGAGATCAGTGATCTGAGGGAGCAGATAGGAGCTCTACGGAGAGAGAGAGCGACCCATGGACCATCTGTGCCACAGGCTGCTGAGTCAGAGATTTCGGCATAGAGTCATCCAGCTCATCGTGCTCCACGACAGACTCAGTCTCACCAGGCTCGACCTCCCCTCGCCACGTACACTAGGAGGATGAGGACTAGATCCCAGCCATTAGATACTCCCTAGGCTGATATTAGTATTTCTGTTTAGAGCCTAGGATAGGTATCTAGTTCTCATATGTATTTTGTGTTGATCATATACTTTGAACTTTGATTGAGGAACATTGTATTTGCTTTTGTTTTTGGCATGATTGTACTAAAATGTTCCTATTTTGATCAATGAAGTTTGAATGTTTGTTATTTATTGTGTCTATTCCCATGCACCTATTTGATGATAACAAAAAGGGGGAGAAGTAAAGAAAGAGAAATAAGTTGTGTAAGAAAAGAGAAATAACTTGTAAAACAAATTGAAAATTATAATGGAAAAGCATATACATTTTAGGGGGAGCAATTTGTAACAATGAAAATGATCAAATCTAAAAATTTCTATTAAATTTCAGAATTTGGCACATAGAATTTCAGAATTTGGCACGCACCTTTCACACCTCGATACATAACCTGAAACTCATGCTTTATCTCAAATTTTTGGAGTTTCATCTTTAATGAAATATAAATGAAAGGGGGAGCAATTCAAAAAGTTAAATTGGAAACATTTGAATGATATAGGGGGAGACTTCACTCTCATATTTGAAAAGCTGAAATTCAGCAACTTGAGCCCTTTTAAAACTGATTTTAAGACAAGTATCAATAGGCTCATACTCTATATTTTGTAATCATCAAAAAGGGGGAGATTGAGGATGATAGTGTTATTTTGATGATTAACAAGCAATAATCGAGAGTATGTTATAAGTTAATTCGATACTTCATTTATAAGTCTGTTACTCTCAGTATATTTGTATAACAAGTTAAAGATGCATTTCATTGTTTACTTGGATGAATCTAACCTTGAGTTGCAGCAAAGTGTGGATTGAGTCGACCCCAAGGTTGGTTGGGTCGACCCTGGCATATCAAGAAAGCATTTGGCACACTTCTGCAAAAATGGCACAGATAAACAGTAAGTTGGGTCGACCCAAGGAAAGCATGAGTCGACCCAAACTCCAAGCTTCTCAACAACTCAGAAAATGGTTCTCTGAAAATACTGAGAGGGTCGACCCAAGATGAAGTTGACTCGACCCAAGCTTGAGTCGACCCAAACCCTGAGAGGGTCGACCCAAACACAAGACAGAACAGATGACAGAAAAGGTTCTCTGGAAACCCTGAGAGGGTCGACCCAAGAAGAAGTTGAGTCGACCCAACTGAACCTTGAGTCGACCCAAAGAAATATTGGGTCGACCCAAGTGAAGGAAGGCTGAATTGCAAGTTTCTGTGGTTCTGAGAGGGTCGACCCAAGGAAAGTTTGAGTCGACCCAAGTGAAAGTTGGGTCGTCCCAAGGACAGGTTGAGCCGACCCAAACACGGGCAGAAGCATAACGGCTAGTTCTGCAGAAGTACTTTTTGTCCTTCCAATAGTGAGTAACGGCTAGTTTTTGAATTCTAATCATTGGGGCTTGTCCAATGGATGAAGGAAACTATTTAAAGTGGCACTATTCATCAGAGAGAACATCCTTTCCAAAGTATATCAAAGTGTACACAAGAAAGAGAAAGTGCCCTAATCTTCTTCATCCAAGTGCTTCATTCAAGAGTCAAAAGAAAGTGGTTGAGCAGATTCAAAGAGTCATTAAGAGCTCCATCCACCCTTGAAGAGTGAAGCATCCTTGACAAAGAAGAGAGAAGTCACATCAAGCGATAACTATTCTCTAAACTCTTCTTTGTAGATTATATTGTTATATTTGCTCATCTAGGAGCTTAAATCTTCTTACTTTGTTTATTAAACTCTTTGTAAAGGTTAGTTGGTTAGCCCGCAAAACCAACGGAATAGGTTGATTGGTGAACCCGTAAAACCAATTGTATAGGTTCGTTGGTGAGCCCGTAAAACCAACATAGGTTTGTTGGTGAGCCCGTAAAACTAACATAGGTTTTTGGTGAGCCCAGAAAACCAAAGTGTAAAGGTTTTTGGATTGTGAGCCCGGAAAACAATCCAACTGTAATCCGCGGAATTATAGTGAATTCCCAAGGGGTCGCTTGGGGAGTGGACGTAGGTGCTAAGGAGAGCACCGAACCACTATTCTTCTTGTTGTTTGTATTGTGATTTGTTTATTTCACTAACTCATCAATTAACATAAGTAAGATAGTTAAAACAAAGAGAAACCAATTAACCCCCCCCTCTTGGCTTGTCACCTTGGGCAACACTATGATTAGTAATTAACTAAATCTATTGCAAGCAAATTAGTTAAGTTACTAGATGAAGTGAATGAAGAGAGAGAGAGAGGACAACAGCCAATACAAACACAAACCACTTTATAGTGGTTCGGAGCTAACCCTTGCTCCTACGTCCACATCCCAAGCTTCACTTGGGAGTTCACTATAATCCCTTGGATTACAACTAGTTGTTTTACAAGTTCACAACTCAACTTATTGTTTTCGCGAGATCACAACGAACTCGGTCGGTTTTCACAGGCTCACCGACTAGAACCATCCGATTATTTTTCCGGGATCACAATCGAACCCTTACACCGTTGGTTTTAACTTCGGCTCACCAACAAACCTTACAACCCTTGATTCAATCCCCTGATTGAATCAAGTAAGAAAATAGTTTGGGAATAGATACAAGGAAAGCTTCTTAACAAGCAAATATGAATCAATATGAATAGAGTAAAGTTAGAAGCCCTCAAACAGATTTCGGAAGAGGAAGAGAAGAGCTTCTCGAACTCTGAGTCTCCTCTTTGAGTGCACTGAAGATTTGATGTCAGAAGAAGAGCCTTGAATGCGAAAGAAAGACTTCTAGAAATGTATTGAATGCGTTTCTTCCTTCTTTTGCTTGTCTTTTCTCTCAATAGACTCTTGGTAGTTGAAAAATACTTAATGCACAAATGGAGTAACTCTCTTGATGTCTACTACTGTTCACTCTGGCTATTTAAACGGTCCTCCTTGAAAAATAGCCGTTGGACACTGATTTGTGGCCATTCTGCACAGTCTGCACTTCCTGACAATGTATCCGTTGGGGTCGGAGTCGACTCAGCTGTTGCTGGAGTCGACTCATGCTTTACTGGAGACGACTCGTCCACTGTTCAGAATTTGAATTAAAGTGCTGTCTCGTCCTGGAGTCGACTCGGGCCAAACCTGGAGTCAACTCGCCATGATCTGGAGATCACTTGGCATTTTGAAGACGACTCATTCTCAGGATTCCAGAGATCTATTTTTTTGCATTTCTCTCTCGAGTCGACTAGGATCATCTTGGAGTCGACTCGGCTCTCAAAGACCGAAAAATTGATCCTCTGTCTTTCGAGTTGAATTGCCTCGGAGTCGACTCGCACTTTGTTGGGGTCGACTCGACTGACTTGGGGTCGACTCTCAAATTCTTGGAGTCGACTCGGCTCTCAGAGTCACTGAGTTTGGTTTTCTGCCTTTCAGTCCATCAAATAGGGGTATAGTCAATCACTCCACAAGTTAGACACTGAAGAATACAATCAGCAATAGTAATTCTTATGTGGGGAGGTTCCAAGCTACAAAAATTTAAAATTCTCTTTTACAACTTTCATTTAGAATCTAAGAAATGTCTACTGAGGCATATGTACCCTATTGTTTGATTTGAGATCCATAGATCGGTCGTTAAGCTAATTCTATCAACATTTCTTAACATTGACCTCAACTTTTGTTTCTCAATTGCAAATATTTTCATGTAGTCATTCCTCAAAGTAACTCGCTTTATTAGTTCAAATTTTGGGTTAAGAACTTTACAGAATAAAACAAAGAACTGATGTTCCACCATCCTAAAAGGATACTCGTGCACTATAAACATCTTTGCAAGAATCTCTCTTATCTTGCCTTTATCATACTTGTAAGTTGCTAGCATTGCATGATCTTGAGTAACCTCAAAAGTTAATAAGCTTTATTTTAACTCTTTGTCTTCGCTAGACTTAGAAAGTTTTCGAGACATGCAAGATTTTAAATGTCTTTTAAGATGAGTTGTGGCACCCCTCTTCTTTCATGCCAACTTAGCACTACAATGATTGCATTTTGTCTTTGTGTTGCCATCTACTATTATAATTTCAAATTCAGTCCACACCTCAGATCTCTTCCTCTTGTTTGGCTCATCTCGAGATTGTTCTATACCCATTTCTTCCATTTCGTCCATTTCATCATCTTTATCAATAATATTTTTCAATTTAACAACTTCGTTTGCACTATAAGCTGTAGAGGCATGTTGATCGGATTGAGGTTGGCCATCTGACATTTCTTGAAAACAAAAACAACCATTGATTGAACTACAATCTCATTGATCCATCATTTCCTCCGATGATCCAAAAATTAGTCAAAAAAAACACGAAAAAAAAATCTGCATGGAATCGTTCCAAATCCACTACTAAAGAGAGCAATTCCGAAATAAGAAAGAAACACGAAGAAAACTCAAGAAAATAAAGAACAGAACTCATTTGACATGATCTAAAAATGAAGAGAGAGAACAAGATCTCCTTACCTTTAGAATAAGATAGAGAAGAAGAGAGGCACCGAAGAAACCCTAGCTTCTCTGCTGCTAAGTTTGGGGCCTTGGGTTGGACACAGGGGTAGGAGAGGAGGAGCCTCTAGACAAGCGGCGCCCCAATGTAGCAAATCTAGATCTGCTTTGGGTTGGAGAGGAAGGGTAGGAGAGTAGGGCCTTGACCCTTGGGTTGGACTTGGATGAAGGGTTTCCAAGTGAGATCCAGATCTGACCGCCCACAGTTCCATCAGTGGCGCGATCTCGACCGTCGGATCCTGAAGCCGCCCCCTCATTTGGTCGTTGGTGGGCAGTGTTAAGTCACGAGCTCCGTTTGGGCTCGTGAGCTTCTCGGGTTTGAGCTCGGGCTCGGGTTTAAATGGGCCTCATTTTGGGCTCAGGCTCGGGCTCTTTTGACTAACAAGCCGAGCTTTTACCGGGCCAAGCCCGAGTCAAGTCCGAGCAGCTTAGCTGGTTAACAGGCCTATATGTGAGCTTCTAAGAAATACTTCAAAGTCTTTTTGGAGTTATACTTTTTGATGTAGAGCTTCAGATACATGATCTTCATTAGAGAGTTATTGAAGTCTTTGTTCTTGACTTCTGAAATCAATCAAATAAACTCAAGGCGATAGATTAGTTAGCTTTTTACCAATTATTTTGTATTATCAAAATCAACCCTTTAATGTCAACAGATTGGCTCGGTGGTGGTTTTGGTTAACTGCTAGTAAAAATCAATTGGGTTGATTATGAGTCAGGTTAAAACAATCGAATTGTAATCTTGAAAAGATTATAGTGAAAGTTTCCAAGAAGAGTATCTTGGGGAGTGGATATAGGTGCAGGATTGGCACCGAACTATTATAAATTTATTGTGTTTCTGGTGCATGAATTGTCTGCTTTGATCTCTTGCATATTCACTTTTTGTTAATTACTCGTTGTAACTCACATACACTCTTCGATTTTTATTCTATTGTATTTTACTTAAAATTTTTGAAAAGCCCAATTCATCCCTCTCTTGGGCTGCATAGCGGGGCAACAAGATGGATAATCGTGAAGCAAATTAGTGATGTGTGGTTGAAAAATAAAAGACATGAAGCTAGAGAAGCTAGCGATGGCACTAACTTCTCTCACTTAGAATCATCTATGGATGATGATGATAAGGGGAAGAGTAGGAGCTAAATAGGGAGAGGTAGAGGAAGAGCAGTATGGGAGCAATCCTTGCTGGGGCAAAAGAGAGGTTATGGCTAGTTGTTGAACCATTTGTATTTAAAGGGGTCTATAAGTTATATTTTATCCATTATATTTGTATATAAACAATAATAAATACTTTCTATTTTTATCAAAAACTATAATTTAAAAAATATATTGCATTTAACTAAATGCTACATATTTTACTGATATTTATATTATTTGTTCTCATGCAAGTACTTTCATATTTACATTATGCATTAGTATCAAGTTTAATCAAGATGAACATGAGTGGGCATAGCTCATGTTTGACTCATTCACATTTAAGATTGAAATCTTAGCTCAAGCTTTGTTCATTTGTATTTGAGGTAAGCTCGCAAGCTAGATTTTGAGGCAAGCATGAGTGGTGGCTTGTCTATTTGATAGCCCTAGTTTCAGATAGAAGCCAAGTCCGCACACTGTCTCGTGAGACTAGCTATCGAAACTTCTCACCTCTTAAATGCATAGCATCTTTAGCATATCCTGGAGGATAAAATAGAGGTAATGTGAACCAAAGCCTATCAATACAATGCATCAACACTTGCAGGATGTGCAAGTTTATTGACAGCTACTAATTGTACTATTTATAAATATAGCAAGTATTTTCAATGAACAGCCTAGATGCTCCAACAAATAATTCATTTCTAACCTCAAATTATATTTTTTAAAAAATTTCAAATGCGGAGGTTTCATGTCAAATCTATAAATAGGGAATTCTTGCTTCTTTCAAACGAGTCACATTTGATTCCATTGCAAGCATGCTTCAAGTCGCAAAGGCAAGATAAGTTATTCAGCTAATCTTAGACATCTATCTCATTCTTTGATATCTGTTTGCTTTTGAGTCATCTTAGAGTGTGATTAGAAGCTAGCAATCAATTATAGTATGAGTTAGTCCCTTGTTTGTTTTTAAGATGAGCCTTTCTTCTGTGGCCTTCCTTTGGAGTTTGTCCTCGATCTGTCGCAGTATCTCCACACTGATCATACTAAAACATGCTCATTAATGCTTGCAAGTAGACCAATGGTGAGCTGCCTAAAAAAGGGACTCCAAAACCTGGCCGCGAGTAGGGTCTTCTTCCTGGGCCTGAGTCTTGGTGCGCAAGGTGTAATTCTTGCATAGAGCGTTGTAGAATGGGAATTTCACATGGTGCCCATCGCACTTGAGCACCAAAATCTAATTCTTTTATATTCTCAACAATTTTTTACTTTGTTGGGGTCATCATTTCATGTTTTTGCTGCTGTAAGTCACATGAAAACGTCCTGCTGCTCTCTTACGACCTTTAAGGTTTGACCAGGTATCGTCTATCAATACACTGATGAGATGAATTGAGATGGTAGACCAGAGTGGAAGGCCGGATACCGGGGAGACTGTTTGGGTGGTGGAAGGGAGGATTTTCGCCGCTTGCCGTCCTCCCGCGTGCGGAAAATTTACTCCCAAATTTGGGACGAAATAAAGACACAAGTATATGTTTTTCCCATCATAGAAAAAACAAGATTTAGGGCAATTGAAGTTGGTGGTTGAATGGAATGGCCGTTCAGCTGTAAATTTCAGCTTGGGAAGGGCAACTAGGAGAGAGGAAGAGAGTGTGATGCGTCTGCTCTTGGGTATTAAAGCCGACGCTGGTGTTGTTTTCTTTGACAACGCGGGAGGAGGCCGGGGTTTCCGGCTGCAGTTTTGGCAAGAAGCGGTGCCGTCTCTGGAACATTTCTGCCGTTGGTTTTTGAACCCTCTTTTTGGGCCTTTCTTTCCTGATCGACTCGCATAGTGGGCTTTGCGGGAGGATGGAGGCCGCCGCCACCGCCGAAGCTTCACCGAGCGCGCACAGAGGCGTCCGCCTGCAGGCCCCGCTGGTAAGTCGAGTCTCCGACTGATTAATTGCTTGCAGTTTGTGGGCATTTTTTGACGTAACTCGGAATCTGGATCCTGTTCTTTTGCTTTGATTTTCTTTTTCTCGGGGTTGTCTCTGGAAACACAGTTGCAATTTGTGAGCAAGGGTTTGGAAAATCTTGCATTGTTAGAAGGCCAATTAGGGCTGTCGAAGGGATCGATTTTTGGAGGATGAATCTTGCTATACTTGTTTCCCCTTTTTTTTCCTCTCTGTTTTCTTGAACGTATGATGGTATTCCACCTGATCATTAATGCTGTTACTACTAAATTTACCAGAGCATCAAGAGAGAATCGAACAAGAAATGCCTGTGCCTCATCAAACTCCAAAGCGAACTCTGAAACTTAATTTGAGCCACCGTTTTCGTCCGTGGTATCTGGATGGATCGGGTCGGTATAGTTTTCTGCCGGAAAGCGGCCATCTAGCTTTCCTTTCTGAGGTCCTGAAGGTGGTCCTGTTTATGCCTTTGATTGTAGATGCTAGTTATTCCTCTTGTTGTTTCTGTAAACACAAGATTTTTGGTCCCCATTATTTTCTTGGAATAGTTTACCTAATTTGCTTCAATTTGAGGAGTATTTGTTGTGAAGCTTAACTTGATGTCCCATCTGTTCTTGCTGAGAGTTTCAGTTTTGCTCATCTGAAGGAGATTCGGTGTAATCCTACTTAATGAGTTCCAAAGAAGCTTTTTCTCTGAACTATCATAGTAGTGTGCAAAGCACCTGCAACATTGGAAGCCATACTAAACTATTATATATAAATGATCAGGAATGGTTACAGTACCTATCCATGTATGGCTTTTGTTCTGGACCAATATCTATTCCTAACAGTGTCTTGTGGAAACTTTTAACATCTTTTGCAAAAATAGAGAAAAAAAAGTAGCATAGTATGTATTGTATGTACTGATGCAGTGCTTGTAATTCTCTTAATGCCCTGCTGTCACATTTTCAAGAGTGTATTTTGACAATAAACTAAATCATATGACTGAATATCCATTCTGCTAAACCATGTCTACATTTTGCTGATGCATTGTCAACAGACATCATAGCGTGGGGATCATATGTAGACTTTGTTATTTACTCCAGAATTCAGGAGTGATAGTTGACTAATTCGGAAGGCATAATGTCAATATCCTCGTTCTTGAAGCATTTCTTGTTCTCTGTATCTAGCTTATCATATTAAAAGTCTTATTTGAGTATAGGCCCATCAATTTCAGTCTCACCGTGTATTTTCCCTTTTCTCTCTTCTTTTCTTTGGTAATAGGAAAAAGTAGAATTAGCTTCAACTTCTTGCTTAATACCATGTACTCAATATAAAAGAAACCCACCAGCTAAAGTGGGGTTTCTCGGACAGTCTTAACAAAATGGTTTCTGCCAGTCCTAATATTCTATGATTTTGCCAGATAAACAGTAAAATGCAAAAAGCTTTGAGAATTAGAATTACTAGAATACCACTTGAAACATTGCTTACTTTCTGAGTTTTGGACTTTTGTCCAGAAAGACAGCCCCTGTACCTTTTATTCTGTACTACACTTTTTATATGTTCTTATCCACATTACATTGTGAAAATAATGTGTTAAGGTCTAGCTTATGGTATAATCGCGTATAGATACTTTAGGCATATACATCATAGATAACTTCAAGGAAAATCAAGCCAAAACCATGGCACAAAATTACCAAGCTTTTCTGTGCTATAAGATTATTTGTTCTCAGAAAAAATTAAATTGCTTTAAACTGTATGTTCCTCATAAGAATAAATGCAGAATCTTAAGGAAATGTTTAAATAATACTAGAACTTTACCTGGTTCAATCAAATCATGTTAGGTCATGAGGATTTTGTACATTTACCAACTTTTGGTGAAAATATTTGCCTGCTACTCTTTATAAGATGTTGGTCTCAGTCGTTTGATTGATCATTTACTAATATAGTGGCTGATAATAGAAAATAGATACACCCTAGTTATTGAGTCAAGAGTTTTTTGGTATTATGATAAAAGGAGTATGAGAAAGAAGTTTTTGTAAAGTATCATCAGTTGAATAGCATGACTTTCCATTGAAGATCTGAGTTTGCATAATCATACCACAATAATTATTTTTGATAAAGGGAGATCAAAGAATATATATTGCATAGTTTGTTCTATTAAGTAATATGCATGAATTTTTTGGATCCATTGTCCATTCCTTTTTTTTTTTTTTAATTTTCAATTTGCATGAATGAAGTTGTAAGACTCAGACCATAGCATGTTTCAGTGAGTCAGGCTTTGTTAGATTAGTCGAACGTTATTAAAGGACGTATACAAATGATATTCTATAATAATAACATAAAGTATATTCTTTTTTGAGTGTAAACTTAGGTATAGAGTAAAAGAGAGAACTTGATTATTTCTCAGTTTGTAAAATTTTTCTTTGTTTTTGAATGCTCTGTAGATTCACTTGCATTGTTAACAATTTTACCTATGGATTTTTAAAATGATTAGACATGAGTTTGCTGCAACTCTTGGATGCAAGTCACCTAGTCCTTCCTGATGCCCTTTTCTACTCATATATCCATTTTAATTACTTCCAACCAAGTTTTCTTAGGTCTTCTCTTCTCAGGCGAGTGTTTGGTCTAGCTGAAATCCTGTCGAGGCAGCTTCATCCAATTACCTCAACTTTTTCTGAGTTTGTTCAAAGGGCTTCCTGGAGTAACTTTCTAAATCTTAGTTTTGCCACACGTCCATTTTAGTGTTCTACTTTTGCCTGTGCTCGTAATGATCCTTTGTATTGCCTGACATTTTAATCTATAGAGCAAATACTTTGGTTAATGACATGATTCACACAGTGCTATAAAGCTGATGCAAGATTGAAGCCATGAATGCTTTGCATGGCATACTTAGGAAAACAAGAAGGTTATTTGTTGCCCAGATAGACAACCCAAGAGGGGGGGGGGGTGAATTGGGTTTTAAAATAATTTGGCTAATTTAAACTTTGTGGGTGGTTAATTAAAAACTACAACAAGTTATTTAATTAAAGCTAAGTGCTGTGAGTAGTGTGCGGGGAAGAAGATGAGAGACAATGCAATACAAACACAAAGTTTTATAGTGGTTCGGAGCTAACCCTTGCTCCTACGTCCACTCCCCAAGTCTCACTTGGGAATTTCACTATAACCCCCTTGGATTACAGCCGGTTGTTTTGGAAGCTCACAACCAAACTTATTGTTTTACGAGCTCACAACGAACTCGGTCGGTTTTTCCAGGCTCACCGACTAGAACCAACCCCGATTGTTTTTCCGGGCTCACAATCAAACCCTTACACACGTTGGTTTTAACTTGGCTCACCAACCAATCTTAAACCTCTTGATTCAATCCCCCGATTGAATCAAGTAAATACAAGAGATAGAAGAAAACAGAAAATAGCTTCTCAAAAAGCAGATTTAAAACAATATAATCATAAAGGAGTTAGAAGCCCTCAAACGCTTTTAAGCTGGTGAAGAGGTATGGCTTCTGGAACTCCGGTCTCCTCTTGAAAGAGTGGTCGACTTGAATGCAGGAGGAGGAAGCTTTGATTGTTGGGAAGAAGTTGTTGGAGCAGTAAATGCAGATCTCCCCTTTTTCGTTTAAGAGCACTTGGAGAGCTTGAAAACTTGAATGCTTGGAGTGGAATATCTGTTCTCTGCCTTGCTACAGTCCTCTGTGGCTATTTAAGCCAACCCCCACGGAAACTAGCCGTTACTCTGCTTTTTCTGGCCGTTCTGCACACTCTGCGCAGCCTGACAATATGACCGTTGGTGGGTTGGAGTCGACTCGCGCGATCAGGAGTCGACTCGGCTGTAGCAGGAGTCGACTCACGCTTTTCCGGAGTCGACTCGGCAACTGTTCCAAATTTGAATTAAAGTTGCCGTCTTGACTGGGAGTCGACTCGTCTTGACCTGGAGTCGACTCGCCAACTTCTGGAGCTGACCTGGCAATTTTGGAGTCGGCTCATCCACTGAAGTCCGTGGATCCAATTTTGAATTTTGTCCACTCGAGTCGACTCGACTGTCCTGGGAGTCGACTCGAATTTCAGAGCCCGAACTCCCGATTCTCTGTCTTTTGGCTCATCCAGTCTTGGAGTCGACTCGAACTTCCTTGGAGTCGACTCGGCTCTCAGTTTCCGAAAGTTGGTCTTCTGCCTTTTGACGTGAAGCTTGTCTCGGAGTCGACTCGAGCTGTCTGTGAGTCGACTCGAATCTCAGAGGCAGTAACATGGTTTTCTGTCTGTCGATGGTCGCTCAGTCTCGGAGTCGACTCGCGTATTGCGGGAGTCGACTCGAATCTCAGAGTCCGAAAATCGTTCTCTGACTTTTCTGCCTGTGACTGCTTGGAGTCGACTCTTACTTTCCTGGAGTCGACTCGGTGAACATTGGAGTCGACTCGCGCACTTCAGGAGTCGACTCGTTGACAGGTTCTGAGATGAAGCTTTCTGTCCTTCTGTTTGTTCTCAGTCGGAGTCGACTCGTACTGATCTGGAGTCGACTCGAGCTCGTGCCAGTGAACTTGATACGCTTGGAGTCGACTCGTGATACTCGGGAGTCGACTCGAGTCTCAGACTTTGGTTCAGCAGACTTCTTAACTTATCCAAAATACTATGAACCAAATCTAGATACACTTGGACAGGATTTTCACTGAAACACTCAATTGAATTCATTAGTAATCACAAGATATACTCATATGCTTTGAGCTCATCAAAATCAAATGGGGTTTTAATCAATCACTCTACAATCTCCCCCTTTTTGATGATGACAAAACTTTGAGTATATGTAAAATGACTTGCTCAATAAATAATGAAATAAAATCCATAAATGAATTCAAATGTCTGATAATTTAATTTATCCAAGTTTGAAAGGAGTGAAACAGCAAATTTCGGAGTTAAAGCTCCCCCTTTCATTTGGAATTATATAAGCCTTCATAGTATGCAATCAATTGTTTGGCTTATATGTCATTAATGATTTAGCTTGATTAAAATTCAGATTCTCCCCCTCAACATATGCATTCAACTATGTTTTGATTCTCTGAATTTCCTTTTAATGCTTTGAAGTTTTTGAACTGAATTTTTTGTTTTTAGAGGGAAAATCTGTCAATTTGTTCTTGAGTAGGATTCAGCTAATCTCCGAATATCCCTTGAATAGATTCTGGAGATTACTCCATTAGGAGCCCCAAAAGAGAGATAATGAGCCTCGAGGTACCGAATCCACTTAGAACAAATTTGAGTGTGTTTTTAAGAGTTTATCTTTTTATTTATTTCCATTGATTTCTTTTACATATTTTTTCATATTTCTCCCTTTTTACACATTTTATACATATTTCTCCCCCTTTTTGTCATCATACCAAAAAGGAGGTAATCAACCACAATCAATGGCACAACCAATCATCAAATGGCACATAATTGAAGATAAGATGTCTACTCATTGTATTGATATGAATTGAAGTATATTTGAGCATACAATAAGTAAAGTAAAACAATACAAAACAAAACTTAAACACATCTATGTCCTCCTCGAGGATGAAGCTCCCCCTCTCAAGGATGCATCTCCTCCTCTGGAGGATGTGGCACCTCCTCTCGAGGATGGTGCTCCTCCTCTCAATCGGCTCTGCTCCATGAGGAGAGTGACTGCATCTGTCACATGTTCGAGCTGCGTGATAATAGACGTGGTGGCTCTGCTATGTGTAGTGGAGAGCTCTGTCACCGACGCCTGAAGCCCAGTCACCGATGTCTGAAGTGCGTCCAGCTTGTCGATGAGTACATTCGCCAAGCGCTCGGCCCCCTCGGTGGTGGTGTGCATGTCACGACCTATCTCCTCTCGCATCTGTCGAGTGGAGCTCGTGACCTCACTCATGCTGTGGAACTGGGCCTGGACCAAACTCCGGACATTGTAGATCTCTTCCCGTACATGAGCCGTCATGTCAGTCACGGCTGTCAAGGAAGGGACCAACTGAGAAGATACGGGTGCAGGAGTGGGAGCAGGCACCGCACCTCGGAGCTCCCGAAGCAGCTCATCCCTCACCTCTCTGACTATCTCCTGTCGCAGCTCCCGGAGCTGTTCAGGATCAATCCGGACCGCCATAGAGGGTGGTGCCGAGGAGGAAGGTCCGGCGGAGGTGGTAGGAGCAGGAGAAGTGGATGGGAGGTCTGGATGGTCTGGAAGGTCTGGGTAGTCTGAATCTGGCTCAGGACTGGGTGATGGTCTGGTGGTCTGAGCAGTGAGAGTGGACTTCCTAACCCAGATCTCTTCTCTCTTCCGAAACCCCATCCTGTGCATAGTCCCCGTACATAAGCGATCAGTCCATCGCAAGGCACGAGAGGGTTCCCTCTCAGGAATGGGAATCTCGTACTGCCTAAAAAGAAGAGTGAATAACATCCCGTATGGGAGTGAGAGCCTAGGTCTATCTAGGGGCTCACACATATACCTATAAATGAGCTTTGGGAAGTTGATCGGGGTGTCCTGAAGGATATAAGACATAATAGCTAAGTCCTTCTCATTCACAAAATCAAATCTTCCTGTCTTAGGGAAGATGGACCTGGACAGAATGCTCAAAAGGATTCTCACTTCAATAGGAAGTGAGCTAGCAGATACCTCATCTAGGGGGGACTGAGGTGGATGCCCTAAGACGACCGTAAGGGCCGCAACTCTATCCTCAGGGTGTGCGGGAGCCACCCCTACTAATGGAAGGTGAAGGATATGGGCAATGAGGTCCTCTGTGACACGCAACGGGACACCTACTACCGTGCCCTCGATACCTCCATCTCCCCGATGGACGGTACTGTAGAACTCTTGAACTAGGCCAGGATAGGTGGGAAGGTCCAAGGTGAGGAAGTACTCTAGGCCCTGGGCTCTAAGCCTATCGCCTATGGTGAACCCCTCCCGGGAGAGATAGTCGAAATCGACAAACCTCCCGGAGGTGACGGCCTTCCCGGCCAACGGCCTAACGAGAACCACCCTAGGCGGGGAACGATTCGGAGGTGGTTCCCTCGCGGGATCGTGCCGCGCCTTGGAGCGCCGCTCGGGACCGGCCTCGGGACGGGACCTCTTCCTAACGACGGTCTTACGAGGCATCTTGACCTAAACGGGAAGAAAAATACCTAGAGGACGGTGAAGGACCGACAGAGGAAGCTCGGGACGGACCGGAAATGACCTAGGAACGGACGGAAACTCAATGTCCGGCGAAAAATCGACGGGAAAAGGGCTTGGAGACGATCGGGGATGACCTAGGAGTCGGCTCTAGGGCTTTGTGAACAGTGGCGGCTTGAGGAAAAGTGTTTGCGAAACGACAAACCTAGGGTTAAAAAGTCGGATCCCGACTGCGAGTCGACTCCCCTGAGTCGCGAGTCGACTCGACCTCGAGTCGACTCCAGAATATGCGCGAGTCGACTTCCGACAGTGTGCGAGTCGACTCCCCCTCAGCTGCCAACTTTGCGAGTCGACTCCCGCAAATGCGCGAGTCGACTCCCCCTCAGGAGCCGGCTCTGAAACTTACTCGAGTCGTCTCTAATCTTGGCACACGCCTAAAAACCATGCCATAATCGTGCCAAATGAGGGAAAATCACCTAATTAAGGACTGATTTGATGATCACTGCATAGAAACTCTATTTTAACCTCATTCTAATCATCAAAATCAATTAATCTAGTGAAAAACCCACTAGGATGGATCAATCACTCCTAATCCCCTCCTAAGCACACTAAACCTCTCTTCACTTAGGGGTTTTGTAAAAATATCTGCTAATTGATTATCAGTACAAACAAATTGGAGTGACACATCACCATTCAATACATGATCTCTTATGAAGTGATGTCTTATCTCAATGTGTTTAGTTCTTGAATGTTGAATTGGATTTTTAGTTAGATTTATGACACTTGTATTATCACAATTAATGGGGATTTTATCTTGTTTAATGCCATAATCTGCTAATTGTTGTTTAATCCATAAGATTTGAGCACAACAACTCCCGGCTGCAACATATTCAGCTTCTGCAGTGGATAATGCAACCGAGTTTTGTTTCTTGCTAAACCATGAGATTAGGTTTTCTCCTAGAAATTGACAGGACCCGCTGGTACTTTTTCTATCAAGCTTACATCCAGCGAAGTCTGAATCTGTGTATCCTATTAAGTTTAGGCTAGATTCTTTAGAGTACCACAGCCCTATGTTCTTAGTTCCAATTAAGTATTTAAAGATTCTCTTAACTGCAGCTAGGTGTGATTCTTTAGGATTAGCCTGATATCTAGCACACATGCACACACTAAACATAATATCAGGCCTACTTGCAGTAAGATACAGTAAAGAACCTATCATACCTCTATAAAGTTTTTGATCTACAGATTTACCTGATTCATCTTGGTCTAACTTGCATGATGAGCTCATGGGGGTGCTGATTGACTTGTTTCCCTCCATATCAAACTTCTTGAGCATCTCCTTGATATATTTTGCTTGATTGATGAAGATGCCTCCTTCAAATTGTTTGATTTGAAGCCCGAGGAAGTAGTTCAGCTCTCCCATCATGCTCATCTCAAACTCACTCTGCATCAAATCAGCAAATTCCTCGCAGAGGCGATTGTTAGTAGCACCGAAAATGATATCATCAACATAAATCTGTACTAATAACATATCCTTATTTTTCTTTTTCAGAAATGATGTTGTATCTACATTTCCCCTAGAGAATTCATGTTCTAATAGGAATTTACTAAGTCTCTCATACCATGCTCTAGGTGCTTGTTTTAGTCCATAAAGTGCTTTGTTCAGTTTATACACATGATTAGGGTATTGATGATTTTCAAAACCAGGAGGTTGTTCTACATACACTTCCTCATTTATATACCCATTTAAAAATGCACTTTTTACATCCATTTGAAATAGTTTGAAATCCTTAGAGCATGCATATGCTAATAATAGTCTAATAGCCTCAAGTCTAGCTACGGGAGCAAAGGTTTCATCAAAATCTATGCCTTCTTCTTGATTATAACCCTTTGCCACTAGTCTAGCCTTATTCCTTATAACAATTCCATTTTCATCTAGCTTATTTTTATATATCCATTTTGTACCTATAATTGGATATTCAGAAGGCCTCTCTACTAGATCCCACACTTTGTTTCTAGTAAATTGGTTTAGTTCTTCTTGCATTGCATTTATCCAATTTACATCATTTTCGGCTTCTTCTATATGTTTGGGCTCAAAGTGTGAAACAAAAGCTAGATGGCTATTTAGATTTCTTAGTGAAGCTCTAGTCCTAACCGGTTGAGATGGATCATCTAGAATGAGTTCCTTAGGATGCCCGTGAGCATACCTCCAAGCTTTTGTTAGCCCATGATCCACAATAGCCTCTTGGCTTGATGATTCTCCTTCAATCAACTTTTGATTATCATCTTGTAATTCCATCTCATCTATCTTTTCCTCAAGTATTTCAACATCATCATCAAAATTAACTTTCTTACTAGAGGAGATGTCACTAGAGTCATCAAATACTACATGTATAGATTCTTCTATGACTAAGGTTCTTTTATTAAATACTCTATAGGCTTTACTAGTTGTAGAATAACCTAAGAATATTCCTTCATCAGATTTAGGGTCAAATTTTCCTAGATTGTCTTTCCCATTATTATGCACAAAACACCTACATCCAAAAACATGAAGATAATTAACCTTTGGTTTTCTGTTTTTCCACAGTTCATATGGTGTTTTCTTTATAATGGGTCTTAATAAAACTCTATTTAATATATGGCAGGAAGTATTAATGGCTTCTCCCCAAAAGTACTTAGGGAGGTTACTTTCACATAACATCGTTCTAGCCATTTCCTCTAGAGTTCTATTTTTCCTTTCCACAACTCCATTTTGTTGTGGTGTCCTAGGTGCAGAAAAATTATGGGTTATCCCCTTTTTACTACAAAATTCGTCAAATAATTGATTTTCGAATTCGGTACCATGGTCACTTCTAATGGCTATGACTGAAGACTCTCTAGCATTTGTTACTCCCTTATGGAACTTTTTAAACATAGAAAATGCTTGATCCTTATGTGCTAGGAACATGACCCATGTGTACCTAGAGTAATCATCTACTATAACAAGACCATATTTATTTCCACCTAGACTTGTTGTTCTAGTTGGACCAAATAGGTCCATGTGTAATAATTCTAAAGGCCTAGAGGTAGAGACACATTTTATGGATTTAAAAGAGTTCCTAGATTGTTTGCCAAATTGACATGCTTCACATATTTTGTTCTTTTCAAATTTTAATTTTGGCAAACCTATCACGGAGTCTCTTTTAACTAATTTAGTTATTGTGTCCATGCTTGCATGACCTAACTTACGGTGCCATAACCAACTAGCATCATTATCTTTAGTTTCATTTACAACTAGACATTGGTTATGTTTTGCAAGATCTTCTAGGTCTACAACATATACATTTCCACGTCTAATCCCTTTAAAAACTAAGCTATTATCATTAGGATTTGTTATAATACATAGTGATGGTTTAAACATAACATCATATCCTTTATCACATAATTGACTGATGCTTAACAAGTTATGCTTAAGACCATCAACATATCTAACATTATCTATAAAAGTAGAAGGGGTGATTTGAACTTTACCAATACCAATGATGTGACCTTGGTTGTTGTCTCCAAACGTCACAGCACCTCCCTTCTTAGCTTCAAGGGTGAAAAATTGGTCTTTATCACCCGTCATGTGCCTTGAGCAGCCACTATCCAAATACCAGCAATTTTTGTTGACCTTGGCTGCAAGACACTCCTACACAAGCAAATCATGTCATCTTAGGTACCCAAGTTTTCTTGGGTCCTTCATGGTTAGTCAAGTTGGTTCCTTTTGGAACCCATACCCTTTTAATTTTTCTTTTAGTTTTACTTTTCCTAAAATTACATACATTTGCTTTATGGCCTACTGTACCACAACAAAAGCAGGTTATTTTCTTAGTTTTTGTTTCCCCAGCTTTAACAAAGAAGTTACTAAGAAGTTTTTGCTTATTCCTTGGTTTATATCCTAAACCGGCTTTATTAAACACTGCACGTTGACTATTTAGTATCATGTTTAATTTTTCAGAACTATAGGTAAATCTTTCAACTAAGGGTTTGTATTTGTTAAGTTCTTTAGTTAGTGTTTGATTTTCGGCTTTTAGATCATTAAGTTCTTTAGTAAGATCCTTATCTAAGGTTTGTTTATATTTTTTAAGTTCTGAAAATTCCTTAGTTAGTTTTTCATTTTCTTTAGTTAAGGTGTTGGTCTTTTGAGTTAAAAGTTGGTTGCTTGTTTTAAGTTCTATATTTTCTTTGGTGATTAAATCCTTATCCTTAACTAATTTATCGTATTTATGTAGGTATGATTGATTAGTTATTTTCAGTTCTTTATTCTTAAGATTTATAGCCTTATATTCTATCATTAATTCATTAAATGCATCATAAAGTTCATCAAAAGAAAAATCAGGATGCGTGTCGGAAGTTACCTCGTTTTCGTTGGCCATGAAACAGAAATTGGCCTTCTCTTCTTGTTCATCATCTGATGAGGAGGATGATGAGTCGGAGTCCGATAGGGTAGTGACAAGTGCCTTTTTCTTCTTGTACTTACTCCCCTTCTTCAGTAAGGGGCACTCCGCTCTTATGTGACCCGGCTTCTTGCACTCGTAACAACCAATCCCCTCATTTTCCCTTTCCTTACCTTTGTCTTTGCGGTAGGAATTTGAGGGGCCTCTCCTTTGATGATAGGACTTCTTGTGGTTGATGAATTTCTTGAACTTACGCACAAGAAGAGCCTCACCACCATCTTCCTCATCTTCTTCTTCTTCACTGCTACTGCTGCAAGACAAGTCCTTGTTAGAAGAAGTAGATTTAAGGGCTATTACCTTTTTCTTATGGGAGGACTCTTCCTCGTTGTGTTGTTTCATGGTGAGCTCGTGCGTCATGAGGGATCCAAGAAGCTCCTCAAGTGGTAGCTTGTTCAAGTCCTTGGCTTCTTGGATTGCTGTCACTTTAGCTTCCCACGACCTTGGTAGACACCGAAGGATTTTCGTGACAAGCTCACTGTTAGTATAGTTCTTGCCAAGGCTTTTTAGACCATTGACAATATCAGTAAACCTAGTGAACATGGATGTGATTGTTTCATTTGAATCTATTTTAAATAGTTCATATTTATGAACCAAGATGTTTATTTTGGATTCCTTGACTTGATTCGTGCCCTCATGGGTCACTTCAAGTCTGTCCCAAATTTTTTTTGCTGAATTACAAGTTGAAATCCTATTGAATTCATTACGGTCTAAGGCACAATAGAAGACATTCATTGCTTTAGAGTTTAATTGTGCCTTCCTCATGTCATGTTCATCCCAGTCCATTTCTAGTTTAGGTACCTTAACACCATCTACGTAAATGGATGGGATGTATGGCCCATTTACTACAATGGACCACATCTCATAGTCTTGGGCTTGGATGAATATTCTCATCCTAGCCTTCCAGTATGAGTAGTCAGATCCATTGAAGAAAGGGGGTCTTTGGGTGGACTGACCCTCAATGTGAGAAGATCCAAATGGGGTTGTCATTTTGATCTTTTAACTCTTGAGTGGAAGAGTTTTTGGCTCTGATACCACTTGTTGCCCAGATAGACAACCCAAGAGGGGGGGTGAATTGGGTTTTAAAATAATTTGGCTAATTTAAACTTTGTGGGTGGTTAATTAAAAACTACAACAAGTTATTTAATTAAAGCTAAGTGCTGTGAGTAGTGTGCGGGGAAGAAGATGAGAGACAATGCAATACAAATACAAAGTTTTATAGTGGTTCGGAGCTAACCCTTGCTCCTACGTCCACTCCCCAAGTCTCACTTGGGAATTTCACTATAACCCCCTTGGATTACAGCCGGTTGTTTTGCAAGCTCACAACCAAACTTGTTGTTACGAGCTCACAACGAACTCGGTCGGTTTTCCCAGGCTCACCGACTAGAACCAACCCCGATTGTTTTTCCGGGCTCACAATCAAACCCTTACACACGTTGGTTTTAACTTGGCTCACCAACCAACCTTAAACCCCTTGATTCAATCCCCCGATTGAATCAAGTAAATACAAGAGATAGAAGAAAACAGAAAATAGCTTCTCAAAAAGCAGATTTAAAACAATATAATCATAAAGGAGTTAGAAGCCCTCAAACGCTTTTAAGCTGGTGAAGAGGTATGGCTTCTGGAACTCCGGTCTCCTCTTGAAAGAGTGGTCGACTTGAATGCAGGAGGAGGAAGCTTTGATTGTTGGGAAGAAGTTGTTGGAGCAGTAAATGCAGATCTCCCCTTTTTCGTTTAAGAGCACTTGGAGAGCTTGAAAACTTGAATGCTTGGAGTGGAATATCTGTTCTCTGCCTTGCTACAGTCCTCTGTGGCTATTTAAGCCAACCCCCACGGAAACTAGCCGTTACTCTGCTTTTTCTGGCCGTTCTGCACACTCTGCGCAGCCTGACAATATGACCGTTGGTGGGTTGGAGTCGACTCGCGCGATCAGGAGTCGACTCGGCTGTAGCAGGAGTCGACTCACGCTTTTCCGGAGTCGACTCGGCAACTGTTCCAAATTTGAATTAAAGTTGCCGTCTTGACTGGGAGTCGACTCGTCTTGACCTGGAGTCGACTCGCCAACTTCTGGAGCTGACCTGGCAATTTTGGAGTCGGCTCATCCACTGAAGTCCGTGGATCCAATTTTGAATTTTGTCCACTCGAGTCGACTCGACTGTCCTGGGAGTCGACTCGAATCTCAGAGCCCGAACTTCCGATTCTCTGTCTTTTGGCTCATCCAGTCTTGGAGTCGACTCGAACTTCCTTGGAGTCGACTCGGCTCTCAGTTTCCGAAAGTTGGTCTTCTGCCTTTTGACGTGAAGCTTGTCTCGGAGTCGACTCGAGCTGTCTGTGAGTCGACTCGAATCTCAGAGGCAGTAACATGGTTTTCTGTCTGTCGATGGTCGCTCAGTCTCGGAGTCGACTCGCGTATTGCGGGAGTCGACTCGAATCTCAGAGTCCGAAAATCGTTCTCTGACTTTTCTGCCTGACTGCTTGGAGTCGACTCTTACTTTTCTGGAGTCGACTCGGTGAACATTGGAGTCGACTCGCGCACTTCAGGAGTCGACTCGTTGACAGGTTCTGAGATGAAGCTTTCTGTCCTTCTGTTTGTTCTCAGTCGGAGTCGACTCGTACTGATCTGGAGTCGACTCGAGCTCGTGCCAGTGAACTTGATACGCTTGGAGTCGACTCGTGATACTCGGGAGTCGACTCAAGTCTCAGACTTTGGTTCAGCAGACTTCTTAACTTATCCAAAATACTATGAACCAAATCTAGATACACTTGGACAGGATTTTCACTGAAACACTCAATTGAATTCATTAGTAATCACAAGATATACTCAAATGCTTTGAGCTCATCAAAATCAAATGGGGTTTTAATCAATCACTCCACATTATTCTTTTATGCCTTTGATGTAGCTACTGATGTTTCAGTTATGGCCATTTATGGCTTCTAACAACTAGTCTTTCTAGCCATTGTGAAGGATTGTTTTTCCGCAAGATCTTTTTGATTTAGCGATGTTCCATGTCTTTCCAATTGTAATGTGTGACAAAGGTAAGCTTTTGTGGTTCTTTCATTTAGTGTGATTTTTAACTGATCCATTTATTTTTTAAGTTAAGCTGACAAAACTGCTCGTTATATCTAAAAAGATGCCCTGTGGAGAACCAAATAGGTATCTATTGGAGTTCTAATGAGTTATCAGAGGAAAAAGGACTCTAGTTTGGCTGTTCAAAAGGACTTGGACTGTATGTCATAGCCAAATTTGATGAAATTATGCAAAAATCAGGAAAAAGGCATTTCTCTTATACATTTGCAGTGTGACACCAGATCATTAGAAGAGGACAAGATCTTTTCTCATATATGGGGGATGTTCCTAAATTTAATAGTTCTTGCTGATTCAACTAGAATTTATTTTAGCTGCATATACTAGGTTTTTGTCTATATCAGTTGTAAATTCTGTCACCTTGCTGCATTTAAAAAGTCAAATCTTAGACTAACCTTAATTCTTTCTTTTGAACAATGCATAAATTTTCCTAAATCAATCCCTCATCCCGAGAGGCTTACTATGCCATATTTTGTTCCTTGTTCAGATCTGATACATCTGTTACTGTTTGCACTCTGTGCTGTCTCTTGGAATTTCTCATTCTGTACCTTTACCTGATTAGGACAGAAGTTTGTTCCTTCTTCAGAATTGATATTAGACATTTTTATGTTTTGTTCTTTCTCCCTGCTTGCCCCTCCCTGACTTTCCTCACCATTTCAGCTGTCATATCAACAGGCTCTATCCTTTGCCTCTGCCAATTTTTTGTAATGGATCTTCATATAAAATAGTGTAGCAAACAAATGGTTATAAAAAAATCTGATAAAATTTCTGAAAACCACATGAATTGTAAAAATTAGAAAAGCATGGCCTACAAAGACCATAGACGAATTTATAATATATTAAGTGAAAAAGTTGAGGAAAATGGAAGAACTTATTATATGAACAAACATAACATGAGCTTATTTCCTTGATTCTTTTGCTATATGGATCCTCCTTTGACTTGTAGTCCTACCAAATTGGGTATTGCTGAACAGAATTTGAAGTTGCAATGCAGAGTGTACAAATTCTGAAGTTAGATTCAGTTGTCCTTATAAGAGCAATTGTAGAATAAATCTTGTAATTCTAACCCTGGAATCATGTTCAGCATGGAAGACAATCAAGTCCTACAATTCAAAAAGTATATTTTGGTTGTGTTCATGCTTACTTTACTTTTCTTTGATGATCTATAAAGTTTCAATGTTCTTCAAATGCCATAAAGTTCCGATTTTCTTCGGTCAATGCCATCTCACCATCTCATTAATATAAAGCAAATTACTATTCAACATACAAAAACTCGTGCATGAACATTGTAAAAGTATAATGAGATTGGGACATCTTTTACCCTTCATTGCCTTCAATAGCTTGATAGATTAGATATAAAATATGGATGCATGAAGTCGAACCTCCTGATAATGGTGATTGTTGGAGCATAGTTAATCCAGAGGCATTTTAGTCACAGATGATAAGCCTGAGCCATCCCTTTGGTGCGCCTGCCATTTAAGAATTAGAAGTTTAAATGAATCAACCCGCAATGTGTAGCCAATCATGCAAAGCTGTATAATCTCTCTTCTGCTTTAATAGCAAAACCTTCACCTTGTCTTATCTGAGCTTTCAGGTAGCACTGGTGATGCCGGAGAGCACCTGGCAAAATTGAAATGAATTATGTGTGCCATATCATAGTTCAATGAGTTTTTCTATGAAGACTTTGTTTTCCTCTAAAAATAAGTATAACTGCACACACTAAAATACAAACAAGTGCTAAGAGCTTGCTGATAAATTACTTGCGATGAAGTTTTTGTTTGGAAATATTGGAATTCTGCATTTATTGCCGCCTTAAAGGATAAATATTTTATCATGTTTTCTTTACCAGCTCTCATTTACAATTGTATTAAAATTTTGTAGTATTTCACTGCATAATCTGTGTTGTCATAGCAAAAAAATGCTCGGAAACACTTTTAATATTCATCCACTTTTCTTCCATTAATTATGCACTGATTCCATTCATATTGCAGGTTGATTCCGTGTCCTGTTATTGTCGAGTAGATGCAGGCTTGAAAACTGTTGTAGGAGCTAGAAAATTTGTTCCTGGAACGAAGCTATGTCTCCAACCTGATATTAAACCTAATGGGCCCAGGATGAGGAATTCACGCAGGGAACGTTGCAGAAACCAGGCACCACTCTTGCCTGGTCTTCCTGATGATCTTGCTATTGCTTGTCTGATCCGTGTTCCTCGAGCTGAGCACCCAAACCTTCGATTAGTTTGTAAAAGATGGAACCGCCTTTTGTCTGGAAACTACTTTTACTCCCTTAGGAAAAAGCTTGGGATGGTAGAGGAATGGGTTTATGTGATTAAGAGAGACCGTGATGGGAAAATATCTTGGCATGCTTTTGATCCCATCTATCAGCTCTGGAAGCCACTTCCCCCTGTTCCTGCAGAGTATTCTGAAGCACTTGGCTTTGGTTGTGCTGTTCTAAGCGGCTGCTACCTTTACTTATTTGGAGGTAAAGATCAACTGAGGGGCTCTATGAGGCGTGTTGTCTTCTATAATGCCCGAACAAACAAATGGAATCGAGCTCCAGATATGCTACGAAAACGCCATTTTTTTGGTTCGTGTGTCATAAATAATTGCCTCTATGTTGCTGGCGGAGAATGTGAAGGGATCCACAGAAACTTGCGTTCAGCTGAGGTATATGATCCTAACAAGAACAGATGGACCTTCATTGGTGAAATGAACACTGGAATGGTACCACTTATTGGGGTTGTTTTTGATGGAAATTGGTTCCTGAAAGGGCTTGATTCTCACCGTCAGGTTGTAAGTGAAGTATATGTACCCACAACAAATACGTGGTCCCCGGTTAATGATGGAATGGTTACAGGATGGCGAAACCCAAGCATTTCATTCAATGGGAGGCTTTATGCCTCGGATTGCAGGGATGGATGCAAGCTTAGAGTCTATGATGGGGCTACAGATTCGTGGAACAAGTTCATGGATAGCAAACATCATCTAGGCAACTCTCGTGCCTTTGAGGCTGCAGCTTTTGTATCTCTCAATGGTAAGCTCTGCATCATCCACAACAACATGAGCATCACTGTCATCGACGTATCAAATCCAGGAAAGAACATAGAGACTATCAGTGCTCATTTGTGGGAGACTGTTGCTGGGAAAGGCCATTTAAAGACTTTTGTGGCAAATTTATGGTCAAGCATTGCAGGTCGTAGTGGGTTGAAGAGCCACATTGTTCACTGTCAAGTGCTTCAACTCTGAGGCTTACAGCATTCTGATGATGGAAGATAAACCGACAGATGATGTGTGGTTCTTGATGAAGCCCTATCGTGTTATCTGCTGTTTATACCATCATCATGTTTGAGTAGTCAAATTTCAGTCCAAGGAACTATTTATTCGCTGGCCAATATATGTGGATTCCTGCATTTAGGTTGTTTTTCTTTGAGAGCCTGTTTGGGTAATCCAGCATGATTGGGCAGCCCATTTGGGTATGGCCCGTATCAACCCAAACACATCACTAGCTGGAATCTCGTGGGAGGAAACAAAAGATTTTGTAGGTTCTTTTTTTCTCTCTGCAGTGATGGGCTGGGGAGATTTAGTTATGTGGGCTGGGCTGGGTCTGCTATCCTCTAACAGTTGATATACTGTTTCTAATCCCATGGATCCTTTAGAAATATCCAAACAGATCTTTGAAGGTTTAAGATAGCAACCCTTTCTGGTGGATATACGTATGAAGCTTTGCAGAGAAAATAGGAACTTTTTTGCTAAGGCTCTTCTAGCAGTTTGCACTGGACTGTGGACTGCGTTACGCACCCCCCCCCCCCCCCCCCCCCCTCAAGAGAAGGAAAACTGTAAGCTATAACAATTACTTCTGAATGTGATTCATCTCTATTGCTGGTTCAATCATGTTAAGATGTTACACAGGATGGAAAGAAAGCAAAGCGTCGTAAAAAATCATATGCTCTTCTTTAATGTCATTGCTACCAGATCCTAAACTGTACATAAAAAATCATATGCTGTTTGTGGATGATTGACCGTTTTTGCAGGTGATGCATATTTTTATGATCCTCAAGAACTCAACCATTATCCTTGACGTAGGACAGCATGGGATACAGGGAGAATAGGATGCTGCTGCTGCTGCTTCTTTTTTTTTTTTTTTTTTTTGCTGTGAAAACGGCAATTCATATAGCTCTAGCTTGAGTACATCCAGCCAAATCTAAAGACAGTAAAAAGTACAAAAAAGTGGGAATGTCAGCTACAGATATCCAAAGAAACTCTCCAGAGTGCCGGATGACGTAGGAGGTGATCCAGTCAGCTACTCTGTTCGTCTTTTGGTACACATGTGCTGTCTGAAAATCATCCATCTCCGGAACAAATCTCCGGATCTCTAGGATGAGCGGGTGACCATCACCGTACTTATTCGCACCCTGGATCTAATCGATCACTGCAGAAGAGTCCCCCTCGAGATGCACCTGCACGGCGTCGAGGATCCTCCTCGCGTAGGATAAGCCCTCTCAAGCAGCCCGCAGTTCTGCCCCAACAACGGTGAGCCCTAGCATGCGATGGCCCCCAACGGCTATCAACTTGCCCAGGGAGTTTCTGATCACAAAATCCACACCTCCAGAACCACCGTCCATCGACCAACTACCGTCAAAGTTCACCTTGAGATGACCAAGGGGTGGGGGCACCCATAAAACAAGGGCGAACCTGGGCGCTGTAGCAGTGGAGAGAGTACCCCAGATGTTCCTGGCCATCTCAGAAGAGAACAAAGTGGTAGCACCGGTGACCTCCCCTGCCTGTAGCACAGCTCGATCCACCACCATCCTCGAAGACCACCTCCTCCCTTCAAAGGGTCTAGCATTTCTATCCAACCAGACATAGTAAGCCAAGTGTGTGAATAGAATGCCTGCCTCAACAAAATTGGGGCTCCGCACTGATGCTCTTAGCACATGAAGAAGGTCCTGTGCCGACTCCACCGAAAAAGGAAGTGGAACAGGAGACCTACTCCATATCTCTCTAGCCCTGGGGCACTGTAATAGAACATGATTAATGGTCTCCTCTGTATCTGTACACAAATCACAGCACTAGGAAATCCGCATGCCCCGGCTCGCTAGCAGACTCCTGATTGGTAGATAGCTCCATGCTACCTTCCAGACAAAAAGTGCCACCCGCGGGTGAACCTGCATCCTCCATATCTATCCTCCCTCGATCTGCCAATCTGGTGCCCTACTAATCAAAGTGTGAAGATTCCTGGCTCGTACCTGCGACCGACCCGTCGGCAGCCATACTAACTTGTCAGGCACCTCCCAAATAGGAACTGGAAGACCCACAATCACCTCTGCCAACTGCTCTCCAAACACCTTCTGGATCAATCCCTCCCTCCACTGGCCCCCATCTGGGTCCATCAGGTTGCTGACCCTATATCCAGCAATCCTTGTCGAGTCTACCATGGTCGGAAGTCGGCTGATCGGCTACTCAGTCATCCAGCTATCCTCTAAAACATCTATGGACCGCCCGTCCCCAATAGCCCATCTGATCTCCAGAAGCACCAACGCTGCTTTAGCATACATCTTCTCCAAATCGGAGAGTGGAGCCAGCCCCCTCACACTCCAGGTAGCAACGCACTGTATTTGGCCCTCATCAACGAGGACCACATACTATTCGGCTCTAGCATAAATCTCGCCGCATGTCGTGCCGCTAGAGCCTCTCGTCTCGTCACCAAAGACAACAGCCCCAAGCCTCCATACCTAATCGGTTGGCACACCGCCTCCCATGCCAGCAAGTGGATACCACCTCTACCCATGCTCCTCCCCCAAACAGAGTTTCTAAAGAGCTGCTCAAGGGTCCTCACAAAAGATACAGGAATGAAGGAATTGGATAATAAATAGATGGGAATCAAAGAAAGAACTGACTGAACCAGGGTAATCCTCCCCATCATAGAGAGAGTATGCATCTGCCATCCCTCCAATCTGTGCCTGATGCTAAGCTCGAGTGAGGAGCAGTCTCCGCCGCGCAGCCGCTGCCACTGATCGGGACCCTCAGGTACCTCAACATGCCCTCCTGCTCACCCACCCCCAGAGTCTCCAAGATAGAATTCTTCATTGCGTGCCTGATCTTCGGGCTGAAACATACAGAAGACTTCACCAAATTGATTTGCTGCCCCGACACTTGATAATAGTGTCAAAGAATCCTACGGAGGACCCCTGCGGCCTGCCTCGAAGCTTGGGCAAGTAATAAGCAATCATCAGCAAAAAGTAGGTGAGAGAGCGAAGGATCCCCCACTATAGGGCTATAAGCCTCCAACTCCTGAGTGGCCATCGCCTGTCTGAGGGCTCTGGATAGTGCGTCCGTACACATAATGAACAACAGTGGAGAAAGGTGGCATCCCTGGTGTAGCCCTCCAGCGGACTCAAAAAATCGGGATGGCGAGCCATTCACCAGGATGGCGAATGAAGGAGTCCTCACACAGCCCATAACCCAGCTGATCCATGTCTCATGAAAGCCAAACCCCTGCATAGACCACATCAAAAAATGCCAACTCCACCCTGTCGTATGCCCTCTCCATGTCGAGCTTGATCCCCATCAAGCTCCTCCTCATCGGTGCCCTGTGCAAGTCAAACATAAACTCCTGGGCAATCAGCACATTATCTGAAATACTCCGGCCTCCCAAAAAAGCACCCTGCTCCGGACTGATTAACCTCGAAAAAATATCCCTCAACCTGATGGCAAGAATCTTCGCCGTAGCCTTGTACAAGTTCGTATATGTGGAGTGATTGATTATAACCCTATTTGATTTTGATGAGCTCAAAGCATTTGAGTATATCTTATGTTATACTAATGAATTCAATCTAGTGTTTCAGCCAAATATTTGTGAATTTATGTTTAATTATCTCTAGCCTTGGTTCAATACATTTTAGCTAAGTATGGAACTCAGTTTGAACCAAAGTCTGGAACGCGAGTCGACTCCGGAAGATTTCGAGTCGACTCCAAGTGTTTCAGACGTTCTGGCACAGACTCGAGTCGACTCCGGCACACCACGAGTCGACTCCGACTGAGAACTGACAACAGGACAGAAGGATGACTCTCAGACCCTGTCACCGAGTCGACTCCTGAAGAATTCGAGTCGACTCCGATGCTTGCCGAGTCGACCCCCGATAGTCCCGAGTCGACTCCAAGGAGTAACAAACAGAAAGACAGAGAAGTTGTTTTTGGACTCTGAGAACCGAGTCGACTCCAGAAGAACTCGAGTCGACTCCAACGGTTGGCGAGTCGACTCCAAAGAAAGCAAGAGTCGACTCTCAGAGGAATGCAAGACTAAAAGTCAGAGAGCCAACTTCGGTCTCTGAGAGCCGAGTCGACTCCCGCAAAGTCCGAGTCGACTCCAAGGCAGTTCAACTCCAAAGACAGAAGACCAGTTTTCAGGCTCTGAGAGCCGAGTCGACTCCAAGAGAATCCGAGTCAACTCGAGAAAGTAAACCCGAAAGAAAGATCTTTGGATCACTGAAAACGAGTCGTCTCCAGAAGGCAGAGTCGTCTCCGAATATTGGCGAGTCGACTCCAAGTTTGGCCGAATCGACTCCAGAATGGGACGGCACTTTAATTCAAATCCTGAACAGTGGGCGAGTCGTCTCCAGTAAAGCATGAGTCGACTCCAGCAACAGCCGAGTCGACTCCAGATCGAGCGAGTCGACTTCAATCCCAACGGACACTGTGTCAGGAGTTGCAAATTGTGCAGAACGGCCCTAAAAGTGAGTCTAACGGCTAGTTTTCAATGGGGATTGCTTAAATAGCCAGATTGAACAGTAATAGACATTAAGAAAGCTATTCCATTCAAACAAAAAGGGATTTCCACCTACCAAAGGCTCTTAAGAGTAAATACAAGAGAAAGAAGGAAAAAGCGCATTCAACTCCATCCAACCAATGTTCTCCGTCGCATTCAAAGCTCTCCTTCTGACAGCAAATCTTCAGCACATTCAAGAGGAGTTGAAGAGTTTGAGAAGCCCCTTTCTCCACCTCCAAAAATCTGTTTGAGGGCTTCTAACTCTTTTTTATTTATATTGTTTAAATACGCTTTTCAAGAAGCTATCTTTTTACTTGTTTCAAATTGTTTTTTCTTACTTGATTCAATCAGGGGATTGAATCAAGGGTGTTAAGGTTGGTTGGTTAGCCTAGGGTAAAACCAACGTGTAAGGGTTCGATTGTGATCCCGGAAAAACAATCGGATGGTTCTAGTCGGTGAGCCTGTGAAAACCGACCGAGTTCGTTGTGATCTCGTAAAACAACAAGTTGGGTTGTGAGCTTGTAAAACAACCGGCTGTAATCTGAGGGATTATAGTGAACTCCCAAGTGAAGCTTGGGGAGTGGACGTAGGAGCAAGGGTTAGCTCCGAACCATTATAAAAGCTCTTGTGTTTGTGATTGTTTCATTGTCTCTTCCATTCCCTTCATTCACTGCATATAGTAACTAATTAATCCACTTGAAATAAGTTTTAATTAGTTACTCATAAAGTTTTTTTAATTGCAATAATTACTTAAAACCCAATTCACCCCCCTCTTGGGTTGTCTTTTTGGGCAACAAGTGGTATCAGAGCCGGAACTCTTCTATCAAAAGAGTAAAAAATCAAAATGACAACACCATTTGGATCTTCTCATATTGAGGGGCAATCCACCCATAGACCTCCATTCTTTAATGGAACCGACTACTCCTATTGGAAGGCTAGGATGAGGATATTTATCCAAGCTCAAGACTATGAGATTTGGAGCACTATAGTTAATGGACCATACACCCCATCTATTTTTGTAGAGGGTGTTACTATACCCAAACTTGAAAAAGATTGGGATGACAATGATATTAGGAAGGCACAACTAAACGCCAAAGCAATGAATGTGCTTTATTGTGCCTTAGACCGTAATGAATTCAATAGAGTCTCAACTTGTAATTCTGCAAAAGAAATATGGGATAGGCTTGAAGTGACCCACGAAGGCACGAATCAAGTAAAAGAATCTAAAATAAACATACTAGTTCATAAATATGAACTATTTAAGATGGAATCTAATGAAACTATCACTTGCATGTTTACTAGATTTACTGATATTGTCAATGGCCTAAAAAGCCTTGGCAAAAATTATACTAATAGTGACCTTGTCAGGAAGATTCTTCGATGTTTGCCAAGATCATGGGAGGCCAAGGTAACGGCAATTCAAGAAGCCAAGGACTTGAACAAGCTTCCACTTGAAGAGCTTCTTGGATCCCTAATGACGCACGAGCTCACAATGAAACAACACAGCGAAGAAGAATTCTCTCATAAGAAAAAGGTAATAGCTCTCAAATCTACTTCTTCTAACAAGGATTTATCTTGCAGTAGCAGCAGTGAAGAAGAAGATCATGAGGAAGATGATAATGAGGCTCTTCTCGTGCGAAAGTTCAGAAAATTCATCAACCGAAAGAAGTCCTTTCATCAGAGGAGAGGTCCCTCAAGTTTCTACTACAAGGATAAACGTAAGAAAAGAAAAAATGAAGGAATCGGATGCTATGAATGCAAGAAGCCGGAATATTTCACAGCTGACTGTCCTTTGCTCAAGAAGGCCAGCAAATATAAGAAAAAGAAAGTTCTCGTCTCCACTTTATCGGATTCCGATTCATCATCATCATCATCGGATGAGGAACAAGAGGAAAGGCCAACTTCTGTTTTATGGCAAACGAAAATGAGGTAATATCTGAAACACATTTAGATTTTACCTTTGATGAATTGTATGATGCATTTAATGAATTAATGGATGAATATAAGATAATAAATCTTAAGAATAAAGAGCTAAAACTAACCAATCAATCTCACTTCCATAAATACGATAAATTAGTTAAGGATAAGGATTTTATCATTAAAGAAAATTTAGAACTTAAAACAAGCAAGCAAATGTTAATTCAAAAAACTAATACCTTAATTAAAGATAACGAAAAACTAACCAAAAAAATTTTAGAACTTAAAAACGATAAACAAACTATAAGAGATAATCTCACAAAAGACTTAAACATACTAAAAATAGAAAAACAAAAGTTGGCACAAGAACTTGAAAAATACAAACCTTTTGTAGAAAAGTTTACATATAGTTCTGAAAAATTGGAAATGATACTTAATAATCAACGAGCTGTGTTTAATAGAGCTGGTTTAGGGTATAAACCTAAGAATAAGCAAAAGCTCCTTAGTAATTTTTTTGTGAAAGCAGGAAAAAGCAAAATTAAGAATATAACCTGGTTTTACTGTGGAAAAATAGGACATAAAGCTAATGTGTATGACCATAGAAAAGAAAAAGCTAAAAAAAAAATTAAAAAGGTTTGGGTTCCAAAAGGAACCAATATTACTAACCATGAAGGACCCAAGAAAACTTGGGTACCTAAAATTGTATGATTTCCTTGTGTAGGAGTGTCTTGCAGCCAAGGTCGACAAAAACTGTTGGTACTTGGATAGTGGCTGCTCAAGACACATGACGCGTGACAAAGACCAATTCTTCACCCTTAAGCCTAAAAAGGGAGGTGCAGTGATATTTGGAGACAATAACCAAGGTCACATCGTTGATATAGGTAAAGTACAAATCACCTCCTCAACCTTTGTTGATAATGTACGATTTGTAGATGGTCTTAAGCATAACTTACTTAGCATAAGTCAATTATGTGATAGGGGTTTTGATGTTCTGTTTAAGCCAACCCTATGCATCATAACCAACTCAATTGACAATAGCTTAGTATTCAAAGGAATAAGACGTGGAAATGTGTACGTAGTAGATCTTGAAGATCTTGCTAAAAATAACCCTTGCTTAGTAGCTAGTGATACTAAGGCTAATGATATAAGTTGGCTATGGCACCGTAAGTTAGGTCATGCAAGTATGGATACAATATCAAAACTAGTTAAAAGAGATTCTGTAATAGGTTTGCCAAATCTAAAATTTGAGAAAAAAAAAATTTGTGAAGCGTGCCAATATGGCAAACAATCTAGGAGCTCTTTTAAATCCATAAATTGTGTCACTACTACTAGACCCCTTGAACTACTACACATGGATCTATTTGGACCAACTAGAACTACAAGTCTTGGTGGAAACAAGTATGGCCTTGTCATTATAGATGATTTTTCTAGATACACATGGGTCATGTTCTTAGCTCATAAAGATGAAGCATTTTCTATGTTTAAGAAATTTCATAAGGAAGTTACTAATTCAAGAAGTGCTTCAGTTATAGCTATTAGGAGTGATCATGGAACGGAATTTGAAAATCATCTATTTGACGAATTTTGTAGTAAAAAGGGGATAACTCATAATTTCTCTGCACCTAGGACACCACAACAAAATGGAGTTGTAGAAAGAAAGAATAGAACCCTAGAGGAAATGGCTAGAACCATGTTATGTGAAAGTAACCTCCCTAAGTATTTTTGGGAAGAAGCCATTAATACATCATGTCATATACTAAATAGAGTTTTATTGAGACCCATTATAAAGAAAACACCCTATGAACTTTGGAAAAATAGAAAGCCCAAAGTAAACTATTTTCATATTTTTGGATGTAGGTGTTTCATTCATAATAATGGCAAGGATAACTTAGGTAAATTTGATTCTAAATCTGATGAAGGTATCTTTTTGGGATATTCTACATCAAGTAAAGCATATAGAGTATTTAACAAAAGAAACCTTATTATTGAAGAGTCTATACATGTTGTTTTTGATGATACTAATGATATCTCTTCTAGCAAGAGAGTTGCTCCTGATGATGATGCAGAAATTCTTAAAGAAAAGATTGATGAGATGACATTACAAGAAGATGAACAAAAGCTAATTGAAAATGCATCAACAAGCCAAGAGGCAATTGTGGATCATGGGCTGACTAAGGCTTGGAGGTATGCTCATGGGCATCCTAAGAAATTAATTTTAGATGATCCATCTCAACCTGTTAGAACTAGAGCATCTCTTAGGAACTTAAATAATCATCTAGCATTTGTCTCACACTTAGAACCTAAAAACATAAAAGAAGCTGAAAATGATGTAAATTGGATAAATGCAATGCAAGAAGAACTAAACCAATTCACTAGAAACAAGGTATGGAACCTAGTTGAACGACTCTATGAATACTCAATAATAGGAACCAAATGGATATATAAAAATAAACTTCATGAACATGGAATCGTGATTAGGAACAAGGCTAGACTAGTAGCAAAGGGCTATAATCAAGAAGAAGGTATAGACTTTGATGAAACTTTTGCTCCTGTAGCTAGACTTGAAGCAATTAGATTGTTACTAGCATTTGCATGCTCTAAAGACTTCAAATTATTTCAAATGGATGTAAAAAGTGCCTTTTTGAATGGGTATATTAATGAGGAGGTGTATATAGAACAACCTCCTGGTTTTGAAAATCATCAATACCCCAATCATGTGTATAAATTAAACAAAGCACTTTATGGTTTAAAACAAGCACCTAGAGCATGGTATGAAAGACTTAGCAAATTTCTGTTAGACCATGAATTCTCTAGAGGGAACGTTGATACAACATTATTTTTAAAAAGAAAAAACAAAGATATGTTAGTAGTTCAGATTTATGTAGATGATATTATTTTCGGTGCTACTAACAATCGCCTCTGCGAAGAATTTGCTGACCTAATGCAGAGTGAATTTGAAATGAGCATGATGGGAGAGCTGAACTATTTCCTCGGGCTCCAAATCAAACAATCTGAAGAAGGAATCTTCATCAATCAAGCTAAATACATCAAGGAGATGCTTAAGAAGTTTGATATGGAAGGAAACAAGTCAATCAGCACACCCATGATTCATCATGCAAACTAGACCAAGATGAATCAGGTAAATCAGTAGATCAAAAGATGTATAGAGGTATGATAGGATCTTTATTATATCTCACTGCAAGTAGACCTGATATCATGTTTAGTGTATGCATGTGTGCTAGATATCAATCTAATCCTAAGGAATCACATTTAATCGCAGTTAAGAGAATTTTTAAATATCTAATAGGAACAAAAAATATAGGTTTATGGTACTCTAAAGAATCTAGCATAAACTTAATAGGGTATACAGATTCAGACTTTGCTGGTTGTAAACTTGATAGAAAAAGCACCAGCGGGTCATGTCAATTCTTAGGAGAAAATTTAATCTCTTGGTTTAGCAAGAAACAAAACTCGGTTGCACTATCTACGGCGGAAGCCGAATATGTTGCTGCCGGGAGTTGTTGTGCTCAAATCTTGTGGATTAAACAACAGCTTGAAGATTATGGCATTAAACAAGATAAAATTCCTATTAACTGTGATAATACAAGTGCCATTAATCTAACTAAAAATTCAATTCAGCACTCAAGAACTAAACACATTGAGATAAGACATCATTTCATAAGAGATCATGTACTGAATGGTGATGTGACACTTCAATTTGTGTGTACTGATGATCAACTTGCTGATATCTTCACAAAACCTCTGAGTGAGGATCGATTTTGCATACTTAGAAGAGGGTTAGGAGTGATTGATCCATTCTCGTGATACTCTCCTCTAGTTCATAGATTTTGAGGATTAGTCTATGGTGGACGTAGGACTTCTTATCTATGATCATCAAATTGGTTCCTAAATCCTGGATAAGTCCATAACTCTCTTTTGTGGCACAAAAATAACATGATTTTTGGGTGTGTGCCAGAGTTCGAGTCGACTCAGACATTTTAGAGTCGGCTCATGGGGGAGTCGACTCGCACATATTTTGGAGTCGACTCGAGGTCGAGTCGACTCGCGACTTACTGGAGTCGACTCGAGGTCGGAAATCCGATGTTTTAACCCTAATCGAAACGTTCAATCCCCACTTCTATTCACAGCCGACACTGTTCCAAAACCCTAGAGCCGTCTCCGACCTCGTCTCCGACCCATTCTAGGTCTTCTCCATCGAGTTTTTCCTCCATTTTCTTAGTTCTTCTCCCGTGTTTAGGTCAAAAATGCCTAGGAAAGCAGTTGTCCCAAGCCGGAAGAGACCTATCTCTGCGAGCGGGGCCGAGCGACGGTCAAAGGCTCGGAACGAACCCGCGAGGCCGCCACCTCTGGTTTCTTCCCCGCCTAGGCCGGTTCCCTCGCGTCCGTGCGCCGGGAGGGCGGTCTCCACCGGGAGGAAAGTCAACTTTGACTTCCTCTCCCGGGAAGGCTTCACCCTAGGGCATCGTCTTAGGGCACAAGGGCTAGAGTTTTTCTGTTCCTTAGACCTCCCAACTTATCCGGGGTTAGTTAGGGAATTTTATGGGACTGTAGCTCGGGGTAGTGGTGGTATCCAGGGAACCGTAGCAGGTGTCCCTATATTCATCTCGGAGGACTTCATTGCTCAAGTCCTCCATCTTTTCCAAGAAGGGATCTCTCCCAGTCACCTTCTTGATAGGACTGAGGTCCTTACAGCAGTCTTAGGGAGTCCTTCACAGTCCCCCATAGAGGAGGTGTTCGCAAATCAGCTGTCGGCTGAAATGCGGATTCTCCTTAGTGTTATCTCTAGGACTCTCTTCCCAAAGACTGGGAGGTTTGACTTTATCTCTAGGACTCTCTTCCCAGAGTCAGGGTGCAGAGAGACTAGCCAATGTACTGATCTTCAAA
Source organism: Phoenix dactylifera (assembly GCF_051530095.1). Classification (NCBI taxonomy): domain Eukaryota; kingdom Viridiplantae; phylum Streptophyta; class Magnoliopsida; order Arecales; family Arecaceae; genus Phoenix; species Phoenix dactylifera. The sequence goes on from NC_143207.1 coordinate 3,307,999, forward strand.
CTTGACACCCTCCAGGAGAGTGTGAACAACATTTCTACGATTCAGTCTAGAACCACCTCGGAGATTCTTGAACAACTGGGGAACATCAATGAGAGGTTAAGCATGGTCATCAAACACACTAGACTGAGCAAGGGAGCCACATCCTCCACCACGAAGCAACCCTAGTGTTTTTTGTTCTTTTTACTTTATGATGTACAGTCCCTTGAGGACTTCTTTTGATATGTAATCACACTTGTACTCAAATTTGAATTTAATACAATGAGTAGAAATTTTCTTTCAAAATTGTGCATTCTTGAGTTCTTGTACTTTTCTGTGCTTTCTTCCTTTTTGCTATGATGACAAAAAGGGGAAGAAAATATATTGAATTGAAATGTAAATGGAATCAATAAAAAGAAAATTCTTAAAGCACAAAGTAATTTGTTCTAAGTGGATTCGATACCTCGAGGCTCATTATCTCTCTGTTGGGGCTCCTAAAGGAGTAATCTCCAGAATCCATTCAAGGGATATTCGGAGATTAGTTGAATCATACTCAAGAACAAATTGGCAGATTTTTCCTCTAAAACCAAAAATTTAAGCTCAAAAGCTTCAAGACATTAAAAGAAAATTCAGAGAATCTAAACAAAATTGAATGCATATGTTGAGGGAGAGAATCTGAAATCTTAAGAAAGCAAATTCATTAAACACATATAAGCCAAACAATTGATTGCATGACATAATGGCTTATATAATTCCAAATGAAAGGGGGAGCTTTAACTTTAGGATTTACTGTTTCACACCTTTCAATTTTGGATAAATTAAATGACTAGACACTTGAATTCATTTCAAAACTTTATTATAAATCTTCTTTTTGGTTGAGCAATTCACTTTACAAATACTCAATGTTTTGTCATCATCAAAAAGGAGGAGATTGTGGAGTGATTGATTATAACCCTATTTGATTTTGATGAGCTCAAAGCATTTGAGTATATCTTATGTTATACTAATGAATTCAATCTAGTGTTTCAGCCAAATATTTGTGAATTTATGTTTAATTATCTCTAGCCTTGGTTCAATACATTTTGGCTAAGTATGGAACTCAATTTGAACCAAAGTTTGGATCGCGAGTCGACTCCGGAAGATTTCGAGTCGACTCCAAGTGTTTCAGACGTTCTGGCACAGACTCGAGTCGACTCCGGCACACCACGAGTCGACTCCGACTGAGAACTGACAACAGGACAGAAGGATGAATCTCAGACCCTGTCACCGAGTCGACTCCTGAAGAATTCGAGTCGACTCCGATGCTTGCCGAGTCGACCCCCGATAGTCCCGAGTCGACTCCAAGGAGTAACAAACAGAAAGACAGAGAAGTTGTTTTTGGACTCTGAGAACCGAGTCGACTCCAGAAGAACTCGAGTCGACTCCAACGGTTGGCGAGTCGACTCCAAAGAAAGCAAGAGTCGACTCTCAGAGGAATGCAAGACTAAAAGTCAGAGAGCCAACTTCGGTCTCTGAGAGCCGAGTCGACTCCCGCAAAGTCCGAGTCGACTCCGAAGCAGTTCAACTCCAAAGACAGAAGACCAGTTTTCAGGCTCTGAGAGCCGAGTCGACTCCAAGAGAATCCGAGTCAACTCGAGAACGTAAACCCGAAAGAAAGATCTTTGGATCCCTGAAAACGAGTCGTCTCCAGAAGGCAGAGTCGTCTCCGAATATTGGCGAGTCGACTCCAAGTTTGGCCGAGTCGACTCCAGAACGGGACGACACTTTAATTCAAATCCTGAACAATGGGCAAGTCGTCTCCAGTAAAGCATGAGTCAACTCCAGCAACAGCCGAGTCGACTCCAGATCGAGCAGTCGACTCCAATCCCAACGGACACTGTGTCAGGAGTTGCAGATTGTGCAGAACGGCCCTAAAAGTGAGTCTAACGGCTAGTTTTCAATGGGGATTGCTTAAATAGCCAGATTGAACAGTAATAGACACTAAGAAAGCTATTCCATTCAAAAAAAAAGGAATTTCCACCTACCAAAGGCTCTTAAGAGTAAATACAAGAGAAAGAAGGAAAAAGCGCATTCAACTCCATCCAACCAATGTTCTCCTTCGCATTCAAAGCTCCCCTTCTGACAGTAAATCTTCAGCACATTCAAGAGGAGTTGAAGAGTTTGAGAAGCCCCTTTCTCCACCTCCAAAAATCTGTTTGAGGGCTTCTAACTCTTCTTTGTTTATATTGTTTAAATACGCTTTTCAAAAAGCTATCTTTTTACTTGTTTCAAACTATTTTTTCTTACTTGATTCAATCAGGGGATTGAATCAAGGGTGTTAAGGTTGGTTGGTTAGCCTAGGGTAAAACCAACGTGTAAGGGTTCGATTGTGATCCCGAAAAAATAATCGGGTGGTTCTAGTCGGTGAGCCTGTGAAAATTGACCGAGTTCGTTGTGATCTCTTAAAACAACAAGTTGGGTTGTGAGCTTGTAAAACAACCGGCTGTAATCTGAGGGATTATAGTGAACTCCCAAGTGAAGCTTGGGGAGTAGACGTAGGAGCAAGGGTTAGCTCCGAACTACTATAAAATCTCTTGTGTTTGTGATTGTTTCATTGTCTCTTCCATTCCCTTCATTCACTGCATATAGTAACTAATTAATCTACTTGAAATAAGTTTTAATTAGTTACTCACAAAGTTTTTTTAATTGCAATAATTATTTAAAACCCAATTCACCCTCCCTCTTGGGTTGTCTTTTTGGGCAACAGTATAAAGACTAATCGGGCGAAAGTGTCCCGGCTCAGTAGCGTCTTGCCGTTTCGGTATCAGTGTTGTTGCCCAGATAGACAACCCAAGAGGGGGGGTGAATTGGGTTTTAAAATAATTTTGCAATTAAAACGTTGTGGATGACTAATTAATGCTTTACCAAGATGGTTAATTAATTGCTATGTGCTGTGAATGAAATGAGAGTAAAAGAAAGAGACAAACAATCACAAACACAAGGCTTTTATAGTGGTTCGGAGCTAACCCTTACTCCTACGTCCACTCCTCAAGTCTCACTTGGGAATTCACTATAACCCCTTGGATTACAGCCGGTTGTTTTACAAGCTCACAACCAAACTTGTTGTTTTACGAGCTCACAACGAACTCGGTCGGTTTTCCCTGGCTCACCGACTAGAACCACCCCGATTGTTTTCCCGGGATCACAATCGAACCCTTACACGTTGGTTTTACACTCGGCTCACCAACCAACCTCTACACCCTTGATTCAATCCCCCGATTGAACCAAGCAAAGACAATATGGAAAGAATAAGAAACAAACAGAAAAACTGAGCTTCTTATAAAGCAGATTTGCTACAATATAAACTAGAGAGAAGTTAAGAGCCCTCAAACACTTTTGAGTTGGAGTAGAGTAGGGCTTCTTGAACTTTGAGTCTCCTCTGGAATGTCTGATCGACTTGAATGCAGGAGGAGACTTCTTTAAAATGCTGGGAAGAGGAAGTTGGATGGAGTTAATGACGCTCTTCCTTCTTTTCGTTGAAGACAAGTATGCAGAGAATGAATGCTTGATTTCTTTGAATGGAATGGTGCTTCTGCTTCTTGCTACAGTCCTCTGTGGCTATTTAAGCCATCCCCCACGGAAACTAGCCGTTAGACACCTTTTTCTGCCCGTTCTGCACACTCTGCACAACCTGACAATATGTCCGTTGGGGGTCGGAGTCGACTCGCGCGATCAGGAGTCGACTCGGCTGTAGCGGGAGTCGACTCATGCTTTTCTGGAGTCGACTCGGCAACTGTTCCGGATTTGAATTAAAGTGGCCTCTTCGACTGGGAGTCGACTCGACTTGACCCGGAGTCGACTCGCCAACTTCTGGAGCTGACTTGGCATTTTCGGAGTCGGCTCATCCCATGAAGTCCACGGAGCCAATTTTCAACCTGGCCCACTCGAGTCGACTCGACAATCCTGGGAGTCGACTCGGCGCTCAGAGCCCGAACACCCGATCTTCTGTCTTTTGGCTCGTCCAGTCTTGGAGTCGACTCGGACTGTTCTGGAGTCGACTCGGCTCTCAGTTTCCGAAACATGGCCTTCTGTCTTTTTGGTGTAGCGCTGCCTTGGGGTCGACTCGAGCTGTCTCGGAGTCGACTCGGCTCTCAGAGACAATAATTCGGTCTTCTGTCTTTTTGGGGTCGCGCTGTCTCGGAGTCGACTCGCGCATTGCGGGAGTCGACTCGAATCTCAGAGTCCGAAAACTGCTCTCTGACTTTTGCCTTGTGAACCACTGAGAGTCGACTCTCGCTTTCTTTGGAGTCGACCTACCAACCATCGGAGTCGACTCGCGTTCCACAAGAGTCGACTCGAATCTCAGGGTCGAAATTCGCTCTCTGACTTTTCTGTCTGTAACTCCTTGGAGTCGACTCATACTACTCCGGAGTCGACTCGGTAAACATCGGAGTCGACTCGCGCGCTTCAGGAGTCGACTCGCTGACAGGTTTTGAGTTGATGCTTTCTGCTCGTCTGTCTGTTCTCAGTCGGAGTCAACTCGTAATGATCCGGAGTCGACTCGAGCCCGTGCCAGTGATTCTGATACGCTTAGAGTCGACTCGTAATACTCTGGAGTCGACTTGAGTCTCAGACTTTGGTTCAAACTGACTTCATGACTTATCCAAAATATTATGAACCAAGTCTAGAAACATTTAGACAAGATTTTCACTGAAACACTCAATTGAATTCATTAGTAAACAAGAGATATACTCAGATGCTTTGAGCTCATCAAAATCAAATAGGGTTATGATCAATCACTCCACAATCTCCCCCTTTTTGATGATGACAAAACATTGAGTATATGTAAAGTGAATTGCTCAATAAACAAGGAAATAAAATCCATAAATGAATTCAAGTGTCTGGTTATTTAATTTATCCAAGCTTGAAAGGTGTGAGACAATAAATTTTGGAATTAAAGCTCCCCGTTTCATTTGGAATTATATAAGCCTTCATATCATGCAATCAATTGTTTGGCTTATATATATTTAATGATTTAGCTTTCTTAAAAATTCAGATTCTCCCCCTCAACATATGCATTCAACTTTGTTTTGATTCTCTGAATTTCCTTTTAATGCATTGCAGTTTTTGAACTGAAATTTTTGGTTTTTAGAGAGAAAATCTGTCAATTTGTTCTTGAGTAGGATTCAGCTAATCTCCGAATATCCCTTGAATAGATTCTGGAGATTACTCCATTAGGAGCCCCAACAGAGAGATAATGAGCCTCGAGGTACCAAATCCACTAAGAACAAATTATGTTTTAATTTTTGATTCTCATTTTGAGTTCTTTTATGTTGATTCCATTTACATATCTACTAAATATTTCTCCCCCTTTTTGTCATCATATCAAAAAGGAGGTAAGCAGAACAAACAATCACTTAGAGATCAAATTGCACACAATTGAAGAGAATATGTCTACTCATTGTATTGATGTGTATGTAAATACATTTTAGAATACAATAAGTAAAGCAAAAAAGTACATGTCAAAATAACACAAAATGATCTAAGGCTTCCTCGAGGAGGATGCGGGTCCCCGGGGCATGCGCTCTGCAAGTAGTGTGACTGCATTGGTAACGTGCTCGAGCTGTCGGATAATGGCCGAGGTGGCCCTGCTATGTGTCGTATCGAGCTCGGTCACCGACTTCTGAAGTGTGTCCAGCTTGTCGATGAGCACATTCGCCAAGCGCTCGGCCCCCTGGGTAGTGGTGCCCATATCCTGTCGGACGTTATCGCGCATCTTCCGAGTGGTGCTCGAGACTTCGCTCATGCTATGGAACTGGGCTTGGACCAGGAACCGTACATTGTCGATCTCTTCCCGCACATGGGCCGTCATCTCAGTCACGGCTGTCAAGGAAGGGACCAACGCTGAAGATGGTGCAGGAGAGGGAGCAGGCACTGAACCCCGGAGCTCCCGAAGTAGATCATCCCGCAGGTCTCTAACTATCTCCTGGCGCAACTCCCGGAGCTGCTCAGGAGCGATCCGGACCTCCATGGGCTGAGGAGCTGAGGAGGAGGGTCCGGCTGAGGTGGTAGGAGCAGAAGTGGAGGGAAAGTCAGGATAATCTGAGTCTGGCTCAGGACTAGGGGAATGTCTGGTGGTATGTGTGGAGGTGGAAGACTTCCCAACCCAGGTCCCCTCTACCTTCCGAAACCCCATCCTGTGTAGGGTCCCCGGACGCATGCGATCTGTCCATCGCAATGCGCGAGAGGGTTCCCCCTCAGGAATAGGGATCTCGGCCTCCCTAAAGATAAGGGTGAACATCATGCCATAGGGGAGGGTGAGCCTAGGTCTATCTAGTGGCTCACATAGGTATCTATATATCATCTTGGGAAAGTTTATGGGGGTATCCTGAAGAATGTAGTACATGAGGGCTAGGTCCCTCTCAGACACAAAATCGAACCGTCCGGTCTTTGGGAACAAAGACCGAGAAGTGATGCTCAAGAGGAGCCGCATCTCAACTGAAAGTGAGCTGGCGGACACCTCATCTAAAGGGGACTGGGGTGGATGCCCTAGAATGGCCGTAAGGGCCTCAGTCCTATCTTCGGGGTGTGTGGGAGCCACCCCTAACTGTGGAAGGTGGAGGATTTGGGCTATGAAATCCTCGAAAATAAACAATGGGACACCGGCTACGGTTCCCTCTATTCCCCCATTCCCCCTATGGACAGTACCATAGAACTCTCTAATTAGGCCAGGGTATGTGGAGAGGTCTAGGAAACAAAAGTACTCTAAACTCTGGGCCCTAAGTCTATCTCCTATAGTGAAGCCCTCCCGGGAGAGATAGTCGAAATCGACGTATCTCCCGGTGGAGACCGCCTTCCCGGCACACGGCCTCGAGGGAACGGCCCTCGGCGGGGAACGAGCCGGAGGTTGTGGCCTCACGGGGTCGTTCCGAGCCTTGGAACGCCGCTCGGCACCGGTCACGGACTGGGGCCTCTTCCGGCTTGGGATAGTGGCTTTGCGAGGCATGGTTGACCTAGAATGGTATGAAATCCTAATGGACGATGAAGGATCAACGGGAAAAGGACCTAGGGGCGGCCGGAGACGTTCTAGGAATCGGCTCTAGGGTTTTGAACAGTGGCGGCGGTGAAAATAAGTGTTTTCTAAATGATGGAGTTAGGGTTAAAAAGTCGGATCCCGACTGCGAGTCGACTCCACTGAGTCGCGAGTCGACTCGACGTCGAGTCGACTCCAAAATATGCGCGAGTCGACTCTCCTTAGGCGCCTGTTGACCTCGAGTCGACTCCTTACTGTATGCGAGTCGACTCCCCCTCTGCTGCCATTGTTTTCGAGTCGACTCCCGTAAATGTGCGAGTCGACTCCCCCTTACGAGCCGACTCTGAAACTTACTCGAGTCGTCTCGAACTCTGGCACGCACCTAAAAATCATGCTATGTTCGTGCCGAATGAGGGAAAATCACTAAGTTATGATCTGATTTGATGATCATTGTAAAGAAACTCTAATTAACCACAATCTAATCATCAAAATCAATGAACTAGTGGAAAACACCACTAGCATGGATCAATCACTCCTAATCCCCTCCTAAGCACACTAAATCTCTCTTCACTTAGGAATTTTGTAAAAATGTCAGCTAATTGATCATCAGTACAAACAAATTATAGTGTCACATCACCATTCAGTACATGATCTCTTATGAAGTGATGTCTTATCTCAATATGTTTAGTTCTTGAATGCTGAATTGGATTCTTAGTTAGATTAATGGCACTTGTATTATCACAATTAATGGGTATTTTATCTTGTTTAATGCCATAATCTTCTAATTGTTGTTTGATCCATAAGATTTGAGCACAACAACTCCCGGCTGCAACATATTCAGCTTCAGCAGTAGATAATGCAACCGAGTTTTGTTTCTTGCTAAACCATGAGATTAAGTTTTCTCCTAAAAATTGACAAGACCCGCTGGTACTTTTTCTATCAAGTTTACATCCAGCAAAGTCTGAATCTGTGTATCCTATTAATTTTAGGCTAGATTCTTTAGAATACCATAAACCTATATTCTTAGTTCCTATTAGGTATTTAAAGATTCTCTTAACTGCAATTAGATGTGATTCCTTAGGATTAGACTGATATCTAGCACACATGCAAACACTAAACATGATATCAGGTCTACTTGCAGTAAGATACAATAAAGATCCTATCATACCTCTATATAGTTTCTGATCTACAGATTTACCTGATTCATCTTGGTCTAATTTGCATGATGAGCTCATGGGGGTGCTGATTGACTTGTTCCCCTCCATATCAAACTTTTTAAGCATCTCCTTGATATTTGGCTTGATTGATGAAGATGCCTCCTTCAGACTGTTTGATTTGAAGCCCGAGGAAGCAGTTCAGCTCTCCCATCATGCTCATCTCAAATTCACTCTGCATCAAATCAGCAAATTCTTTGCAGAGGCGATTGTTAGTAGCACCGAAAATAATATCATCAACGTAAATCTGCACTAATAACATATCTTTGTTTTGCTTTTTCAGAAATAGTGTTGTATCTACATTACCCCTAGAGAACTCATGTTCTAATAGGAATTTGCTAAGCCTCTCATACCATGCTCTAGGTGCTTGTTTCAAACCATAAAGTGCTTTGTTCAATTTATATACATGATTAGGGTATTGATGATTTTCAAAACCAGGATGTTGTTCTACATATACCTCCTCATTAATATACCCATTTAAAAATGTACTTTTTACATCCATTTGAAATAGTTTGAAGTCCTTAGAGCATGCATATGCTAATAATAATCTAATAGCCTCAAGTCTAGCTATAGGAGCAAAGGTTTCATCAAAATCTATACCTTCTTCTTGATTATGGCCCTTTGCTACTAGTCTAGCCTTATTCCTTATGACAATTCCATTTTCATCAAGTTTATTTTTATAAATCCATTTGGTACCTATAATTGGATATTCAGAAGGTCTTTTAATTAGATTCCATACTTTGTTTCTAGTAAATTGGTTTAATTCTTCTTGCATTGCATTTATCCAATTTACATCTTTTTCAGCTTCTTCTATGCGTTTAGGCTCAAAATGTGAAACGAAAGCTAGATGATTGTTTAAGTTCCTAAGGGATGCTCTAGTCCTGATAGGTTGAGACGGATCATCTAGAATTAATTCCTTAGGATGCCCGTGAGCATACCTCCAAGCTTTAGTTAGCCCATGATCTACTATAGTCTCTTGACTTGATGATGCATCTTCAATTAATTTTTGACTGTTATCTTGTAATGTCATCTCGTCAATCTTTTCTTCAAGAATTTCCGTATCATCATCAAAATTAACTCTCTTACTAGAAGAGATATCACTAGAATCATCGAAGACAACATGTATGGATTTTTTTATAACTAGGGTTCTTTTATTAAAGACTCTATATGCTTTACTAGTTGTAGAGTACCCTAAGAATATGCCCTCATCAGATTTAGAATCAAATTTTCCTACATTATCTTTTCCATTATTATGAACAAAACACCTACATCCAAAGATATGAAAATAGTTTACCTTTGGTTTTCTGTTTTTCCAAAGTTCATAAGGTGTTTTCTTTATAATAGGTCTCAATAAAACTCTATTTAATATATGACAAGAAGTATTAATGGCTTCTCCCCAAAAGTACTTAGGGAGGTTACTTTCACATAACATAGTTCTAGCCATTTCCTCTAGAGTTCTATTTTTTCTCTCCACAACTCCATTTTGTTGTGGTGTCCTAGGTGCAGAAAAATTGTGTGTTATCCCCTTTTTACTACAAAACTCATCAAATAAATGATTTTCGAATTCGGTACCATGGTCACTTCTAATAGCTATTACTGAAGTATCTCTAGCATTGGTTACTTCTTTATGAAATTTCTTGAAAACTGAAAAAGCTTGATCCTTATGAGCTAAGAACATGACCCAAGTATATCTAGAATAATCATCTACAATAACTAGACCATATTTATTTCCACCTAGACTTGTGGTTCTAGTTGGTCCGAATAGGTCCATGTGTAGTAGTTCTAGAGGTCTAGAGGTTGAGACACAATTTATAGATTTAAAGGAGTTCTTTGATTGTTTGCCAAATTGACATGCTTCACATATTTTATTCTTTTCAAACTTTAATTTTGGCAAACCTATCACCGAATCTCTTTTAACTAGTTTAGATATTGTGTCCATGCTTGCATGACCTAACTTACGGTGCCATAACCAACTAGCATCATTGTCCTTAGTTTCATTAACAACTAAGCATGGGTTGTGTTTGGCAAGATCCTCAAGGTCTACAACATACACATTTCCACGTCTTATTCCTTTAAAAACTAAACTATTGTCATTTGGGTTTGTTACGATGCATAGTGATGGTTTAAACATAACATCATAACCTTTATCACATAATTGACTAATGCTTAATAAATTATACTTAAGACCGTCAACATATCTAACATTATCAATAAAAGTAGAAGGGGTAATTTGTACTTTACCTATACCAATGATGTGACCTTGGTTGTTGTCTCCAAAAGTCACAGCACCTCCCTTCTTAGCTTCAAGGGTGAAGAATTGATCCTTGTCACCCGTCATGTGTCTTGAACAGCCACTATCCAAGTACCAGCAATTTTTGTTGACCTTGGCTGCAAGACACTCCTACACAAGCAGATCATATAATTTTAGGTACCCAAGTTTTCTTGGGTCCTTCATGGTTAGTCATGTTGGTTCCTTTTGGAACCCATGCCCTTTTGATTTTTCTTTTAGTTTTTCCTTTCCTATAGTCACATACATTTGCTTTATGTCCTACAGTTCCACAACAAAAACAGGTTATTTTCTTAATTTTACTTTCTCCTGCTTTAACAAAGAAGTTACTAAGAAGTTTTTGCTTGTTTTTAGGTTTGTATCCTAGACCTGCTCTATTGAATACAGCTCGTTGACTATTAAGTATCATATTTAATTTTTCAGAACTATATATAAATTTTTCAACCAAGGGTTTGTATTTCTCAAGTTCTTTAGTTAGTGTCTGTTTTTCTGCTTTTAGATCATTTAGTTCTTTTGTGATACTCTCATTTATATGTTTATAGTTTTTGGGTTCTAATGTTTCTTTGTTCAGCCTTTCATTTTCTTTAGTTAAGGTATTATTCTTTTGTATCAAGATTTGGTTGCTTGTTTTAAGTTCTGCATTTTCTTTGATAAGAACATCTTTATCCTTAACTAATGAATCATACTTACGGAGATGAGTTTGGTTAGTTACTTTTAGTTCTTTGTTTTTAACGTTTATCATTTTGTATTCATCCATTAATTCATTGAAAGCATCATACAGTTCATCGAAAGTAAAATCTAAATGTGGTACGGATGTTACCTCATTTTCATTGGCCATGAAGCAGAAGTTGGCCTTTTCTACTTGTTCCTCATCCGATGAGGATGATGATGTGTCAGAGTCCGATAGGGTGGTGACAAGGGCTTTCTTCTCCTTGTACTTGCTCCCCTTCTTTAGTAGAGGACACTCAGCTCTGATGTGTCCCGGCTTCTTGCACTCATAGCATCCAATCCCCTCATTTTTCCTTTCCTTACCTTTATCCTTCCGATAGGAATTTGAGGGGCCTCTCCTCTGATGAAAGGTCTTCTTTTGATTGATGAATCTTCTGAATTTGCGCACGAGAAGAGCCTCATCATCGTCTCCCTCATGATTCTCTTCTTCACTGCTGCTACTGCAAGACAAGTCCTTGTTAGATGATGTAGATTTAAGAGCTATTACCTTTTTCTTATGGGAGGACTCTTCTTCGCTGTGCTGCTTCATTGTCAGCTCGTGCGTCATTAGGGATCCAAGAAGCTCTTCAAGTGGAAGTTTGTTCAAGTCCTTAGCTTCTTGGATTGCCGTCACCTTGGCTTCCCATGACCTTGGTAAGCAGCGAAGAATTTTCCTGACAAGATCACTGTTAGTATAGTTTTTGCCAAGGCTTTTTAGGCCATTGACAATGTCAGTGAATCTAGTGAACATGCAAGTGATTGTTTCATTAGGATCCATTTTAAATAGTTCATACTTATGAACCAGTATATTTATTTTGGATTCTTTGACTTGATTCGTGCCCTCATGGGTCACTTCAAGTTTATCCCAAATCTCTTTTGCAGAATTGCAAGTAGAGACCCTATTGAATTCATTCCTATCTAATGCACAATAAAGCACATTCATTGCTTTGGCATTGAGTTGTGCTTTCCTAAAATTATGGTCGTCCCAATCGTTTGGGTACATTGACACCCTCTACATAGATGGATGGGATGTATGGTCCATTCACTATGATGGTCCACATCTCATAATCTTGGGCTTGGATAAATATCCTCATCCTAGCCTTCCAATATGAGTAATCGGATCCATTAAAGAATGGGGGTCTTTGGGTGGACTGACCCTCAATGTAAGAAGATCCAAATGGGGTTGTCATTTTGATCTTTGACTCTTAGGGTAGAAGAGTTTAGGCTCTGATACCACTTGTTGCCCAGATAGACAACCCAAGAGGGGGGGTGAATTGGGTTTTAAAATAATTTTGCAATTAAAACGTTGTGGATGACTAATTAATGCTTTACCAAGATGGTTAATTAATTGCTATGTGCTGTGAATGAAATGAGAGTAAAAGAAAGAGACAAACAATCACAAACACAAGGCTTTTATAGTGGTTCGGAGCTAACCCTTGCTCCTACGTCCACTCTTCAAGTCTCACTTGGGAATTCACTATAACCCCTTGGATTACAGCCGGTTGTTTTACAAGCTCACAACCAAACTTGTTGTTTTACGAGCTCACAACGAACTCGGTCGATTTTTCCTGGCTCACCGACTAGAACCACCCCGATTGTTTTCCCGGAATCACAATCGAACCCTTACACGTTGGTTTTACACTCGGCTCACCAACCAACCTCTACACCCTTGATTCAATCCCCCGATTGAACCAAGCAAAGACAATATGGAAAGAATAAGAAACAAACAGAAAAACTGAGCTTTTTATAAAGCAGATTTGCTACAATATAAACTAGAGAGAAGTTAAGAGCCCTCAAACACTTTTGAGTTAGAGTAGAGTAGGGCTTCTTGAACTTTGAGTCTCCTCTGGAATGTCTGGTCGACTTGAATGCAGGAGGAGACTTCTTTAAAATGCTGGGAAGAGGAAGTTGGATGGAGTTAATGGCGCTCTTCCTTCTTTTCGTTGAAGACAAGTATGCAGAGAATGAATGCTTGATTTCTTTGATTGGAATGGTGCTTCTGCTTCTTGCTACAGTCCTCTGTGGCTATTTAAGCCATCCCCCACGGAAACTAGCCGTTAGACACCTTTTTCTGCCCGTTCTGCACACTCTGCACAACCTGACAATATGTCCGTTGGGGGTCGGAGTCGACTCGCGCGATCAGGAGTCGACTCGGCTGTAGCGGGAGTCGACTCATACTTTTCTGGAGTCGACTCGGCAACTGTTCCGGATTTGAATTAAAGTGGCCTCTTCGACTGGGAGTCGACTCGACTTGACCCGGAGTCGACTCGCCAACTTCTGAAGCTGACTTGGCATTTTCGGAGTCGGCTCATCCCATGAAGTCCACGGAGCCAATTTTCAACCTGGCCCACTCGAGTCGACTCGACAATCCTGGGAGTCGACTCGGCGCTCAGAGCCCGAACTCCCGATCTTCTGTTTTTTGGCTGTCCAGTCTTGGAGTCGACTCGGACTGTTCTGAAGTCGACTCGGCTCTCAGTTTCCGAAACATGGCCTTCTGCCTTTTTGGTGTAGTGCTGCCTTGGGGTCGACTCGAGCTGTCTGGGAGTCGACTCGGCTCTCAGAGACAATAATTCGGTCTTCTGTCTTTTTGGGGTCGCGCTGTCTCGGAGTCGACTCGCGCATTGTGGGAGTCGACTCGAATCTCAGAATCCGAAAACTGCTCTCTGACTTTTGCCTTGTGAACCACTGAGAGTCGACTCTCGCTTTCTTTGGAGTCGACCTACCAACCATCGGAGTCGACTCGCGTTCCACAAGAGTCGACTCGAATCTCAGGGTCGAAATTCGCTCTCTGACTTTTCTGTCTGTAACTCCTTGGAGTCGACTCATACTACTCCGGAGTCGACTCGGTAAACATCGGAGTCGACTCGCGCACTTTAGGAGTCGACTCGCTGACAGGTTTTGAGTTGATGCTTTCTGCTCGTCTGTCTGTTCTCAGTCGGAGTCGACTCGTAATGATCCGGAGTCGACTCGAGCCCGTGCCAGTGATTCTGATACGCTTGGAGTCGACTCGTAATACTCTGGAGTCGACTCGAGTCTCAGACTTTGGTTCAAACTGACTTCATGACTTATCCAAAATATTATGAACCAAGTCTAGAAACACTTTAGACAAGATTTTCACTGAAACACTCAATTGAATTCATTAGTAAACAAGAGATATACTCATATGCTTTGAGCTCATCAAAATCAAATAGGGTTATGATCAATCACTCCACAAGTGTGATAAAGGTCCGCTGCCAATCCATCGCCATCGCGGATGTACTGAAAAACTATTGTATGGTGGTTGTCACATCCTGTCCAACTATCGTCCAATACCTCTGGAAAAATAGAGGTGGAAAAGGCCCCGGAGCCTTGTCCCCCTCAAGGGATCAGACCACCTCCTCAACCTCTCTTGCCGAAACCGGCCTGATCAATGCTTCAGTCTCCTCCGCCGACACCCCAACCACAGGCGCCGGTATGTCATCTGAACCACCACCCCCTAATTGCTCAATCCACCATGTCCTGAAAAAAATCTCCACAATCTACCGTATCTGATCAGGGTCCTTCGACAACTGCCCATCCTCACCCCTAATAGCTCTGATCCTATTCTGGTGCCTCCTAATAACTGTCGCCTGATGAAAAAATCTAGTATTCTGGTTCCCCTCCAGCATCTACTGTATCCTCGACTTCTGTCTCCAGAACATCTTCTGCTGTCTGAGTAGAGCATCATGCAGTGCCAAGTGTGATCTGAGCTCCCCCACCTCCTCCTCTGATAAATCACCCCCTCTGAACCTCCTGAGCCTGTAGACTGGTGATAGCCCCCTCTAGGTCCTCCACCTCTTGAAGATGTTCCCCACCTCCTCACGGTTCCACCTCCGTAGCTGCCTCCTCGTCAACTCTAGCTTACAAGACACCCGATACATAGCATCTCCCCTAACCGGTGTCCTCCATGCCTCCCGAATCATCTCCTAAGACTGAGGGTAACTGAGCCAAAACTTCTCAAACCTGAAGGGGGAACGGGTGGGGACAAGTACCTCGGTGCTCACCAATAGTGGACTGTGGTCCGATGCAATCCTGGGCAAATGTCTAACCTGGTAGTCAGAAAAACACTGAATCCAGCCGGCAGTGGCACATGCTCTATCTAGTCCCTCCCATACTCTGGCTTGTCCCTGCTGGTTATCACACCATGTAAACTTTGAGCCAGAGAACCCTAGATCAACCAAACCATTCAGCATAAGGAAATCCTGGAACTCCCTAATCTTCCTCTTGTAAGAGAAGGGTTTTCCCCCATCTTCTTCTGATGATCAACAATGCAATTAAAGTCACCTGCCACTAACATTGGGTGTCCTTGACTGATCAGCTGAGGAGCCTCCTTCCACAAAATCCTCCTCACCTTATAGACTGTGCTTGCATACACGGCTGATAGGACCCACGGGCTTCTATTACCCTCCGAGATAACCATGATCACCTCTTGATTACAAACATTGAATATGTCCAAACGGCAACACCCTTGAGCCCTAGTAACAATAATATCTCCAGAAAGTCCTTGAGAATCTACTGCATAGAATCCCCATCCCCTCGGCAACACTCTCCTTGCCTTCTAAAGGCCCCTCTCGGATAACCAGGTCTCAAACAATACAAATATGTCCGAATTGTGCTAATGCACCAACCTACAGAAAGCCGGGGCAAAAGACGGCTTCCCTACTCGACGACAATTCCATAGAATAACCTTCATTAATCACATGGCAAGTTAACATGGCCCACTTCCCCAGGACCCTCTGCATTCAAGAGCCCCTCTTACAAGATCATTCATTCAACATCCTTCACTGAAGCCCTCAGTTGGAGCAAAACCTACATATGATCCCCTTTATTGTTTGCGTGTGCCGCACTGCACCCTGGATCCCCAGATTTCACACCATAGTCCTCAGCAACTTCCTGCTTCCCCCCGGTAGCAGAACCACAACCATCTTCAGTGATTTCCCCACTGTGAGCTAGTTTAGCCAAAAGGGAGGAGTCACTGTTTATCCATGCCAAATGGCATGCTGTGCCAACTGAAACCACCTCCTCACTGCCGGTGGCCACTCCCAGCGAACCACAACCGACTCCATCAACCACCCGAGCCACTTCCGGTCGATCCGCCCCAGCCTTCCCCGGTGTCGCTCCGGCCGCCGATATCGCCCCCATCACCGCCAGGCCCGCCGCTTCCGAGAAGGTCCTCATTAGCTTCCGCCCTGATTTCACGTTGCCTCCGGCTCGAGTCACCCCGCCAGCTCCCCGGAGGTCAGATTCCACCCTAAGACGCCGATGGTGCACCGCCGATTGAGGTGGAGGAGAGCTCCGGCTTCTCCAGCATCGGACACCCTCCATCTTCCTCGAGTCCACAGTCGGAGGCCGCATCCCCCTGAAGGACCAGATTGGGCCCCCGACGCAAGGAGACCTGGACCGCTTCATTGGGCTTGGACCCAGCCCACCCGAGCGCAGTACAGGCTCCCCCATAGGCCCAGCATCGGCCTGGCCCATAGCAGAACTAGACCCACGCGGGCCAGTCATCCTCCCCGACTCGGTCTGAGACTCAGGAGCTGAGCCGAGTTGACACGGTTCCGTCCTGGTCACACCCGAGCCGGCTACTGAGACATCCTTCTCCGGCATCCTCCACCAGGCGACCTTGGATGGCTTCTGCCATCCCTCAAGGTCGATTGGTGAGGAGCTCAAATTCGGCCTATTTTCGGTGGGACTCGGTCCAGTGCGGGCAGGTGTTGACACTGCATTCTGCCTCCCATCTGACTCGGTCGTCTCCTTCCTTCGGACAGGAGCTTTAGCCGACCGATGATGTCGAAGGCGGTTCGTAACCAGCCAAGGGCCGTAAACTCTCGGCTCCCTCGGGGTGCCTCCCTTCCCCTCCGCCTGCACCGAAACCTTCGGCTGCCTCACCTCAGCCGGCTGCTTCCCTAAGTCCAGACTTCCCACCGCCCCCATTCCTACGATCGCCGGTGAGAGAAAGCCACATTCCTTCGATGGGTGGCCAATCCTCCCGCATTGGGGGCATGGAGCCGGCAGGTTTTCGTAGACGAACTCCTGCCAGAATTTTTCCTCAGCCCCCTCCGATCTCCCCTTCACAAAGATCCCTGGCTTCAATGGGACAGAACAATCCAACACCACTTTCACCCTTGCAAAGCCAAAGCGCTTCTCCTGCTTCGTGAAACTGTCCACCGCCAGAGGAGTCCCCGCCCTTGTTGCGATCCGAAGAATGGTCGGTCCCTTCCAATAGTCCAAGGGAAGCCCTGGCAACTGGAGCCAAACTACCACCCTGTCGAGTCCACCAGCAACAGGGACGAAGTTGGGCCGCCATCGATCCATGGTAAGCAACTGCCTAGCTACCGACCAAGGACTGTTCAGCAATGCAGCTTCCCAATCTCCTTCGTTGGCGAACCTCATAGCGATGAAACCCTCCGATAGAGAGAAGCATTCCACATCGTACTGCAGCTTGCCCACCTGGTGGATCTCCTTAGCAACCCACTCCACCGGCACGCTTCTCCCTAGACTCCTCACGATGACGGTGGAGCTCCTCCACTCTGATCTAGCTCCCTCCAGTTCTTCATCCGGCACCTCCAAAACCTCGGTAAACTTGCTTTGGAGCACCTCTAGGTCCCGAGGAGAAATGCGGTGGTTCGTCCAAGCAGGTAGCCTCGGCGCGCCCTTCGCCACCTCCGCCCATGAGGGAGCCTTCACCTCAACCCTAGAGACAGGATAGCTCGGCCCACCGAGCTTCCCCGACACCGGCATGGTCGGTGTTCCGGCCCCGTGATCCGCCATGTCCTGCACCCAGCCTCTGTTCGACAAAAAGTCTCTGTGACTCTCCCCCGGTGCACGAATCTTGAGGCACCCGCTCACCCGCTCACCCGCTCACCCGCTCACCCGCTCACCCCTGACTCTCACGAATAGGAGGATGCTTTGATACTAAACTGACGATAGGATAAAAGAAGGAGAGAGAAGAAAAGAAGGAGAGAGAAGAGGGAAGAGAAGAGAAGAAGATAGAGGAGAAGAAGTCAGAGGAAGATTGGCAACTCAATATTCTCAAATCTCAATAATGCAAATTTATGTTTTTAGTTACATTGCAATAAGTTTATATACAACTAAATTAATAAGAGTTTGTATGGAAATAAAATACCAACATTTAGTCGTAGAGTCCATATAAAAATAAAATTCTTTAATTCCTAAATTAAATTATTTTTTTAAATTTTTACATTTGCACCTAACAGAAATGTGTTTAAATCTCTTATAGGAGGACAATTCTCTATTATACTCTTTTAGTTGGAAGAAATCTTACTTCAGAATGTCTGGTTGTAAGTGCCACTCGAGAAGCTCTAGATTGAAGGTACCAAAGTTATCCTCTCTAATTCAAAAAGCTTTAGATAATGATAGAAGCCATCATTTATCCAAAATCACTTCAATCTCATCTTTCCACTGAGAAAATATGGCGTCTTAGGAATTGAAGTACCTACAGTATCACTAGATGATAAACAGGAGGCTCAAAGGTGCCTTTGTATGGTAATAAATCCTCCGTACTAGAAACAGGATTAATATTTATATGATAAGGTAAAATAAGTAGATATGCATTAGATCCAACTTTTTTAATAATGGGGATTGAGCCAATGATTCAGGTATGCCCTCATCATTATCCCTAGTAGTAAGCAAAATATATCTCACTACATTGCAATGGTAGTCATCTATCTCTAAATAATCCTCCAACTCTACCTCATCCCTAGAATATTCTATGGGATCTACTATCTAGTCATCAACCTCTTGTGGATCATTAGATTCTCTCTTTAAGCTAAAATAGGGCTTGAGCTATCTACTAACTCAATTACTCATGTTGCTGACTCATTTGCTTAAATTTATGGTCTATTAAGTTCATAAAGGTTTGAGGATCAAATTGTAGTGTAGAAGTGGAGGGAATGACATTTGTAGTAGTTTGATCCGTAGTGGATGGGTGGCCACTATATTCATTCTTGGTCTTACTATGATGCATTCAAGTATAGGGTAATGATGATATACATAGATAGACTATAAATTGCAATAAGTAATTAAGAATCCTAAACTACTATGATGCATGCACGTAAAACTGATAAGTTTAATACAAATGATGTGTCAAAACTAGGATGGATGCAACAAAAAGAAGACTAGATGAAAATAAGGGTTAGGTTCAATGAACAAGAATTTAGATTTTTTTTTTTTTTTTATAAAATTTTTTGGAAGAAAAAGAAGAAGATTAAACTTGAAACTAAGCAATTTACTAACCATCCAATTGAATAAATATCAATCAAGCTTTCAAATAGAAAGGTATTACCTCACAAAGAGCATTTTAAATCACTACTTCATCTTCTAGTGAAGAAAACTCACTATAGAGGTAGAATAAAAAATGGAAATAAAAGAATGGATATAAAAAATGGAATCAACGTATCAAAATTAGCTAGAGATAGATTTTTACAAAATTCAGCTGGTGCTGGCATGGCACAGTCCACTCATGTGGACGTTGATGCGTCATTGATTAGACAATATGATGTAGCACTGCTAACTGGTCGTTAAACCAGATTGGGTCGGATCGGGATTAGATTTAGATTCATGAATTGGATCAAGCGGATGGGTCGGATCTTGATTGGAACCGAATCCACAGGGCCTTTCTTCCTTCCTCATAAGGATTTGATCCAAAGCCCTAGCACATGCGGCGAAGGGCCTCGGCCAGGAGATGACAGACTCGGTCCGAATTGGGAGGGCAACATGAGGTGGGAAGGCGGCCATGGCCGAATGTGGACAGTGCTTGGCCATGGGGATGTTACAGAAGAGGGGGGCCAGACCTTGAACTGTGCGAGTTGTAGTGGCCCAAAGGTGGCTCCGATGCTGTGTTGTAGGGGAATGGCACGGGAGGTTGAGGTCAGCCGGTTGTAGAGGAGAGGAGTAGCTACAATCCACTAGGAAAAACAGAAGACCGACGATGATTGGATACAAGACTCGAGCTTAGGTGATTGTTGATCGGACCGACACTTATTGCTGGAGGTTACAGAGATTGGCCGGTTGTAAGGGAATGAAAATGCTTCGGCAAGGGGTGACATGCCACCGGTGGCCGGGATGGAGAGATGAAGGGTTCGGCTACCCTGTAGGAAAAAATAGAGGATCATTTTTTCCTTCTATTCTTTCTCTTTTCTTTTTTCCTCTCTTTTTTTTCTATTTTTTCTATTTTTCCTCATGTTTTCCTGGTGGGGCATTGGCAATGATGGTGGTGGCAGTAGATCTAAGAGGGTAGTGTGTTGAGTTGTTAGGATTGCGGTGATGGAACAATCAGCAGTGTGGTAGATTGAAGCTGGCTCTAATATCAAACTGATGCAAGACAACTCAGGAAGGTAAGACAAATAGAATGCTTTGAGACCAAATTGATGCAGGACAGGAGGAGAGAGAAGAAGAGAAAGCCGAAGAAGAGAGAAGAGAAGAGAAGAAAATGGAGAAGAAGAAGAAAAGGGCAACTCAATTTTTTCAAATCTCAATAATGCAAATTTGTATTCTCAATTAAATAGCAATGAGTTTATATAGATCTAAAATCTTAATAAGAGTCTGCATAGAAATAAAATAATATATTTCTCACAAAATTCTAGTTGTAGAGTACATATAAAAATAAAATCTTTTAATTTTAAAATATTTTTTTCTAATTTTTATATTTGTGTCCAACATAAGTGCATCTAAATCTCTTGTAAGAGTCTTGTTCGAACCATCATAATGCATCATAAGAACTCTTGTTTCTTCTTGCACTCTTATGCTTTCTTTCTTGTTCCATGTAGGTTGGATTGTGCCGAGAGTATGTTGGATATTAAATTTGACTTTATCTTCTAATCTCTTGTGGGTTAGGTTTTGCATTTGATGCTTAACTTGTTCCTTTCTTTGGGGACCTTGACAAGCCCATTAGCTCTTGATCAATCTTGAATTAAATGTGGCTAATTGGGGGATGGCTGTAGGGTCTCTCCCTGAAGGACAGTGATGCGTCACAGAAATGCTCTCCCAAGTGCAGGAGAATCGCATAAGTAGTAAATTCTCGAGAGTCTGAGGTCGATTCCTCAGAAAACGATCTATAGATTATTAGCATTATTTTTAGATTAATTAATTAAATAAATTTGTGGATTAAGATGATGTTTTGATTTTCAGAAATTAAAAGTAGAGAATAATTAACAAAATTCAATGAAATAAAGATGGTAGGGATCTGGAATTCCCCTTGATGATATTGCATCCAAGGAATAAACTCTATGGTTCTTGATTAAAGATTAACTGTAGGATAGATCTAATCATGGTATATGTTTCATGAACATATGAACTCAATTTCTAAGCATTCATCGTGCTTTCTACGTCTACGACGAATCTAATACTAAAGCAATCCATATATCAATAATCATAATCCATTAAAGAGCTATCTACGAAATAACTACGTGTGGATCAAGAACATATCAGTAAATATAAGTCATTCAAAGCAAAAGTTTAGAGTTTACTTCGAAGAGCAATACATCAAAGGTTCCTCCATCACCCTCCCTAAGAAATCAGCCACTCATTTTAAACATTAGCCCCTCCATATTTATTTTTTTTTCTATTCTTTTCGGAAACAGGGCCTCCCCTGTTTCCCTTTCTTTTTTTTTTCTTTTCAAATGGCTGATACTCTCCTCTATTTTTTCGAATGAAAAACCTCCTTCTCAGCCGAAAAGAGAGCTCCCTATATCTCCCGATGGACCCCCAATCCCACAGGATACGTGGAGATGCCGAGTATCCCGGATGCGAGAAGGCTAAATGCAGGATGGGAGCTGATCACGGATCCTGGGATGCTGATGATCTTCGGACGCAGAGGGACGGCTGGATAGCAGAAACAGACGCATGCAAATCCAGGCGGAAGAAGCGGATGGATTGGAAGGAAGATAGGACTTAGGGCTTGGGAGATCCACATGCGGACGGCTGAAGGCTCTGGGATGCGAACTCGGAAGGCTGAGACGCGTTGGATGTTGGGATGAAGTCAGGTCTTTGCTGGGAGGGTGCACGCGGACGGCTGAAGGAGCTGATATTCCGGAAGATTGCGATCGCCATGGGATGCGGAAGGGAAGATCAGGACTTTGCTGTGAACTGGGACTTGGATGATGCGCTGGATGGTCACCGAAGGAAGCTGAGACACGTGGATGGATGAACTCGGAAGCCACGGACGCAAACAGAAGGGGATGCTCTCGAACGGAAGGATGACACGCCGGTGGGGAGAAGGATCCAGAAGAATCGGATGCGGAGGATGCTTCGCGGGATGCTGGGAGGCGCCATGGGATTCAGATGATTCGCACGGAACGACCACAGGGCACTGGGAGCTGATCACACACGGACGCTGGGAGAAGTTGGATGCCGGAAGGCTTCACGGATGGCTGGGCTTGATCGTGTGGATGCTGGCGATGTTGTGATGCTGGGAGATCTTCAAATGGACACACGAAATGGGGAGGACATGCTGCCGCTGGATGTGGCTGCACCTGGTCGGCTAATGCTCCTTCTAGTGTGCAACTGGAATTGAACCATGCGGTTGGCTGGTCACCTGCGATGATGCATCTTTTTCAGACCCAATGCGCATTTTAACTTTGATTTACGATCACCTGCACCCTACAAAAATATAATATTAATGCAGCACTTTTATCATTATTTGTTAGTTATACTAATTTAAGTGATGTATAGATCGCAATTTTGTGCTCTCATCACACCCCCCAACTAGCTTATTGCTAGTCTCTAGTAATTCAGAGTAAACAATAACATGAGAGTACAAAATGTGTTGGTTAATCCTTTGATATTTTATTAGAACTAATTGCATAAAATTAAGATAAGTACTCACTTTCTTAGGAATCACGATTGCACTTAGCACGTGCAACAAGCCATTAAACCCCTCGGTTATCCTAGTGGACGAGTGTTGTCTCATGAGGGTTTTCAGGGATGCTACCCACAAACATCATGAATGATATGACATGACATGAAATCCTAATAAAAATGTGAAATAAATCCTAAGCCAACACACATGTAATTAATATATATATATATTTTCAAGCATGGCAACTATCAAAACAAGAAAAATATGATTATGTAGTGTGCATAAAATTGCATGACTTTCTCAGAGTACTAATACCTCCACCACAACAGGGTAGCGCTTGAGTTTCAGGTGCACTACTCAAGTTCACAAGTATTTTCTACAATTTGTTAGAACCTAATCCATCAAATTTTCAGAATATCACATGTTGTCTAAATTTGTCAAGAATGGTTCGCATGTAAAGAAAGAGCTATCAATCCCAACTAAACAACCCGGGTACACAGAGGTCCAATACAATGGAGTCAAACCAGTCATTACCACATGTCACTAGGTTCAGTCTGACCAACCCTATTCATGCTTATTTTTATTTTTAAACACAAATGACAATTACAATAGTCCAACCCCATTAGGCTCTAGTAAGGTCCATGTAGCGAGCTTTTAGCCAATGACTCTCGATCCAGTTGGCTCAAGATACTAGGTGAAACACCCCTCGGGCTTAATTACTCGAACCAGACTACGCCACAAGGCCAGACTTATCATCATAAGAATTTTTTTTTTTGCAAAATATTCCCTCCCCCCAACTTAAACATTGCATTGTCCTCAATGTAAAAGATGCAAGAAAACTATATATGAGAGACAATAGAAAAATAATATTGGAGAGAAGAAGAATACCTTGAGCTGTTGATTTTCAGAAAAGAAGACCTACAAAATAAGAAGAAAACTAGAAATAAAAAAAAAATAATTCTAACTAATATACATATACCTTTGTCGTCAAGCTCAGTCATAAGAAGGCTCCCCAAGGAAAAGGAGTCCTCTTCATCTGCAAAATTCTCAAGAAAAGATTTTAATCTGTGTCCATTTACCTTAAAAATTTTGTCATCCTGTGGATTCTCAATCTCAACTGCCCCGTATGAAAAAACAGTTTTTACAATGAAAGGACCTGTCCATCTTGATTGTAACTTTTCAGTAAATAGATGTAAGCGAGAGTCATAACAAAGAACTTTTTGTGCAGGTTCAAAAAATTTTCTTAGAATTGATTTATCATGTCTAATTTTCATTCGTTCTTTACAAAGTCTAGCATTGTCATACGCATCCCGACGAATTTCATTCAACTCACTTAGTTGTAATTTTCTAGCTAAACCAGCATTTGACAATTCAAAGTTTAATTTTCTAATGGCCCAATACGATTTATGCTCTATTTCAACAGGTAGATGATATGCTTTTCCATAGACTAGCCGATACGGAGACATACCAAGAATAGTTTTATAAGCAGTACGGTAAGCCCACAATGCGTCAGAAAGTTTTAAAGACCAGTTTTGCGTGATGGATTTACCGTTTTCTCTAAAATTTGTTTAATCTTCCGATTGGCTAACTCGACTTGGCCACTAGTCTGCGGATGATAAGGAGTTGCAATTATATGGGTGATACCGTACTTTCGTAATAGGATCTCAAAAGGCTTATTACAGAAATATTTTTCTCCATCATTAATTATGACCTTGGGCATCCCAAACCTAGAAAATATGTTTTCTTTAAGAAATTTTAAAACTGGTTTGTGATCATTTGTTTGACAAGACACAGCTTCTACCCATTTGGACACATACTCAACACCAACTAAAATATACTCATATCCGAAAGATGGTGGGAATGGGCCCATGAAATCGATGCCCCACATGTCAAAAATTTCAATAGCGGTAATGGGCTGAAGAGGCATCATTTGCCTACGAGTTAGACTCCCAACACGTTGACATTGGTCATATGTCCTACAGAACTCGTGGGCATCTTTAAATAGTGTAGGCCAATAAAAACCACATTGCAACACCTTAGCTGCCGTTTTCTTGGATGCAAAGTGTCCTCCGCAAGCACTGGCATGACAAAAAGAGAGTACACTTTGTATCTCATGATCTGGAATGCATCTTCTAAAGATTTGATCATTGCAATACTTGAACAAATAAGGGGCATCATAATAATAACTCCTTACTTCACGCAAGAAATTATTCTTATCATTCGATCCCCAATACTCCGGCATCCGGTTCGTGACAAGAAAGTTTACAATATCAGCATACCATGGCATAGTAGAAAGTGCAAACAGCTGCTCTTCGGGAAATGAGTCCTTGATGAAAAACTGTGGCACCGAATCATTAAAAACTAGCCGTGATAAATGGTCAGCAACCACATTCTCTACTCCCTTTTTATCTTTGATTGTGATGTCAAATTCTTGGAGTAGAAGTATCCATCGTATTAAGCGTGGTTTGGCCTCTTTCTTATCCAATAAATATTTTAGCGCTGCATGGTCTGTAAAGATAACAATAGGAGCACCAAGGATATAAAAGCGAAATTTGTCTAATGCAAATACTACTGTAAGCAATTCCTTCTCGGTGGTAGTGTAATTCACTTGAGCATTGTTTAAAGTTTTGCTTGCATAGTAAATGACATATGGCTTATTATCCTTGCGTTGTCTTAGGACAGCTCCTATCGTATAGTCACTAGCATCGCACATGATCTCAAAAGGTAATGACCAATCAGGTGGTCGCACGATGGGTGCAGTGCTAAGCATAGACTTCAGCTTTTCAAATGCCTCTTGACAGGTTTCAGTCCAATTGAATGGTGTATCAAGGGATAGGAGGTTACATAATGGTCGAGCTATGACACTAAAGTCCTTGATGAACCTCCTATAAAATCCTGCGTGACCCAAAAATAATCTAACATCTCTAACCGTCTTGGGTGCAGGTAGCTTGGCGATTAAGTCAATCTTAGCTCTATCAATTATCATGCCCTTCGATGAAATAATATGTCCTAGGACAATTTCCTTTGGCACCATGAAGTGGCATTTCTTCCAATTCAGTATTAGATTCTTTTCCATGCATCGAGCTAAGACTGCTTGTAAATGTGACAGGCAATCATCAAATGAATCGCCAAAAACAGAGAAATCATCCATAAATACTTCTAAAAATTTCTCGTTCATATTTTCAAAAATGCTGAGCATGCATCTTTGGAATGTTGCAGGTGCATTACACAACCCGAACGGCATCTGACAGAAAGCAAATGTGCCAAAAGGACAAGTGAAGGTAGTCTTCTCTTGATCTTCTGGTGAAATCTCGATTTGGTAGTACCCAAAATAGCCATCGAGAAAACAATAGAATTTGTGTCCTGCAACTCTTTCCAAAACTTGGTCTAGGAAGGATAGAGAAAAGTGATCTTTTCTAGTGACCAAATTCAATTTTCGGTAGTCAACACACATGCGCCAACTCGTCGGAACGCGAGTCGAAACTAACTCACCCTACTCATTTTTGACTACCGTCAGACCCGCTTTCTTGGGCACGACTTGAGTAGGACTCACCCACTTGCTGTCGGAAATTGGGTAAATAATACCCACATCAAGCAACTTGAGGACTTCTGTTTTAACCACGTCTCTCATTGTAGGATTCAGCCTACGCTGCATTTGCCTTGTGGTTTTCGCATTATCCTCCAAATATATCCGATGCATGCAAATCAAAGGGTTAATCCCTTTTAAGTCTGCAATCGACCATCCAAGCGCTTCTTTATGACTCTTTAGGACCGTAAGTAATTTTCCTTCTTGATCATTATCGAGCTCAGTCGAGATAATTATGGGAACAGTGTTATCGGGTCCAAGAAAGGCATACTTGAGTTCCCTTGGTAAGGGTTTCAGCTCAAGTATGGGTGCTTGTTTCCGAGATTGTACAAATTTTGTCCCTTGTGAGGGCAACTGCTCGAATTCCTTTATTCTCGATCTCCACCTATTGACCATCATGACATCCGAATTATCTAAAACAGGCGGGACCACATCATCAGCAGTACCTTCAGAAAACCAATCTATCAAACCATTGTCAGCCGATTCAGTAAATGTTTCTTTTAACAGATATTCTTCCGCAATAGTTTCAACCCATTCAACCTCTTTACTTTCTTCATGATCACTGGGTTGTTTGCTTATACTAAAGATGTTCAGTTTCAAGGTCATATTGCCAAAAGAAAGCTTCATGACACCATTCCTACAATTGATCAATGCATTAGAAGTTGCAAGGAATAGACGTCCTAAGATGACCGGAATCTAAGATGGAGAATTGAAAGCCGGATGTGTGTCCAGTACGATAAAGTCGACAGGAAAATAGAACTTGTCTACTTGGACCAACACATCTTCGATAATTCCTCTAGGGACCTTCACTGACCTATCAGCTAATTGTAAGGTGACAGTTGTTGGTTTCAGCTCACCCAAACCGAGTTGCTCATATACCGTATATGGCAACAAGTTCACACTCGCTCCTAAATCTAGCAATGCTCGCTCAATCCTAAAATTGCCAATGATGCACGAGATAGTTGGGCAACCTGGATCCTTATATTTAGGGAGAATGTTATGCTGTAAAATCGCACTCACATTTTCAGCCAGAAATGCCTTCTTCTTGACATCTAATCGACGTTTGACAGTGCACAAATCCTTCAAAAATTTTGCATATGAAGGCACTTGTTTGATTGCATCAAGAAGAGGTACATTGATTTTTACTTGCTTAAAAAGCTCAAGAATTTCAGAGTTTGGTTCAAGCTTTTGCAAGGGCTTTAATCTTTGTGGAAATGGTGCAGGAAAAGGACATTTGATTTTTTCAGTAGATGTTGGTGCTTTAGTTTCTTCGTTATCCTTTTCTTTTGTCTTTAAAGGGTCAGAATTAGATATGACTTGTGTTTGTTCTGGGACTGGTCGGTCAATAACTTTTTCACTTCGCAAAGTTATTATACTCTTCTTTTGTTCTTTATGCGAAGTTGAAGATGATGCATTGCTACCGCCGTAGACTTGAGGGTTAGGTTGTGGTTGAGCTGGTAGCTTACCCTTCTCTTGAGCACTTAAAGTAGTGGTCAGCGTTGTCAGTTGATTTCTTATTTCATCATTGATTTTGGCTTGACCTTGCATGAAAGATTGCAAAGTTTCTTCGAGACTGGATTTTTGAGGGGTGCGTGTGCATAATGAGGTTGCGGAGGTGGAGGAGTTGGGTTATATACTTGTTGAGGTTGGTCATTCCTCCACCTGAAATTTGGATGGTTCTTCCATCCAGGGTTGTAAGTACCCGAAAAAGGATTATTGAAAGATTTTTGATAGGTATTCATAACATTGGCCTGATCGTGCAAGACTTCCTTGAATGTGGGAATTGTGGGGCAATCAGTGGTGAGATGGCCAGGCATCTCGCAAATCCTACAACACTCGCTGTTATGTTTTACGGTCTTGACGGGTTCAATCCTTCTAAGTTCAATTTCCTCTACCTTCCTAGTAAGGGCTGCCATTTTAGCCTGAATATCATCCTGAGTACTAAGGTTGTAAAGGCCCCCGTGTCCAATGCTAGTAGGCTTAGGCAAAGGTTTATGCACTCTATCCCCTGTATCCCATAATTGTGCAGTCTTTGCGAGAGTCTAAATAATCCCATGCCTTATCAGGTTGCTTTTCCAAAAATAGACCATTGCACATAGTCTCTATAAATTATTTTAACTGTGGAGACAACCCTTCGTAAAAGAAACAAATGGTTCTCCATGTTTCAAACCCGTGATGAGGACAAGAGAGAAGCAATTCTTTAAATCTCTCCCAGCATTCATAAAATGTTTCATGGTCTTTTTGTTGGAAATTACTAATGTGCCTTTTCAAAAAGTTAGTCCTTTGTGCGGGAAAGAATTTTTTCAAGAATTCTCTTTGCATATCATGCCATGTTCCTAGCAATTTAGGTCTCAAGGAGTTCAGCTATGTTTTGGCTTTATCCTTTAAGGAAAAAGGAAATAAGTTCAATTTAAGGATGTCTTCCGATACATTTGGCACTCTAAATGTGATGCTAATTTTCTCAAAATTCTTAAGGTGAAGATAAGGGTTCTTGGATTCCATTCCATGATACTTGGGCAGCAATTGAATTACTCCTGGTTTGATCTCAAAGTGTCCTACATTTTCAGGAATAATCATGCATGAAGGTTGACTAGTCCTAGTAGGGTGTAAGTATTGTCAAAGTGTCATAACTGGGGGTCTACCTTCATCACCATGGTGACTTCCTACATCATCATCAGCCATCTCAACATATCTGAAATTTTGCGAAAGATTTTCAATATTATGATCTAAGGAATTGTCAAATGTTTGTCAATTCAGGCGCCTAGTGTTGTCCCTATTCCAACCTAGCATACAACATTTAATTAATTTGTTTTATTATTTTTTTTAAATGATCACCCTTGCTCTTTTTTTAAGTTTTTATCAATTTTCAATTAGCAACAAGGGTTAATGAGATATGATAACAATAAAATTCTGATTCTAAAAAAATATATTTAAATATAGAAAATTCAAAACAGACAACAGCAAGGTTTTATATTAATTTAATGGTCTTAAAAGTTTCAGAATGTCAATCAGACCGTTCAGATGAAAGACAGGTCCTGCACCTGATGACCAAATTTGAGTCCAATCAGACAGTGAATTACTGTAATATCAGAGTTTGATGTAGACTGTGCAGGAAAAAAAAAGCAATATCTTTTTTCCGAAAACAAAGAAGAAAAACTAACTACTAAGGTACTAATTAAATCTAAAATTATACTAATAACTAAGCCGTTCCCCGGCAACGGCGCCAAAAACTTGATGCGTCACAGAAATGCTCTCCCAAGTGCAGGAGAATCGCACAAGTAGTAAATTCTCGGAAGTCCGAGGTAGATTTCTCAGGGAACGATATATAGATTATTAGCATAATTTTTTGTTGCCCAGATAGACAACCCAAGAGGGAGGGGGTGAATTGGGTTTTAAAATAATTATTGCAATTAAACACTTTGTGAGTAACTAATTAAATCTTTTTGCAAGTGGATTAATTAGATGCTATATGCAGTGGATGAAGGGAAAGTAAGAGACAATAAAGCAATCACAAACACAAGCAAATTTATAGTGGTTTGGAGCTAACCCTTGCTCCTACGTCCACTCCCCAAGCCTCACTTGGGAATTTACTATAACCCCTCGGATTACAGCCGGTTGTTTTACAAGTTCACAACCCAACTTGTTGTTTTACGAGATCACAACGAACTCGGTCGGTTTTCCCAGGCTCACGGACTAGAACCATCTGATTGTTTTCCCAGGATCACAATCAAACCCTTACACCGTTGGTTTCAACCTAGGCTCACCAACAAACCTTAACACCCTTGATTCAATCCCCTGATTGAATCAAGTAAGGAACAAATGGTTTGAAAAACAAACAGAAAAGGAAGCTTCTTAACAAGCAGATATTCAGCGTTAATAAAAAGAGAGAAGTTAAGAGCCCTCAAACAGATTTATAAAGATGTAGAGGAGGGCTTCTCGAACTCGGGGTCTCCTCTTGAAGGTCTCGAAGATTTGATGACTGACGGAGACTTTTTGAATGCTGGAAAGAGTTGGTTGGATGGAATTTAATGCCTCTCTTCCTTCTTTCACGTGTATTCCCTTTGAAATCCTTTGGTAGGTGGAGATTACTTGTTTTCTTTGAATGGAATGTCACTTCTCTGCCTTGCTACAGTTCTATGTGGCTATTTAAGCCATTCCCCAAGAAAACTAGCCGTTAGACCCAATTTACTAGCCGTTCTGCATATTCTGCAACTCCTGACAATGTTTCCGTTGGGATCGGAGTCGACTCGCGCGATCTGGAGTCGACTCGCCTGTTGCAGGAGTCGACTCATGCTTTTCTGAAGACGGCTCAGCAACTGTTCTGGATTTGAATTAAAGTGCTGTCTCGACTTGGAGTCGACTCGACTGAACCTGGAGTCGACTCCCCAATGTCTGGAGCTGACCTGGCACTTTTGGAGTCGACTCGTTCTAAGGAATCCAGAGATGTATTTTTCAAGTTTGCTCACTCGAGTCGACTCGGATATTCTGGGAGTTGACTCGGCACTCAGAGCCCGAACTCCCGATCTTCTGTCTGTTGACTTGTGCCGTCTCGGAGTCGACTCGAACTGTCTCGAAGTCGACTTGGCTCTCAGAGATGAAAATTTAGTCTTCTGTCTTTTGGGGTTGCGCTGCCTTGGAGTCGACTCGCCTCTCAGAGACGAAAATACCGTCTTCTGTCTTTGGGGTTGCGCTGCCTTGGAGTCGACTCGGACTTTGCGGGAGTCGACTCGGCTCTCAGTGTCTGAAATTGGCTCTCTGACTTTTTGCCTTGCTTCTCTCTGGGAGTCGACTCTCGCTTCCTTAGGAGTCGACCTACCAACCAACGAAGTCGATTCGAGTTCTTCGGGAGTCGACTCGGCTCTCAGAGTCCAAAATAGCTTTTCTGTGTTTCTGTCTGTTACTCCCTGGAATCGACTCGTACTATGCTGGAGTCGACTCGGCAAGCATCGGAGTCGACTCGCGCTCTTCAGGAGTCGACTCGTTGACAGGTTCTGAGATGAATCTTTCTGTCAGGCTAAATGTTCTCAGTCGGAGTCGACTCGTAATTTACAGGAGTCGACTCGAGCCGTGCCAGTGCTTCTGATACGCTTGGAGTCGACTCGTAATCTCCCGGAGTCGACTCGAGACTCAGACTTTGGTTCAAATTGAATTCTTTACTTATCCAAAATGTATTGAACCAAATCTTGAGACACTTAACCATAAATTTACAAGTATTTGACTGAAACACTAGATTGAATTCATTAGTATAACATAAGATATACTCAAATGCTTTGAGCTCATCAAAATCAAATAGGGTTATAATCAATCACTCCACAATCTCCTCCTTTTTGATGATGACAAAACATTGAGTATTTGTAAAGTGAATTGCTCAACCAAAAAGTAGATTTATAGTAAAGTTCTAAAATGAATTTAAGTGTCTAGTCATTTAATTTATCCAAAACTGAAAGGTGTGAAACAGTAAATTTTGAAGTTAAAGCTCCCCCTTTCATTTGGAATTATATAAGCCTTCATGTCATGCAATCAATTGTTTGGCTTATATATATTTAGTAAGTTTGCTTTCTTAAAATTTCAGATTCTCCCCCTCAACACATGCATTCAACTTTGTTTAGATTCTTTGAATTTT
Source organism: Phoenix dactylifera (assembly GCF_051530095.1). Taxonomy (NCBI): domain Eukaryota; kingdom Viridiplantae; phylum Streptophyta; class Magnoliopsida; order Arecales; family Arecaceae; genus Phoenix; species Phoenix dactylifera. The sequence goes on from NC_143207.1 coordinate 3,340,241, forward strand.
CTTTTAGTGTATCGAAGCTTTTGAACTTAAATTTTTGGTTTTAGAGGAAAAATCTGCCAATTTGTTCTTGAGTATGATTCAACTAATCTCCGAATATCCCTTGAATAGATTCTGGAGATTACTCCTTTAGGAGCCCCAACAGAGAGATAATGAGCCTCGAGGTATCGAATCCACTTAGAACAAATTATTTTGTGTTTTAAAAATTTTCTTTTTATTGATTCCCTTTACATGTCTATTTAATATATTTTCTCCTCCTTTTTGTCATCATAGCAAAAAGGCAGAAAGCACATCATACAAGCAGTTAGAGTTCAAATTTGCACAATTTGGAAGAGAAATGTCTACTCATTGTATTGATGTAAGTTTAAGTACAATTGTAGATACATCCAAAAGTAGAGAAGTAAGTACATATCAAAAAGAAAAAGCAAGCTACACTAGGATTTTCTTTGTGGTGGAGGATGTGGCTCCCTTGCTCAGTCTAGATTGTTGCATAATTAAACTGATCCCTTCTGTAATGTTTCCTAGCTGCTTTATGATCTCCGAGGTGGCCCTACTTTGGATCGAGGTGAGCTCAGTCAGATTCTCCTGGAGGGTATCTAACTTGAAGATCAGTACATTGGCTAGCCGTTCGGCCCCCTAACTCTGGCTGCCTAGGTCCTGTCGGATGTCATCTCGCATCTTTCTTGTATTACTCGTGACATCGCTCATATTCGAGAATTGGGCTTGAATTAGGCTTCTTACATTGTAAATCTCTTCCCTCAGATGAGCCGTCATCTCAGTCACGGCTGCCAAAGATGGAACCAACGCAGTGGAGGGAGCAGTCGCTGGACCTCGGAGCTCCCTCAGTAGGTCGTCTCGGAGATCTCTCACGATCTCCTGTCGCAACTCCCAGAGTTGCTCAGGTGATATCCGGATCTCTAGTGGCTGAGTAGGTGGTGCAGTGGAGGGTCCGGCTGAAGTAGATGGTGCTGAAGTGGAGGGATAGGTGGAAAAATCGGAGTCATGATCAGGGCTGGGGGAGTGACGAGTAGTAGGGTCAGAAGGTGTGAAAGAGGATGGTTTCCGGACCCAGACTCCCTCAACCTTATGAAAACCCATCCTGTGTAGAGTCCCCTCACCCATGCGATCGGTGTATCGCAGTGAGCGAGAGGGTTCCCCCTCAAGAATGGGGACCTCTAACTCCCTAAAGATCAAAGTATAGAGCATGCCATAGGGAAGAGTAAGCCTTCGTTTGTCTAGAGGCTCACATAGGTATTTATAGATGAGTTTTGGGAAGTTGATTGGGGTATCTTGAAGAATGTAGAACATCAGGGCTAGGTCCCTCTCAGATACAAATCAAAACGCCCTGTCTTGGGGAAGAGGGTCCTAGATATGATGCTCAAGAGGAGCCGCATTTCAGCTGATAGCTGATTTGCAGACACCTCTTCTAGAGGGGACTGAGGTGGACTCCCTAGTATGGTCGTAAGGGCCTCAGTCCTATCTGCTGGGTGAGAGGGAAACACTCCTACTTGGGGAAGATGGAGGACTTGAGCAATGAAGTCCTCCGAAATAAATATTGGGACACCCGCTACGGTTCCCTGTATCCCACCATGACCCCTAGCTACTGTACTGTAAAATTTCCTAACTAACCCCGGGTAAGTAGGAAGATCTAGGGAACAAAACATTTCTAACCCTTGAGCCCTTAACCTATGCCCTAGGGTAAAGCCTTCCCGGGAGAGGAAGTCAAAGTTGACGTATCTCCCGGTGGAAACCGCCTTCCCGGCGCACGGACGCGAGGGAACCGGCCTCGGCGGGGAAGGAACCGGAGGTTGTGGCCTCACGGGATCATTCCGAGACTTTGACCGTCGCTCGGTACCGCTCGCGGGTTGGGGCCTTTTCCGGCTCGGGACAACAACTTTCCGAGGCATCCTAGACCTAAGGAGGGGGAAGGACATGAGGAACAGAGGGAAACTCGACGGAAATGCCCTAATGGAGGTCGGAGACGAGGTCGGAGACGACTCTAGGTTTCTTGAACAGTGGCGGCAGTGAATAGAAGTGTCGATTGAATGCTTCGATTAGGGTTAAAATATCGGATTTCCGACCTCGAGTCGACTCTAGTAAGTCGCGAGTCGACTCGTCCTCGAGTCGACTCCAAAATATGCGCGAGTCGACTCCCCCTATGATGCCATCGACCTCGAGTCGACTCCTAACTATGTACGAGTCGACTTCCCCAAGAGCCGACTCTAAAATGTATCCGAGTCGACTCGAACTCTGGCACGCACCCAAAAATCATGTTATTTTTGTGCCAAACAAGGGATAATCAAAAAGTTTGTGATCTAAATTGATGATCATAGATGAAAAATTCTATATTTAACACAAGCTAATCATCAAAATCAATGAATTAGAAGAGAATATCACTAGGATGGATCAATCACTCCTAATCCTCTCCTAAGTACACAGAATCGCTCTTCACTCAAGGGTTTTGTGAAGATATCAGCTAATTGATCATCAGTGCAAACAAATTGAAGTGTCACATCACCATTCAGTACATGATCTCGTATGAAGTGATGTCTTATCTCCATATATTTAGTTCTTGAGTGCTGAATTGAATTTTTAGTTAGATTAATGGCACTTGTATTATCACAATTAATGAGAATTTTATCTTGTTTAATGCCATAATTTTCAAGTTGTTGTTTAATCCACAAGATTTGAGCACAACAACTTCCGGCAGCAACATATTCGGCTTCAGCTGTAGATAATGCAACCGAGTTTTGTTTCTTGCTAAACCATGAGATTAAATTTTCTCCTAAGAATTGACATGACCCGCTGGTGCTTTTTCTATCAAGTTTACAACCAGCAAAATCTGAATCTGTATACCCTATTAAGTTTAGGCTAGATTCTTTAGAATACCATAAACCTATATTTTTTGTTCCTATTAGGTATTTAAAGATTCTCTTAACTGTAATTAAATGTGATTCCTTAGGATTAGATTGATATCTAGCACACATGCATACACTAAACATGATATCAGGTCTACTTGCAGTGAGATATAATAAAGATCCTATCATACCTCTATACATCTTTTGATCTACTGATTTACCTGATTCATCTTGGTCTAGTTTGCATGATGAGCTCATGGGTGTGCTGATTGACTTGTTTCCTTCCATATCAAACTTCTTAAGCATCTTCTTGATGTATTTAGCTTGATTGATGAAGATCCCTTCTTCAGATTGTTTGATTTGGAGTCCGAAAAAATAGTTCAGCTCTTCCATCATGCTCATTTCAAATTCACTCTGCATCAAGTCAGCAAATTCTTCGCAAAGGCGATTGTTAGTAGCACCGAAAATAATATCATCAACATAAATCTGCACTACTAACATTTCTTTGTTTTTCTTCTTTAAAAACAATGTTGTATCTACATTTTCTCTAGAGAACTCATGATCTAGTAGAAATTTGCTAAGTCTTTCATACCATGCTCTAGGTGCTTGTTTCAAACCATAAAGTGCTTTGTTTAATTTATAAACATGATTGGGGTATTGATGATTTTCAAAACCAGGAGGTTGTTCTACATACACCTCCTCATTAATATACCCATTCAAAAATGCACTTTTCACATCCATTTGAAATAATTTGAAATCTTTAGAGCATGCAAATGCTAGTACAGGACCAAAGATTTCATCAAAGTCTATACCTTCTTCTTGATTATAGCCCTTTGCTACTAGTCTAGCCTTGTTCCTAATTACAATTCTATTTTCATCAAGTTTATTTTTATATATCCATTTGGTACCTATTATTGAATATTCAGAGGGTCGTTCAACTAGGTTCCATACCTTGTTTCTAGTAAATTGGTTTAGTTCTTCTTGCATTGCATTTATCCAATTTACATCCTTCTCAGCTTCTTCTATGTGTTTAGGTTCAAAATGTGAGACAAATGCTAGATGATTATTTAAGTTCCTAAGAGATGCTCTAGTCCTAACAGGTTGAGATGGATCATCTAAAATTAATTCCTTAGGATGTCCATGAGCATACCTCCAAGCCTTAGTCAGCCCATGATCCACAATTGCCTCTTGGCTTGATGATGCATTTTCAATTAATTTTTGTTCATCTTCTTGTAATGTCATCTCATCAATCTTTTCTTCAAGAAATTCAGCATCATCATCAAGAACAACTCTCTTGCTAGAAGAGATATCATTAGTATCATCAAACACAACATGTATAGACTCTTCAATAACAAGGGTTCTTTTATTAAAAACTCTATAGGCTTTACTTGTTGTGGAATATCCCAAAAATATACCCTCATCTGATTTAGAATCAAATTTACCTAAGTTATCCTTCCCATTATTATGAATGAAACATCTACATCCAAAAACATGAAAATAGTTTACTTTGGGTTTTCTATTTTTCCAAAGTTCATAAGGTGTTTTCTTTATAATGGGTCTCAAAAAACTCTATTTAATATATGACATGATGTATTGATGGCTTCTCCCCAAAAATACTTAGGAAGGTTACTTTCACATAGCATGGTTCTAGCCATTTCTTCTAAGGTTCTATTCTTCCTTTCTACAACTCCATTTTGTTGTGGTGTTCTAGGTGCAGAAAAGTTATGAGTTATCCCCTTTTTACTACAAAATTCATCAAATAGATGATTTTCAAATTCCGTTCCATGGTCACTTCTAATAGCTATGACTGAAGCATCTCTAGCATTAGTTACTTCCTTATGAAATTTCTTAAATACTGAAAATGCTTGATCTTTATGAGCTAAAAACATGACCCAAGTATATCTAGAAAAATCATCTACAATAACAAGACCATATTTGTTTCCACCTAGACTTGTGGTTCTAGTTGGTCCAAATAGATCCATGTGTAGTAGTTCTAGAGGTCTAGAGGTAGAGACACAATTTATGGATTTAAAGGAGTTCCTTGATTGTTTGCCATATTGACAAGCTTCACAGATTTTATTTTTCTCAAATTTTAGTTTTGGCAAACCTATCACGGAATCTCTTTTAACTAGTTTTGATATTGTATCCATACTTGCATGACCTAACCTACGGTGCCATAACCAACTTGCATCATTATCCTTAGTATCATTAACAACTAAACAGGAGTTATGTTTGGCAAGATCCTCAAGATCTACTACGTACACATTGCCACGTCTAATTCTTTTAAATACTAAACTGTTGTCAATTGAGTTGGTTATGATGCATAAAGATGTGTGGAGTGATTGATTAAAACCCCATTTGATTTTGATGAGCTCAAAGCAATTGAGTATATCTTGTGATTACTAATGAATTCAATTGAGTGTTTCAGTGAAAATCCTGTCTAAGTGTCTCTAGATTTGGTTCATAGTATTTTGGATAAGTTAAGAAGTTTGCTGAACCAAAGTCTGAGACTCGAGTCGACTCCCGAGTATCACGAGTCGACTCCAAGCGTATCAAGTTCACTGGCACGAGCTCGAGTCGACTCCAGACTAGTACGAGTCGACTCCGACTGAGAATAGAAAGAAGAACAGAAAGCCTCATCTCAGAACCTTCAACGAGTCGACTCCTGAAGTGCGCGAGTCGACTCCAATGGTCAACGAGTCGACTCCAAGGTAGTAAGAGTCGACTCCAAGAGGTACACAAAGAAAAGTCAGAGAGCAGTTTTCGAGTCTGAGATTCGAGTCGACTCCAGTGGAACGCGAGTCGACTCCGATGGTTGGCAAGTCGACTCCAGAGAAAGCAAGAGTCGACTCTCAGCGGTACACAAAGAAAAGGTCAGAGAGCATTTTATGGACTCTGAGATTCGAGTCGACTCCCGCAATACGCGAGTCGACTCCGAGACTGTGCGACCAATGACAGACAGAAAATCATGTTACTGCCTCTGAGATTCGAGTCGACTCCCAGACAGCTCGAGTCGACTCCAAGACAAGCTTCACGTCAAAAGGCAGAAGACCAACTTTCGGAAACTGAGAGCCGAGTCGACTCCAAGGAAGTTCGAGTCGACTCCAAGACTGGATGAGCCAAAAGACAGAGAATCGGGAGTTCGGGCTCTGAGATTCGAGTCGACTCCAAGGACAGTCGAGTCGACTCGAGTGGACAAAATTCAAAATTGGATCCACGGACTTCTGTGGATGAGGCGACTCCAAAATTGCCAAGTCAGCTCCAGAAGTTGGCTAGTCGACTCCGGGTCAAGACGAGTCGACTCCCAGTCGTGACGGCAACTTTAATTCAAATTTGGAACAGTTGCCGAGTCGACTCCGAAAAAGCTTGAGTCGACTCCCGCTACATCCGAGTCGACTCCTGATCGCGCGAGTCGACTCCAACCCACCAACGGTCATATTGTCAGGCTGCGCAGAGTGTGCAGAACGGGCAGAAAAAGCAGTGTAACGGCTAGTTTCCGTGGGGGTTGGCTTAAATAGCCACAGAAGACTGTAGCAAGGCAGAGAACAGTCATTCCACTCCAACTAATCAAGGATTCAAGCTCTGCAACGTGCTCTTCAACGAAAAAGGGAAGATCTGCATTTACAGCTCCACCTACATCTTCCCAGCAATTAAAGCCTTCTCCTCCAGCATTCAAGTCGACTACACATTCAAGAGGAGACCGGAGTTCAAGAAGCCTTACCTCTTCTTCAGCTTAAAAGCGTTTGAGGGCTTCTAAACTCCTCTTTGATTATATTGTTTTATATCTGCTTTTGAGAAGCTTATTTTCCTTTCTGTCTATAACTTGTATTTACTTGGTTCAATCGGGAGATTGAATCAAGGGGATTAAGGTTGGTTGGTGAGCCAAGTTAAAACCAACGTGTGTAAGGGTTTGATTGTGAGCCCGGAAAAACAATCGGGGTTGGTTCTAGTCGGTGAGCCTGGGAAAACCGACCGAGTTCGTTGTGAGCTCGTAAAACAACAAGTTTGGTTGTAAGCTTGCAAAACAACCAGCTGTAATCCAAGGGGGTTATAGTGAATTCCCAAGAGAGACTTGGGGAGTGGACGTAGGAGCAAGGGATAGCTCCGAACCACTATAAAACTCTGTGTTTGCATTGGATTGTCTCTTCTCTTCTTCCTCTCACATCACTCACAGCACTTAGCATTAATTAAATAACTTGCAAGAGTTTTTAATTAATCATCCTTAAAGTTTTAAATATCTAAATTAATTTAAAACCCAATTCACCCCCCCCCCTCTTGGGTTGTCTATCTGGACAACAAGATGGTTTGAACAGAACATCAAAACCTCTATCACACAATTGACTAATGCTAAGTAGGTTATGCTTAAGACCATCAACATATCGAACATTATCAATAAAGGTTGAAGGGGTGATTTGTACTTTACCTATACCAATGATGTGACCTTGGTTATTGTCTCCAAATGTCACAGCACCTCCCTTCTTAGGCTCAAGGGTGAAGAATTGGTCTTTGTCACTCGTCATGTGTCTTGAGCAGCCACTATCCAAGTACCAACAGTTTTTGTCGACCTTGGCTGCAAGACACTCCTACACAAGTAAATCATACAATTTTAGATACCCAAGTTTTCTTGGGTCCTTCAAGGTTAGTAATGTTGGTTCCTTTTGGAACCCAAACCCTTTTAATTTTTCTTTTAGTTTTTTCTTTTCTATGATCACACACATTAGCTTTATGTCCTATTGTTCCGCAGCAAAAACAGGTTATTTTCTTAATTTTGCTTTCCCCTGCTTTTACAAAGAAATTACTAAGGAGCTTTTGCTTATTTTTTGGTTTATACCCTAAACTAGCTCTATTGAACACAGCTCGTTGACTATTAAGTATCATTTTCAATTTTTCAGAGCTATATGTAAACTTTTCTACAAAAGGTTTGTACTTTTCAAGTTCTAGTGCCAACTTTTGTTTTTCTGTTTTTAGTGCATTTAAGTCTTTTGTTAGATTATCTCTAAAAGTTTGTTTATCCTTTTTAAGTTCAGAAATTTTCTTGGTTAGTTTTTCGTTATCTTTAGTTAAGGTATTAGTTTTTTGAATTAACATTTGCTTGCTTGTTTTAAGTTCTAAATTTTCTTTAGTGATAAAATTCTTATCCTTAACTAATTTATCATATTTATGGAGGTGAGATTGATTGGTTAGTTTTGGCTCTTTATTCTTAAGGCTTATTGACTTATATTCATCCATTAATTCATTAAACACATCATATAATTCATCAAAGGTAAAATCTAAATGCGTTTCAGATGTTACCTCATTTTCGTTTGCCATAAAATATAGGTTGGCCTTTTCTTCTTGTTCTTCATCCGATGATGATGATGATGTATCGGAGTCCGATAGGGTGGAGACGAGGACTTTCTTTTTCTTGTACTTGCTGGCCTTCTTGAGCAAAGGACAATCTGCTCTAAAGTGTCCCGGCTTCTTACATTCGTAGCATCCGATTCCCTCATTTTTCCTTTCCTTACCTTTATTCTTGTAATAGGAACTTGAGGGGCCTCTCCTTTGATGAAAGGACTTCTTTCGGTTGATGAATTTTCTGAACTTACGCACGAGAAGAGCCTCATCATCATCTCCCTCATGATCTTCTTCTTCACTGCTGCTACTGCAAGATAAATCCTTGTTAGAAGAAGTAGATTTGAGAGCTATTACCTTTTTCTTATGAGAGGACTCTTCTTCACTGTGTTGTTTCATTGTCAGCTCATGCGTCATGAGGGATCTCAGTAGCTCCTCGAGTGGCAGCTTGTTTAAGTCCTTGGCTTCTTGGATTGCCGTTACCTTGGCTTCCCATGATCTTGGCAAACAACGAAGAATCTTTCTGACAAGGTCACTGTTAGTATAATTTTTGCCAAGGCTTTTTAGGCCATTGACAATGTCAGTAAATCTAGTAAACATGCATGTGATTGTTTCATTGGAATCCATCTTAAATAATTCATACTTATGAACTAATATGTTTATTTTAGATTCTTTTACTTGATTTGTGCCCTCGTGAGTCACTTCAAGTCTATCCCAAATCTCTTTTGCAGAATTGCAAGTAGAGACTCTATTGAATTCATTTCTGTCTAAAGCACAATAAAGCACATTCATTGCTTTGGCATTTAGTTGTGCTTTCCTTATATCATTGTCATCCCAATTTTTTTGAAGTTTGGGTATCGTAACACCCTCTACAAAAATAGATGAGATGTATGGTCCATTAAGTATGGTGGTCCACATCTCATAGTCTTGTGCTTGAATAAATATTCTCATCCTAGCCTTCCAATATGAGTAATCGGATCCATTAAAGAATGGAGGTCTATGGGTGGACTGCCCCTCAATATGAGAAGATCCAAATGGGGTTGTCATTTTGATCTTTTACTCTTTTGGTAAAAGAGTTCCGGCTTTGATACTACTTGTTGCCCAGATAGACAACCCAAGAGGGGGGGGTGAATTGGGTTTTAAAATAATTATTGCAATTAAACACTTTGTGAGTAACTAATTAAATCTTTTTGCAAGTGGATTAATTAGATGCTATATGCAGTGGATGAAGGGAAAGTAAGAGACAATAAAGCAATCACAAACACAAGCAAATTTATAGTGGTTCGGAGCTAACCCTTGATCCTACGTCCACTCCCCAAGCCTCACTTGGGAATTCACTATAACCCCTCGGATTACAACCGGTTGTTTTATAAGTTCACAACCCAACTTATTGTTTTACGAGATCACAACGAACTCGGTCGGTTTTCCCAGGCTCACCGACTAAAACCACCCGATTGTTTTTCCGAGATCACAATCAAACCCTTACACCGTTGGTTTCAACCTAGGCTCACCAACAAACCTTAACACCCTTGATTCAATCCCCTGATTGAATCAAGTAAGGAACAAATGGTTTGAAAAACAAACAGAAAAGGAAGCTTCTTAACAAGCAGATATTCAGCGTTAATAAAAAGAGAGAAGTTAAGAGCCCTCAAACAGATTTATAAAGATGTAGAGGAGGGCTTCTCGAACTCGGGGTCTCCTCTTGAAGGTCTCGAAGATTTGATGACTGACGGAGACTTCTTGAATGCTGGGAAGAGTTGGTTGGATGGAGTTTAATGCCTCTCTTCCTTCTTTCACGTGTATTCCCTTTGAAATCCTTTGGTAGGTAGAGATTACTTGTTTTCTTTGAATGGAATGTCACTTCTCTGCCTTGCTACAGATCTATGTGGCTATTTAAGCCATTCCCCAAGAAAACTAGCCGTTAGACCCAATTTACTAGCCGTTCTGCACATTCTGCAACTCCTGACAATGTTTCCGTTGGGATTGGAGTCGACTCACGCGATCTGGAGTCGACTCGCCTGTTGCAGGAGTTGACTCATGCTTTTCTGGAGACGGCTCGGCAACTGTTCTGGATTTGAATTAAAGTGCTATCTCGACTTGGAGTCGACTCGACTGAACCTGGAGTCGACTCTCCAATATCTGGAGCTGACCTGGCACTTTTGGAGTCGACTCGTTCCAAGGAATCCAGAGATGTATTTTTCAAGTTTGCTCACTCGAGTCAACTCGGATATTCTGGGAGTCGACTCGGCACTCAGAGCCCGAACTCCCAATCTTCTGTCTGTTGACTTGTGCCGTCTCGGAGTCGACTCGAACTGTCTCAGAGTCGACTCGGCTCTCAGAGATGAAAATTTAGTCTTCTGTCTTTTGGGGTTGCGCTGCCTTGGAGTCGACTCGAACTGTCTTGGAGTCGACTCGCCTCTCAGAGATGAAAATACCGTCTTCTGTCTTTGGGGTTGCGCTGCCTTAGAGTCGACTCGAACTTTGCGGGAGTCGACTCGGCTCTCAGTGTCCGAAATTGGCTCTCTGACTTTTTGCCTTGCTTCTCTCTGGGAGTCGACTCTCGCTTCCTTAGGAGTCGACCTGCCAACTATCGGAGTCGACTCGAGTTCTTCGGGAGTCGACTCGGCTCTCAGAGTCCAAAATAGCTTCTCTGTGTTTCTGTCTGTTACTCCCTGGAGTCGACTCGTACTATGCTGGAGTCGACTCGGCAAGCATGGGAGTCGACTCGCGCTCTTCAGGAGTCGACTCGTTGACAGGTTCTGAGATGAATCTTTCTGTCCGGCTAAATGTTCTCAGTCGGAGTCGACTCGTAATTTACAGGAGTCGACTCGAGCCTGTGCCAGTGCTTCTGATACGCTTGGAGTCGACTCGTAATCTCCCGGAGTCGACTCGAGACTCAGACTTTGGTTCAAATTGAATTCTTTACTTATCCAAAATGTATTGAACCAAATCTTGAGACACTTAACCATAAATTTACAAGTATTTGACTGAAACACTAGATTGAATTCATTAGTATAACATAAGATATACTCAAATGCTTTGAGCTCATCAAAATCAAATAGGGTTATAATCAATCACTCCACATTTTTAGATTAATTAATTAAATAAATTTGTGGATTAAGATGATGCTTTGATTTTCAGAAATTAAAAGCAGAGAATAATGAACAAAATTCAATGAAATAAAGATGGTAGAGATCTGGAATCCCCCTTGATGATATTGCATCCAAGGAATAAATTCTATGGTTCTTGATTAAAGATTAACTGTAGGATAGATCTAATCATGGTATATGTTTCATGAACATATGAACTTAATTTCTAAGCATTCATCGTGCTTTCTACGTCTACGACGAATCAAATACTAAATCAATCCATATATTAATAATCATAATCCATTAAAGAGCTATCTACGAAATAACTACGCATGGATCAAGAACATATCAGTAAATATAAGTCATTCAAAGCAAAAGTTTAGAGTTTACTTCGAAGAGCAATACATTAAAGGTTCCTCCATCACCCTCCCTAAGAAATCAGCCACTCATTTTAAACATTAGCCCCTCCATATTTATTTTCTTTTCTATTCTTTTCGGAAACAGGGCCTCCCCTGTTTCCCTTTCTTTTTTTTTCTTTTCAAATGGCTGATACTCTCCTCTGTTGTTTCGAATGAAAAACCACCTTCTCAGCCGAAAAGAGAGCTCCCTATATCTCCCGATGGACCCCCGATCCCACAAGATACGTGGAGATGCCGAGTATCCCGGATGCGAGAAGGCCAAACGCGGGATGGGAGCTGATCACGGATCCTGGGATGCTGATGATCTTCGGACGTAGAGGGACGGCTGGATAGCAGAAACAGGCACATGCAAATCCAGGTGGAAGAAGCGGATGGATCAGAAGGAAGATAGGACTCAGGGCTTGGGAGATCTACACGCGGACGGCTGAAGGCTCTGGGATGCGAACTCGAAAGGCTGAGACGCGTTGGATGTTGGGATGAAGTCGGATCTTTGCTGGGAGGGTGCACGCGGACGGCTGAAGGAGCTGATATTCCGGAAGATTGCGATCGCCATGGGATGCGGAAGGGAAGATCGGGACTCTGCTGTGAACTGGGACTCGGATGATGCGCTGGATGGTCGTCGAAGGAAGCTGAGACGCATGGATGGATGAACTCGGAAGCCGCGGACGCAAACAGAAGGGGACGCTCTTGAACGGAAGGATGACACGCCGGTGGGGAGAAGGATCCAGAAGAATCGGACGCGGAGGATGCTTCGCGGGATGCTGGGAGGCGCCATGCGATTCGGATGATTCGCACGGAACGACCACAGGGCACTGGAAGCTGATCACACACGGACGCTGGGAGAAGTTCGATGCGGGAAGGCTTCATGGACGGCTGGGCTTGATCATGTGGATGCTGGCGATGTTGTGATGCTGAGAGATCTTCAAATGGACACACGAAAGGGGGAGGATATGCTGCTGCTGGATGTGGCTGCACCTAGTTGGCTAATGCTCCTTCTAGTGTGCAACTGGGATTGAACCATGCGGTTGGCTGGTCACCTGCGATGATGCATCTTTTCCAGACCCAATGCGCATTTTAACTTTGATTTACGATCACCTGCACCCCACAAAAATATAATATTAATGCAGCACTTTTATCATTATTTGTTAGCAATAATACTAATTTAAGTGATGTATAGATCGTACTTTTGTGCTCTCATCAGACAGCTTGTACATTGGAAAGGAACGGTAATGGAAATCTATTAAATGAACTGTAGATTTTGACAATACGTCAAAAACCAACCAACAACCCATCCTTGTAATCTGAGAACAGAAGCTCTTTACTGTCTTTCCATCATTTTCAACTCATTATTTTGTCGAATTCTTTCTCCCTTTTTATTTTCATAAGATTTAACAAAACAATCTCATATTTGAAAAATATATGTTGTTTTATCTATCAGTTGCTAGCCTCATTTCTAACAATCTAACATGGAGTAGTTAGCATGTGGTGAATGTACATAGAGAGCCAATGTCAAAAGGTACCTACTTTTCAAGGCAAAATGAGAAAATTAAAGAGAGAGAGTGTGGATGAGGCCAAAGGTCTAACTACTAATGGGCGAGCACTCTTGGTATCTCCATCATTATATATCAAGCTAGCACTTTTGCTTGTGTAATTCTAAGTCCAATGAGTGATGGAGAAAAGTTCATTGTCATAGAAATGAGGTTTGAACATATATGGGTTGAATATAGGTCGGGTCGGATGCGAGTCAGCTTGAGACTTTGTCAATTTGAACATGATTTATTTATTAAACAAGTCAAAAATTCAGATCTAAACTTGACTTATTTATTAAATAGGTAACCTGACCTAATCTGCATAATCTATCCACTAAATAGACTAAATCATGTTAAACAAGTTAAGTAGATTTTTAACATATTAAATAGATTTAAATAGATTAAATAGGTTAAATAGGTCAGGATAAATGGAACAATAATGAGTTAAGCAGGTTTTAAATAAATTAAACATATTTTTAACAGATTAAATGGGTCCGATCATGACCCGACCCAATTATCAAATGGGTCAAAATAGGTTCAACGGATTAAAGATTTAAACTTAGATCCAACCATCTAATAAATAGTTTTGGGTGGGTTGACCTATTTATGACTCAAACCCATTTTATCAAACCTAAACCTACTTAAAGCAGGTCATTTATGGGTTGGGTTAATTGGTGCTATCATAAATTGCCGCCCCTAGACTATCACAAGATCTAAGAGACTAATGGAAGCCTTGGGAACTATGTCCATGGGCTAAAACCCTATTAATCTCCCATAGATCATGTTTTCCATGGAGTTGCTCTTGTGAATTATCTAAGGGGACGAGCGTGCCAGAGAACTTGGCAGCACAAATCTGATGGTAAGGCATGGATGGGTGCGTGGGCGTGCGACTAGCATAAGAGTAGCTGAAAAGATGGTGATCGAAGAGAGGATATTAGAGTAGTATGAATTCAGATGCCTTGATCTTCATGGATTTTTACTACTGTCATTCTATCATTTAAAGGATATGGATAAAGATAGAAGTGTAGCCTGGGCTATAGTAGAAGAGGTCTAAGTTAATACTACTCCTAAGAAAATTACTGAAAAACTAAGATAAGATAACGATGCATTGATTTGGATTATTGAATGGTCTTTTACAAAATATAATTTTCACTTATTTATACTAGATAATAATAAATGCCTACTTTGATGGTTACTATCTCATGTATAGCCTCTACTTCTGGCAGTTCTGGTAGTTGATGCAAGTTGCCATCCCACTATGCATATCATTTGTAGAGTTGCTCTGCACCAACTATCAGGTTGATAATTATACTTTTTCAATCTTGGTCTCTTCAGACATCTTATTTTGGCCGTCTTTTTTTACTCTGGCCTACAATACAGTCTTCTGCACATTGAAAATATCTTAGGGACCAATTCGGTCACCTTAGTCTAATCTTGCCGGCCATCCAATTTCATATGTCTTGTATTGTGATTGATGTATTGGTCTATTGGTCTTCTTATCAGTATCTTGGCCAAATTCTTCCTCTTCAGTCTATCCCACCACAAGTGAGATTTACATGGTTGGACCTTATCTAGCCCAACAAAGGTTACATGATTTCTATCTTCACGTTGTCTAACTCATCCACATGGTACTTACTTACAACCTCTAGCTAAATTGTTGCGATGAGGTGAAAATAGATCCAAATGAAAAAAAAACTAGCAAAAAAAAAGAAACAAATGCACAGATAAAACCAAGAATTAAGAAAAAATAGATGGTAATGAATTCATTGCATTCAAACAGCACGGATTACAATTCTTTAAGTGAGCCCTTGATTTCACATGACATTAAGCAAAAACCGAAAAGACAGGCAGAAGGAAAAAGAAATCGAGATGTTATCTAGTGGTGTCTTAGCTCTATATCCTGCCCTACTTTGGAAACAATTCCTGTCAGGATCCCCTCTCTCCTATTAGCTCCTTTGAACTAGGTTTTAAAACATGGTAGTAGTAGAGGCTGTGGTGATGAAAGGCCAAAATCAAGCTTTTAAGGTGCTTTATCAGTGGAATTGCTCGTGGAGAGTTCTGTGAGAGAGAGAAGAGAGCCGTGGGTCTCCTTAGAAGGAGAGCTTCCTTAAGCTTATAATTTCTCCTTATTTTCTTAGTTTTTTTTTTCATGCTTCTCTTGGGGGTATTTGTACGGGTGTGAGAGAGGTACAACGGTTAGGATTAAGCCTTTTAAAGGTTTCGTAAGATCTGACGGCTGAGGTAGGAGAAATTTTCACTTTTTATTGGTTTTAAAGGTCTCATGGATTACAACTAGTAGCCAGGATTGCTTCTAAAGAAACACAAATTGTTTCTACGGCTAGAGATAAGGCTATATGTATTAGTGGTGATTAAAAGATAGCGAAAATAGGTAGACTGAGTGTTGTATGTACAGCTGAAATATGGTGTATCGGTGTGGAGATGGCTCGAATATATATAGTGATGGATGATGCCCGCATATCAGTGTAGAAGAATGAGTACTGGAATCATCGGAATTCTTATCATTCTTGCATCGTATCTAATGGATGGATCTAGTGATCGATGATGCCCATTTCTTTTCTCCTTGTGTCATATCTGTTATCGTGAATCATTGGTATATATGTTTTCAGCAAAAAAAAATCATTGGTATATATGAGCGCTTTGAGTTGCTAATTCCAAGCTCTATCCTTGTCTCCTATACTTAGAATTTCTGCAACTTCTGACTGCATCCATTTCTTAAGCAAGGGAAATTGGTCGTGCATGCTTTATTCATGCTCAAAACCAATTTATTTTTGGAGTGCGGTGTCCCAACACTAGGCGGAAGAAGTCTATTCTGTGGAAACATTTTCCAAAGGACTCGCAATCTGCTTCGCAACTTCCGAGCTTGAGAGAGCTCGCGGCAAACACGCACGCTTGTTTGCCGGTGGTGCTCGCACCGGCATGGGGCCAAACCCATCTTCAAAAAAATAATAGTTATTAAGTATAACTATACTTTCCAGACAAATATATGTATGGTTGCCAACTAATGACATTTTCTCTTCGACAACGAGCTTGAGGCTCAGTTTGATGGTGAGATTAGCTAGAACAAGGGTGGTTTAATAAATTATTATTTTTTAACTTATTTTCTGTAACAACTCAGGACCTCATCCAAAATGACTGGCCGAAAGGTATTTTTTGAAATTTTTAATCCTATATAAGTACCCAATAACTCTTCGGCGAATAACCAATGTGAGACTAAATATACGCCTATACGGATTCTCACATACTTCCACTGTTCAAGCCCTGACATCCTTATTAGATTAAAAGTTCAAATTCATTCAAATTTAATCATAAGCACCGCGATCGGCCCGTGATCAGCCTTTATGAACCCGTGCGGCAATGTCCTCTAGTCCATATAGGCTATGGGTCAAGTTTGCTTTGATATCATTTGTCACAACCCAAAAAATACCTTCCTACTAGTCATTTTGGGTGAAGTCCTGGGTTGTTACAAATAATATCAGAGCAGATCCAGTCCATAACCTATGTAGACTAGAGAACACTGCAGCACAGATTTATTGAGGTCAACCACGGGCCGATTGTCGTACTTGTGATTAGATTTAAATCCTTAGCCTCACGAAGATGTTAGAACTTAAATGGGAGGAGTATGCAAGGACTCATGCGGGCGTGTGTTTAGTTCCGCATCCAAAATAATATCTTCTAGCTGGCCATTTTGGATGAGATTCCGGGTTGCCATAATTTTCTTACTCTTTTTTCCCATGTCTTTCAAAGGAGGAGGATTATTCCTTTTTAAAAGGACGACGATGTCGATGGCGGCAGGAAGAAGAAGAAGAAGCCGCAACAGCCGCACCCAGCATTCCAGAGGTCATGGCTCCCCGAAGATGAGATCACCATCCTCCGAGCTCTCCTCGACAACAGCTCCAAAGATGGCCTTCTCCCGTCTCCTCGCCAACGGCACCTGTTCATGCGCAGTTCCCTCCGGCTCCAGGCCTCCGATGGTCAGCTTGCCTGCAAAGTTCAACGCCTTCGCAGGAGTTGTGGGAATGCAGCTGTTGACATGAAGAAGAAGAAGAACGAGAAGACTAATGCGTGTGCTGGCGTTCAGAAACAGGCAGGTTTGACTACTCTTACCTGAGGGAAAACAATGGAAATCAACATTTCTTCCTTCTTTTACTTCTTTAGCTTGTATGAAGGTAATGCTAGGAACCAAAGTTGTTGGTATGACTGACATGAGTCAGAAGATCTCAGATGGAAGTTTATACAAACTATTATCCATCTAGATTTGATGGTTTATAATCTGAAACATAGAGAACTGTTATATAAAAATTTGATTTGTGATTCATGCTACAAAGTTTAAAGTACGGCTGGTGAGTATGGTTTCTAAATTGTAATGTTCAACATGAACCAACGCAGTATTTATTCTATGCCGGTGCAAATTATCTTCATAAAAACGTGTTTGCTTAAAGGATAAAAGCTCTCTCAAGAATTGGATTTAGAATTTTGTCTATTTGATAGTTCGATAGTTTAGAAATCAGTACTAAGATAACAAAGAACTACCTGTTTTAGGCAAAGCACCGACTGAAACAATGTACAAAAAATAGCCCTAAGAGTTCAGGGAGAGTCATTGCCCAATATGATCTATTTACCCAAGTCATGGGAAAAGAGAAACATGGGCATGCTAATACTCCTAGTCCTGGACCCTCTCCTAGGGATTTTTATGGTGAAACTTGTAGCCAATGTGACTGCCAAAGAAGAGCCTTAGATATCGAAGGAAAAATGGTGGGGGAAAGGCAACAATAGAGAGAGAAGTTTGAGGCATTGGAATCTATCATGCCCCGGACCCCGATCCGTGACACGGCCGTGCTATTGCCGACTACCGCCCACAATAGCACGAAGCCTCATACATGGGTAACAGGATAGTCAAACCAACTAAACCTTTATATATGAAAGCATTCTTAGTACAACATGTTGGTCAGTACCCAAATACAGAGCTTCTATGTAGTTTATGTATACAAAAGTATACTTGTTGTATCCCAAAAGAAAGAAGCCCTGTTGCAAAAGAAAAATGCATCTGATGGCGATCACTGGTGAGGATCTGAAAGAAAATGCAAATAAATGGGTATGAGCTATGCGGCTCAGTAAGTAATCCTGCATAATCTTATCGGATCAACTAAAAGATTAAACATGTTTATCAGGGTTTGAGAAGCTGACATGCATATTATCTAACAATTTATCATGGCAAAATATGTATGCTGGGTAAACAAAACAATATTTTAAGTCAAACAAATATTTTCATAAAGTATACATATGAAACCGTGCCCCCGGCATGCCGTGGTCCATTCTCTCGGATGCTACTGCGAAGTCATTCTCCGCCATTAGCAGGGCCAGCTCAGTTATTAGTCAGCCACTGGCGGGGCCGGCTTAGTCATTCTCAGCCATTAGCAAGGCCAGCTCAGTTGCATTCGATCAGTAGCATCTTTGAGCCCATTTATAGTGCCTCTTGGCTAAATAGGATTTTGCTATACTAACTTGCATGCATGATTTAAAATATTAGCATAATCATGGTGAATACATGGCCATAATTTATGAAATCAAGCAAGTTACTTACTTATCATAACATATCATCCATGAAGTATGTACTTAAATAACACTTAGGAAATATTAATAAACATGACATGATCCATAATAGGATTAGAACAGATTGCTTCCATTTTTCACAAAACATATATGCAATTTAAATTGCATGAATAACACTCATTCTTATAATACATGATCTACAATAAAATTAAGATGGGTTACTTACATGCGTGATCCATAGAAGATTAGGACAGGTTACTTACAGTGATTCGCTTTCCAAATTTCTCGAGTTCAGGTGACAAATCCTTAATCACCTAAAACAACATCATAGGGATTACATTATTCCCTATTTATTTATTATAAAATTTCTTAGTTCATCATACTATGAACTTACTTGTTTGGATCCCATCCAAGGATCTAGCCTAAGTTCAATTTACCCAATTTAGAGCCTTTGGGGCTCAATTTAAAACCAGATTGGGTCCACATAGGTTAATTAGGTTTTTAATTAAAGGATTGGGCCTGGTTCATGATTGAGTCCAGCTTTTTCTAGCCAATTCGGTCTTCTGATCGGGTCAATAGGCTTAGTCCCAAGTTTAATTGGGTTTAATTTTGGTTCAGGGTCAATGTGGCTCATTTGGGCCTGAGTCAAGGTCAACCCGAGGTCAATTTGGCCTCAAATTAGTTGAATTGGGTTTAAATTGGGCCTGATTCATATTCAATTGGGTCTGCTGGAACTAACTCAACTTAATTGGATTCGGACCCAAATTAATTTGGGCTTAATTCGGTTCGGATTTGACCCAATTTGCAGTTTGGGCTCGTCCAGACTTAGCCCAATCTGATTGGGCTCGGGTTCAGGTTCAATTGGCTAAACCAATTTCTTATTATTGGGCTTCACGGGTTTCGAACCCGAACCTCGATCCGTCCCATTAGGCCAGACCCGTTAAGGGTCTCTTCTTTTCTTTTCTTCTTTTCTTTTCCTTTTCCCTCTTTTTTTTTTCTTTCTTTTTCTTTTTCTTTCTCTCTCTTTTCTTTTCTTTTTCTTCTCTTCTCTAGAACCTTTCCGACTCCCTCCTCTCTTCACCCTTTCTCCTCCTCTCTTCTTCGACGAAGGGAGGACAGCGAGCAGAAGGGAGGACAGCGAGCGGAAGGGGGCCGGGCCACGACCGGCGGCGTCCGCGGCCAGGCCCTGCGGCGTCCCCGGCCGAGCCTGCGGCGCTCTCGGCCGCGCCTGTGGTCGACGCTCGTGCCGACGGTGCTCTTGGCCGAAGCCGGCGGCCGCCACACACGACGACGAGCCGGTGAGTCCCCTCTTCCTCTTTTCTTCTTTTCCTCTCCTCTTCTTCTTCTTCAACCTCCTTCTCAACCCTCCCATATTCTCTCTCGCTCCCAAGCCCCCCTCTCTTCCTCTCTCTATTCTTCTCCCATGAAGGAAGAGGGCGAGCTTGGGAGGGCCAGGCCACGGCCGGCGGTGCTCGCGGCCGGGCTCGCAGCGTCCTCAGCCGTGCCTACGGCTAAGTCGTGGCCGCGCCCTCGGCCTGCCAGCAGCCGACGCCCGCGCCGACGGTGATGGCGGCCGAAGCTGGTGGCTGTCGCCGGTGGCCCTCGGCCTGCCAGCAGTCCCCTTCCCCCCTTCTTTCTTTGTTGTCTGGAATGAATCAGGAGGAGAGAAGGCAGGGGGCTTACCTAGCTTTCGGGGAGTACCACGAGCACCTTCTCCAGCGACGGATGTAGGTTTGGCAAACCCTCTCTCAGAGAGAAGAGGAAGGAAGAAGGAGGAAGGGGTGCAGCTTGAGGGAGAGAGCTCTAGGAATATAAAATATCACCTCCCAGCTTCCCCCTGTGAAGGGCCTAACAGCTGGGCCCTCCACAGCTTCCCAGCTGGCCCTACCCTAGTCATATCCATCCTCAGGGTATGAGATAGCAGTCATCAAATAGCTGCCAACAATGGGCCCCAGTTGGGCCCATTAGGTGTCCTGGCCCAATGCTCAAGTACGGGCCCAAAAAGGTATTGGGCTCAAATTGGGCCCGGATATTACATTCTTCCCTCCTTAAATAAATTTCGTCCTCGAAATTAGTCATATCTTAAGGTTCAGGCTTTAAAAGTATTCAACCATCGAGTCATCCTCGAGATCTTAGTTAGTCTCTCTCAGAGTACCTACTCACAAGATTTCGACATAAAGAATTACGACATACAAAGTCATGGCATCTCAAAACTTAATCCCTTCCATCTATGATATAGGAGTTCTTTTGATCTCTTCCAAAAGAAGACTAATCTTCCCATCTTAGATTTTAAATGCTATAATCCTTGGCCCAAGAAATTAATTGCTCTCGATTAAGTCCACACAAAGATCGTAATCGGCTTAACAGAAATAGGTGAGAGCATTAGCATCAAATACTTTTTATAATCTATAATCCTTTTGCTTCTCTTAACTTTGCCTACAATTTAATGATCAACCTTTATTCTAGCAAAACCTCAAACCCCTTTCAAATAGATAGATCGAAAATGTCATAGCTAGGAGTAGGAAATATTCCAGGTCTAAGCCCAACCAAGAAACTATCAATCCGTTAATACTAAATTTAAGATGCCAAGATTCTCCCGGGAGTTGCCAATAATAGAAAAACTCACTAGTGAAAATTATACAGCTCTCTCCAGATTATTCATAGAATCAACAACACTTTTCTCCACTAGAAATCTAACTCAAATCTTCTAATAATTCTCCTTATCAATACAACTTCATCAGTAGATCTTATCAAAAGAGTAAGGTCCATTACTTCGAGATTTAGTTCTTTTAATAGGTGATCTAATTCAAACTTTTTTTTTTGCTTATACACGAAAATCAACATCTTAATTCTGAATAAGAAGATCAAGTTTCTTTGTCAAAATATCAACTTCTCTTGATTAACCGATCTATCACAAGATTAGATCATAAACAATTCTAATCCATCCTTGGTAGATATTCATCAAAGTCGATTGACCACCTCAATTTCTTTCAATCAAATAAAGGGTTGATATTAATTAAAGAAATTCAAGCTTCAAATTTAGGAGGACGGAGGTTTATATCAGCATATTCCGGATCTGAGATCAAAATTGATGATCCATTAATTCTAGTCTCAAGATGCTAAGAATTTCTTAGCATGACATAAAACTGGAGAATCTAAGATAGCACAGTGATATCCAAAAATCCGAACATTTTTCTTTCATTTATCAAGAAAAATCCTACTACACAAGAAAACAGATCAAATCTTTTATTATTAAAACTTTTCGAATCAAAAGAATAATACTTCTAGCCAACTTAGATAAATAATTCAGATCACTATGTTTTTGCTGCGTACTTTGATCAAAATCCTTTGAATTCACTAATAACTTTTGATCAACATACTATTTGTCTACAAACAGAACTATTTAATACCTCATGTGTATTTGCACTGCAAATCTTTCCTCCATCTAGATCGAATTTTACTTAACTAGAACTTCTTTTTTTTTTTTTTACTTTTCCATGAGCGAGCAAAGAAAGGGTATCCCAACATAAGATCCCTTCAGATAAGTGACAAACGCCTTAAACAATTTTTACATCTTCAACAATGTCATCCATAGAAAATGAGCCTTCTTTTCTAATAAGAGATAAACTCTCAAGTCATCTTAGAACATTTTAGGCTCGGAATTGTATAAACTTCTGAAAATTATTTCTTAGTATCCCAATATGTTATATTAGGTATCCTTAAATTGCATGAACAATAATTTGCCCTATTTTAGCATTGCTAGAAGGTGATTCTCGATCTCACATATCCGTTAAAAGAAAGAGATGCATACTTTTGTTGTAAGATCTTTATTTAAAAATCTTCTTCTTTTGTGCTCCTTCCACTAGACGATGATATGTGGAATTATCATCCATAACTTCACCTTCCTCATGAAATAGTTTAAACTTATTTCTCAGTGACAAACGAAGGTATTTAATAATTGCCCATCTATTAGAGATAAAATAATTTATTTCAAATCTTACAGTAGGAATCACTAAATACAAACTCCTGAAACATCATGCGCTATTGGGCATGTTTCCATATCAAACTCTATTGCTGATTCCACTCACATTTCCTATTGACCCCATATGATCATCATTCTTTTTTTTTTTCTTTTTTTTTGTGCCAAAACATCATTAATATTCATTTAATTGATTATCGCAAGATCATAAACTACTACACTTTATCTATAGTAGAATATTTGAGCCTAAGATATTCTTTAGGATTGAAAATTATTCTCAAAATTTACTAAATGACTTCCAATCAAAATACCAATCTTGCATTGTAATTTGAAAAGATCTAATATTTCACATCCCAAGTAAACAAAGAAGAAACTCTTAAATCTCATTCTCAAATATGTTTTCTTTCTATACAATAGTTTCATGCATAATTGTCATACAGATTTTATCCTCAAGAATATAAAACCTTTCCTTGTCCAAGCCTTAAACAACTTATGAATGAACCCTATCTTGCCATCAAAATAATTAACTTCAAACTAGAAGTATTATCCACAGTACCCAGTATCAAGTTAAACTTCCAATATCACCTATATACTGATACACAAATAATCACAATGTACTTTAATATTCCATGGCTAGTACTCCACTTAACATCAGTCAAAATCTAATTTAATCATAATCCAAAATACAAATTACTCCATTGAGAAATCTCCAAAATAGCTTATTCTTATTTTGGCATGGCTTGCTAGCATTCTATTTTCTGCATTTCAAAATTCTGATAAAATAACATCATTTATCACTAACAAAAGTAAATAAAGATATTTGTCTCCTTGCCTAATTGCTATCCATCTTGCCAACTTTCCGACACATCTTAACGTTCCTACCACTTAAGATATAATACGTCTATCTTTATCATAATCTCTTAGAGGTCTTAAATCTGAGTCCTCATATACTTCTCTCACAGTCTATTGGTTTTAAACCAATGCTCTGACTCCAATTTTGTTACAATTCCCAATGATTTTAAACATCCAAACTTTGATGCCACTTATGTCACAGTCCTTAATAGTCTTAAATCTTAAACTCTGATATCACACCTGTCACAATCATGCCCCTAGAATGGTTTTGTATTAGCCCTAACTTCTTTCTTTTTGTTGCTCATTGTCACCTATCAAAATATTTGTGTCAAGCAATTTTTTTTTGTGATTGACCGATGATACGACTAATAAAATCTTTTTTATTTCTTTCCAATTATGCGGAATCTCACCGAATGAGACTTAACTACCCATTCCCTTATTAAAACTTAAAATTTTTACTCATGATTAACCTATTGCTCTGATACCACAAGATGTCACGCTCCGGACCCGGATCCATGACACGGCCATGCTATTGCCGACTACTGCCCACAGTAGTACGAAGCCTCATACATGGGTAACAGAGTAGTCAAACCAACCAAATCTTTATATATGAAAGCATTCTTAGTACAACATGCTGGTCAGTACCCAAATACCGAGCTTCTATGTAGTTTATGTGCACAAAAGTATACTTGTTGTACCCCAAAAGAAAAAAGCCCTGTTGCAAAAGAAAAATGCATCTGATGGCGATCACTGGTGAGGATCTAAAAGAAAATGCAAATAAATGGGTATGAGCTACGAGGCTCAGTAAGTAATCCTGCATAATCTTATCGGATCAACTAAAAGACTAAACATGTTTATCAGGGTTTGAGAAGCTGACATGTATATTATCTAATAATTTATCATGGCAAAATATGTATGCTGGGTAAACAAAGCAGTATTTTAAGTCAAACAGATATTTTCATAAAGTATACATATGAAACCGTGTCCCCGGCATGCCGTAGTCCATTCTCTCGGATGCTACTGCGAAGTCATTCTTGGCTACTGGCGGGGCCAGCTCAGTTATTAGTCAGCCACTGACGGGCCGGCTCAGTCATTCTCGGCCGCTAGCAAGGCCAGTTCAGTTGCATTCGATCAGTAGCATCTTTGAGCCCATTTATAGTGCCTCTTGGCTAAATAGGATTTTGCTATACTAACTTGCATGCATGATTTAAAATATCAGCATAATCATGGTGAATACATGGCCATAATTTATAAAATCAGGTAAGTTACTTACTTATCATAACATATCATCCATGAAGTATGTACTTAAATAACACTTAGGAAATATTAATAAACATGACATGATCCATAATAGGATTAGAACAGATTGCTTCCATTTTTCACAAAACATATATGCAATTTAAATTGCATGAATAACACTTATTCTTATAATACATGATCTACAATAAAATTAAGACGGGTTACTTACATGCGTGATCCATAGAAGATTAGGACAGGTTACTTACAGTGATTCGCTTTCCAAATTTTTTGAGTTCAGGTGACAAATCCTTAATCACCTAAAACAACATCATAGGGTTTACATTATTCTCTATTTATTTATTATAAAATTTCTTAGTTCATCATACTATTAACTTACTTGCTTGGATCCCATCCAAGGATCTAGCCTAAGTCCAATTTACCCAATTTAGAACCTCTGAGGCTCAATTTAAAATCAGATTGGGTCCACATAGGTTAATTAGGTTCTTAATTAAAGGATTGGGCCTGGTTCATGATTGAGTTCAGCCTTTTCTAGCCAATTCGGTCTTCTAATCGGATCAATAGGCTTAGTCCCAAGTTTAATTGGGTTTAACTTTGGTTCAGGGTTAATGTGGCTCATTTGGGCCTGAGTCAAGATCAGCCCGGGATTAATTTGGCCTCAAATTAGTTGAATTAGGTTTAAATTGGGCTTGATTCATATTCAATTGGGTCTGCTGGAACTAACTCAACTTAATTAGATTCGGACCCAAATTAATTTGGTCTTAATTCGGTTCGGATTTGACCCAATTTGCAGTTTGGGCTCGTCCAAACTTAGCCCAATCTGATTAGTCTCGGGTTCAGGTTCAATTGGCTAAACTAATTTCTTATTATTGGGCTTAACGGGTTTCGGACCCGAACCCCGATCCGTCCCGTTAGGCCGGACCCGTTAAGGGTCTCTTCTCTTCTTTTTTTCTTTTCTTTTCCTTTTTCCTCTTTTCTTTTTTTTTTTCTTTTTCTTTCTCTCTCTTTTCTTTTCTTTTTCTTCTCTTCTCCAGAACCTTCCTGACTCCCTCCTCTCTTCACCCTTTCTCCTCCTCTCTTCTCCGACGAAGGGAGGACGGCGAGCATAAGGGAGGATGGCGAGCGGAAGGGGGCCGGGCCACGACCGGCGGTGTCCGCGGTCAGGCTCCGTGGTGTCCCCGGCGAGCCTGCGGCGCTCTCGGCCGTGCCTGCGGTCGATGCTCGTGTCGACGGTGCTCGCGGCCGAAGCCGGCGGCCGCCACAGACGACAACGAGCCAGTGAGTCCCCTCTTCCTCTTTTCTTCTTTTCCTCTCCTCTTCTTCTTCTTCAACCTTCCTTCTCAACCCTCCCATATTCTCTCTCGCTCCCAAGCCCCCCTCTCTTCGTCTCTCTATTCTTCTCCCATGAAGGAAGAGGGCGAGCTTGGGAGGGCCGGTCCACGATCGGCGGTGCCCACGGCCGGGCTCGCGGCGTCCTCAGCCGTGCCTACAGCTGAGCCCGTGGCCGCGCCCTCGGCCTGCAAGCAGCCGACGCCCGTGCCGACGGTGGCCGAAGCCGGTGGCCCTCGGCCTACCAGCAGTCCCCTTCCTCCCTTCTTTCTTTGTTTCTTTCTTTGTTGTCCTGAATGAATCGGGAGGAGAGAAGGCAGGGGGCTTACCAAGCTTCCGGGGAGTACCACGAGCACCTTCTCCAGCGACGGATGTAGGTTTGGCAAACCCTCTCTCGGAGAGAAGTGGAAGGAAGAAGGAGGAAGGGGTGCAGCGAGAGGGAGAGAGCTCTAGGAATATAAAATATCACCCCCCAGCTTCCCCTAGTGAAGGGCCTAACAGCTGGGCCCTCCACAGCTTTCCAGCTGGCCCTACCCTAGTCACATCGATCCTCAGGGTATGAGATAGCAGTCATCAAATGGCTGCCAACAATGGGCCCCAGTTGGGCCCATTAGGTGTCCTGGCCCAATGCTCAAGTACGGGCCCAAAAAGGTATTGGGCTCAAATTGGGCCTGGATATTATAGAATCTATGGTAGCTGCATTAAGAATGAAAGTAGAAGCTTCAGAGAGAAGGGACCATAAGGAGCAAATGCTTGACCAAAGTCGAAGGGTTGAAGCATTCTTGGGTACCTCCCAGGTAACCGTGTCCCATCAAATTATCACTTCCTAATTTACAGTTCCTAGATTTTGTTATTTCTGCTTGTTTCTTTTTTATACTAAGTTCACAATATCTTTATGACAGGTTCACAATACTGCTAGCCTGCTCTTCTTCTTCTTCTTCTTTTCTTTATTCTATTTATTTATTTTTTTCTTCCTTCAAAACGGCGTTTCATTTCCAATAAACCAAGTTTGAGTACATCCTGCCAAATCAAAAAAAGTAAACAGTGCAACAGGTGGGAAACACCTACTAAACTCATCCAGATGATGTCCCCAGAGTGACGTGCCACGTATGAGGCGACCCAATCCGCAGCTCTGTTCATCTTACGATACATATGACCAACTGGACGACGGACAGCTCCTAAACCAGTCTACGAATATCCCAAATCAATGGGCGACCATCGCCATACCAATCTGCTCTCCATATCCAGCCAATCACCATGGCAGAGTCTCCCTCAATGCACAATCTATCGGCACCCAGCACGCATCTTGCATACAGGATACCCTCCTAGGCTGCTTGTAGCTCCGCTCCTACAACAGTCAAGCTAGGTGTGCTAGAGTTCTAATTGGATTAGGACTAAAATTAAATAAGTCCTAATTGGATTAGGGTTTCTTAAGTTCCAAGTTAATTATTAATCTAATGAATTAAGATGACTCCTAATTAGATTAGGATTGAAGGTTTCAATTGAGTCATGATTCATTGAGTTCTAATTGGATTAGGACTTACCTAGATTAAACCCAATTGGATCACCCTTAGACTAAGCCTAATTAGATTAGGACTTAGTCATTAGGAGGCCCCCTAATCCTCCTTAGAGGAAGACTAGGGCTAACCAAGAGGAGGGCCGTATGCCCCCTCCTCCTTCTCTTCTTTGCTGCGGCAAGACAAGAGGGGCCGGCGCCCCTCTTGGAAATTAGTCTGGAGCTCCTAAAATTTAGGAGCTCCACAATCTATTTAAGAGGTTCAAGGGGCAGCACCTAGGGCATTGGAAACTCCTCTCCCTTGTGCCGTACGCCTCTCCTTCCTCTTGGTTTTCAGCAGCCATCAGCAAAAGGGAAAAGAAAGAGGAGGCGAGCTCCTCATCTTGGTCTTCTTCCTTTGTTCCAACGCAGGGAAGGAAAAAGGCAGCAACAAGCCTTTTGGTTCTTCTCCCTAGAGCTTTCTTCTTCTTCATCCTCCCTCTGACATTCAAGAGTTGAAAGAGGAGAAGGTGATCAGCCATCAAAGCAAATCTCTGCAAGGGAGCTAGCACCCCGGGGAGATTGGAGCGTTTGGATTGGTCCTCTGCTTCGTGTGGATACCCGTAGAGGCCGGACGCGTGTGCGGCTTCAAGCGAGCCTTCTTCCAAAACCACGAACTTCAGTTTGCGGTGATCATCTACCCGCACAAGGTGAAGATCTGATCTTCATAATTGTTTTAAAAGTTTTTAATCCTTATCTAACTACGAACGATTTTTGAACAACGTTCATGCGATGAACGGTTGATCCCGCGCATGCCTCTTCCGCTGCATCTGAATTTTTCTTAAATTTTCTGCGGCATGGGCGGTTTCTAACAGTAGTATCAGAGCCTAGGCATCGTAGATTAAGGTAAGGATTAATTATCTAAAGGCATCTTAGATCTGAAATTTAAAGGGTTATGCATGCTGAAAATTTTCTACATGCAGATTTTTCAGGGGTGCTGATTTTTGTATGCTAATTTTTATGTGATAAAATGATGATTCTAATTGCATTGTTAATGAGATTACAAAGTTTAGAATCATGATTAGCATGATCAGCAACCTACGTCATAACATAATCAATTAAGTTTCAGATCTGAAAAGTATAATTGCTGCATGTGGTGATGATCATAGGATTCAAACCCTTTTAGTATCAAATGTAATGACCTGCGATGTGATCTGTAATGTCATGTAATTTTTCAGATGCTTGCATGCATTTTATTTGATGTTTTGAGAGGCCTGTGTGCCTCCTAAAAGGAGATGTAATTTATTATTATTTTTATTTTATATCTGGTTGTATTTTTGTGATGTGATGTGCGTCAACGATCAAGTCGAAGATAGTGCATGAGATGAACGGCGTTCTGAGTGGTTGATAGCGATTGGATCAAGAGTTGATCGAGGATCGAATCAAGGAGGCTTGAAACCAATTCAAGAGTTGAAGACCAGTTGATCGATTGACGTGCATGTGCTTGTAATATGACCTAATTAGAATCCATGATCATCACCTATTTAAAGTTTAGCTTTAATTATTGCTACGATTATAACTGCCTGCGATGTATCGTTTGCATGTGATGCGAATGTGAGTGGGGTAGATAGGTTTACATGTGATGCAAACTAATAGACCAATCCAAATGAGATCTAAACTAAAACTTCCTCAATCAAGTCGAGAGTGAACCAACATGAGCGAGTCATATTAGATTAATTGCTCTAATTGGTGTTTAGGAAGGCATGAAAGGTGGTTACTTAATTAAGACTTTACTCTCTGAGTAAGGAGAGCCTCCTACCTGCTTACCTGGCCAATTGTTCAATTACCTCTTATGAAGAGCTCAAGTTGCAAACACTAAGACCTGATTAACTGATATTAAGTCCATAGATTTTCCGCCGTAGTAGAGCTGCTAAGGTCTTTCTGATGTTGATTTGTCTCGGCTGGACACAGTGGGCAAGTTGCATCTGGGGACTGGACTTCTCTATAGACATGAGATGTTGTAAGGTAAAGATGGGGTTGGGTACCAATAACTGTTAGGTGAGGATCCAATGACAACTTTATTTCTACGGTTATACGGTGGGTCTGACTTAACTAAGGAGTGGGACCAATAACTGTTAGGTGAGGTCTTCATGACTTAGAGACCAAGTAGCACTACAACATGCTTGAGAAGCATTGTACAAGAGTTGTACACTCATCCATTTATGTGTCACCAATAACTGTTAGGTGAGGTGGCATGTAAATCGGTGGGACCGCAGTATCTACTAGAAACCCTAGTTGTGTAGGATTTTCGTTTTTCTACCAGGGGAGTGTGAGGAATTCGAGAAAATAGTAGGAGGTACATTTGTTCTAAAAGACCCTAAAACAGATTAGGATCAAGTACAAAAGTCTAACTAGAATCTTTACTCTCTGCAGATCATAATGTCAGCCTCAAATCCTTTGACCCGTATTCTTGAGACCAACCGATTGACTGGTACCAATTACAGAGACTGGCTTAGAAATCTCAAAATTGTTCTGAGTTGCGAGAAAATAGGCTATGTGCTCGACAATGACATCCCCACATTACCAGCACGTCCGACTACTGATCAGCGTGCGACGCATGAAAAGTGGACAGACGATGACATTAGGGTCAAGTGCTATATCATGGCATCCATGTCCAATGAACTCCAATGCCAGCATGAGAATATAAAGACTGCTAGGGACATACTGGCACACCTGCAAGAGTTGTATGGTGTGCAGAGTCGCACAGCTCGTTTTGAAGTGTCCAAGAGGCTCTTCAAAGCAAAGATGCGCGAGGGGCAGTCTGTCCATGATCACGGTCTGACTATGATCAAGGACCTGGAGGAGCTTGAGAAGCTCGGTATGAACATGCACAAGGAATTGCAAGTAGATCTGATCCTTCAATCCCTTCCTGATTCATTTGGACAGTTTATAGTAAACTACCACATGAATAAGATTGAATGCACTAAGACTGAACTGTTAAACATGTTGGTAACTGCTGAGGGAGCCTTGAAAGGTTCAAGGGGCAATGTCCTTGCTGCTGAGCTGACTTCTAGTTCCAAGAGAAAGTCTACTTGAAAGAAAAAGAAGCCTGCAAAGAAGCAAAAGAAGGACAAGAAGCCAAAGAAGGAAGTTCAAAAGAAAAAGGCTAATAACAAAGAAAAATATTTCCACTGCAATGTCGACGGCCACTGGAAGAGGAACTGTCCTTCATACCTCGAGAGCCTGAAGGACAAGAAGGCTGACACACCTTCAAAAGGTATAGACTTGCTAGTAATTGAAACTAATCTAACGGTTTCTTCTACTTCTAGTTGGGTTATAGATTCTGGTTCTAGTGCTCACTTGTGCACTACTATGCAGGGTCTAAAGGAAAGTAGAAGGCTGGCGGAAGGTGCGGTAACCCTTCGGATTGGCAACGGGGCAAAAGTTGCTGCTGTGGCTATGGGCACCTACCATCTGCGACTACCGTCTGATTTTAGTTTATTACTTAGAGACTGCTATTATGTACCTGTTGCTAGCAGAAATTTGATTTCTGTTTCATGTCTAGCACAGGAAGGTCATGTTTTTACATTTGACAAAGACTGCTGTTCTATTTATTTCAGAAATAAAATAGTCGCACGTGGTTTTATGATTGACAGTCTCTATCATTTGCATATGGATGTATCTGTAAATGTGTCTGAGCAAGAAGTGAGTGCCAAAGGATCTAAGAGATCCAGGAATGAGATAAACCAAAAATATTTGTGGCACCTCAAACTTGGCCATATTAGAGAAGACAAAATAAACAAAATGGATAAAGATGGGCTTCTAGGCTCATTGACTTCCGAGTCATATCCAGTTTGCGAGTTCTGTCTTCAAGGAAAAATGGCTAGATTGCCCTTTGTAGGACATGGGGAGAGGACCACTGAAATACTTACCCTGGTACACACAGATGTGTGTGGCCCATTCGATGTGCATGCCAAGGGACGTTATTCGTACTTCATTACCTTTACCGATGATTATTCACGGTATGGGTATGTGTATCTTATGAGATACAAATCTAAATCTTTTGAAAAGTTCAAAGAGTTCAGAAATGAAGTAGAAAAATAAACTGAAAAATTCCTTAAGGCTCTTCGATCAGATCGAGGAGGAGAATACCTTAGTGGGGAATTCCAGGACTATCTTAAAGAGAATGGTATAGTCTCACAATGGACTCCTCCGGGTACACCTCAACTCAACGAGGTGTCAGAGAGGAGAATCGGACTCTATTGGATATGGTCCGGTCCATGATGAGCTTCACTGATCTACCGTTGTTTCTTTGGGGAGATGCCTTGCTTACCGCAGTATATCTACTTAATAGAGTTCCCTCTAAATCCGTTCCTACCATACCGTATGAGATATGGCATGGTAAGAAACCAAATTTTGGTCATCTTAAGATTTGGGGATGTCCGGCCCACGTCAAGCGACTACAGGCGGACAAGCTGGAGGCTAGGACCATAAGTGCTCGTTTCATAGGATATCCTAAAGAGTCATTAGGATATAATTTTTACGTCTCAGAGGATCATAATGTTTTTGTGAGCCGACATGCCATCTTCTTGGAAAAATAGTTTATCCTTGATAAAGGCAGTGGGAGGAAAATTGAGCTTGAAGAGAAAGTCTCTGAAAAGCAACGAGTCATGGATCCTATCGAACCCATTAATACAGAGCCAGTACACGATATCCCTCAACCACCTCGCAGATCTAGTAGGGTCTCCCATCCTCCCGATAGATACTTAGGTATGCTAGAAGAGGATACTAAGGAAATGTTCCTCATGGGAGATAGGGATCACATACAGGATCCCAAAATCTACGACGAGGCGATATCTGATATCGATTCCGAGAAATGGATGGAAGCTATGAAGTCAGAGTTGGACTCCATGCATTCCAACCAAGTTTGGACCTTAGTAGATTCACCAGAGGGTATTGTACCTATTGGATGCAAATGGATCTACAAAAGGAAGATAGGTTCGGATGGAAAGGTAGAGATCTATAAAGCAAGGCTAGTGGCGAAAGGGTATAGTCAGCGCGAAGGCATTGACTATCAGGAGACCTTTTCACCTGTAGAAATCCATCCGAACATTGCTTGCCATTGCAGCATTTCATAATTATAAAATCTGGCAGATGGATGTGAAAACTGCTTTTCTGAATGGATATCTTGATGAAGATATCTATATGGAACAGCCTTTAGGTTTCACTTCCAGTGATGGAGATCACAAGGTCTGCAAGCTGCAAAGATCCATTTATGGACTAAAGCAAGCATCTCGGAGTTGGAACACTCGTTTCAATGATGCAATCAAAATGTTTGATTTCATCAAGAACGAAGAGGAACCGTGTGTCTATAAGAAGGTTAGTGGGAGTGCTGTCGTGTTTCTCGTACTGTACGTGGACGACATCCTCCTGATAGGGAATGATATTTTCATGCTAACCTCGGTCAAGGTCTGGTTGTCAAAAGAGTTCTCCATGAAAGACCTTGAGAAAGCATCCTATATTTTAGGGATAAAGGTCTATAGAGATAGATCTAAAAGGATGCTTGGCCTATCACAGAAGATGTACATAGAGGAAGTGCTGAAAAGGTTCAGCATGGAAAACTCTAAAAGGGGTCTCTTACCCCTAAGGCATGGAATTCATCTCTCCAAGAAGATGTGCCCCAACACATCTGAAGAGATTCAACGCATGAGCAAGATCCCTTATGCATCGGCAATAGGGAGCCTCATGTATGCCATGCTATGTACCCGACCTAATATAGCCCTAGCTGTGAGTGTCACAAGTAGATATCAGTCGAATCTAGGTGAAGAACACTGAATAGATGTGAAGAATATTTTTAAGTACTTGAGAAGAACTAAAGATTTATTCTTGGTCTTTGGAGGATCATCAAAGTTAAAGGTAGAAAGGTACACAGATTCAGACTTCATGACTGATGTCGATGATAGAAAGTCAACATCTGGATATGTGTTCTTGTGCAATGGTGGTACGGTGAATTGAAAAAGTTCTAAACAACTGATCATTGTTGATTCTACTATGGAAGCTGAATACATCGCCGCCTCTGAAGCTACTAAAGAAGGCTTCTGGTTCAAGAAATTTATTGCAGAGTTGGACGTGATGACATCAGATGCCATAATACTCTACTGCGATAATAATGGCGCCATAGCTCTTGCTAAGGAGCCAAGATCTCATCAGAAGTCCAAGCACATAGAGCGGCGCTTCCACCTCATACGGAACTATGTTGAGAAGAAGTATGTCGAGGTGCAGAGAGTAGACTCCGCGGACAACGTGGCAGACCCATTCACTAAGCAGCTGAGTCAGCAAAAGACTAAAGCCTACCTTGAGAAGATGGGACTAAGATATATGACCAATTGGCTTTAGTGCAAGTGGGAGATTGTTAGATGTATGCCCTAGAAGCCAATCTGGCTAACACATTGTTAATTATAGGGACATAAGTTTGTACTTGACTATTTATTATTGAATAAATAAAAGGCATCTTTTTCATTCATATTGTTTATGTGTCTATGAATCGTCCAAGAATTAATAAGATGATGATGCATATTCTTAAGAATTTTTGATGCTTTTCTTGGGCATTTCGTGGGAACCTCTCCTCCCCTCATTCCTCCTTCCAGCCGCAAGAGAAAAGGGAGAAAGAGAAAGGGTGGGGTGGCCTTCTTCTTCCTCTTCCTTGGGTCCAGCGTAGGAGAAAAAGAAAAGGCTGCGAAGAGCCTTTGTTTCTTCTTCCTTGGCATTTCCTTCTTCTTCCTCCTCTCAAGCCAATCAAAGGTTGATTCAAAGGAGAGGATCTCAGCCATCTAAAGCCATCTCTGCAAGGGAGCTAGCACCCCGGTGAGATCCAAAGGCTTCGATCGAGTCAGTACTTCGTGTGGATACCTGTAGAGGCCGGACGCGTGTGCGGCTTCCGTTGAACCTTCTACAAATCCACGTAAATCAGATTTGCGGAGACCATCTACCCGCACAAGGTGAAGATCTGATCTTCTTAATGATTTTAAAATGGTTTAAAATAATTTAATTCTAATCTATCTACAAACGAAAGATTTTAAAATACGTTCATGCGATGAACGGATCCTGCATATGTTTTCCGCTGCAATCTGAAAATTATTTCAAAATTTTCATGGCATATGAGGGATGTTAAGAATTTGAGCCATGCATCATTGGTGATTAATTTCTAAATGCTCCTGATCAATAGATCATCACGAGGACGGTGATCGATCCGATCAGTGCACACATTGCTTTCCTTATGGATGGACGAGACTCGAGTCCACAGTGTGGCGACACTGAAGTAATAGTGCAGGTGCTTGTTAAGAACAAGGGTACTGAGCGTGACCAAGACAAGAGGTCACTTGGATATCTATCCACTCATCAGTGACTTGTTTGATGTTGCAGTAGTGTGACTGGTCCTTTGACCTGTGGTGTTTTGGTCTCTCTGGACATATGGATCCATGCAGTGTAAATTGGCTGCAATAGGTTCACTGTAGGAGTAGGGTATGCACCTATATAGAATCTATCGACCTTGGTAGATAAGGAGAGATCCTATGTGATTTATAAGATTGAGTTTGTAAGACCTCGGTCGGGGCAGTATGCATAGTGGAGAAAGAGTTTTCCACTCTCGAACTTAAGTCGAATAAATCTTGACATATGATAGACGATAGGGTTTGACGAGTTGTCCATGACCTCCGTCCTGTAAGGATCCACGATAGTAGGACTGTATCACACGATAACTGCACCTAGAGGTTCATCATTCTATTCTGCTGGGTAGCCACTATATGCTGCTAGGTGTCACTGGTGGATGGTGGGACTCATAGGGATTATCTCGATGATCGATAAACTCTAATAAGTAGAGTTGGAATCGTTCTGACCCATTGAAAGGAGTTTTCAATGATATTGTGATAGAGATCACAATATATCTCACTACCAGTCAGAATAGAACCTATGGGGTCACACACACTAGAGGCATTGACCAACCCGATGGTTGAATCGTGATTAGGAATCACAAGTAATCAATTCGATTGATAATCAGTTGAAGAAGGAACAATGAGAATTGATTAATTGGACTTAAACACAAATCCTACTTGGAGTAGGATTCCTAGAGTCCTAATTGGATTAGGACTGGGAGTCTTACTTGGAGTAGGATTGGGAGTCCTACTTGGAGTAGGATTCCTACAATCCTAATAAGATTAGGATTTTGATTTCAATATGGATTCCTACTTAGAATAGGATTCCTAGAAATCCTAATTAGATTAGGACTTCGGATTCAAATTAGAGTTCTAATTGGATTAGGACTAAAATTAAATAAGTCCTAATTGGATTAGAATTTCTTACGTCCCAAGTTAATTATTAATCTAATGAATCAAGATGACTCCTAATTAGATTAGAATTGAAGGTCTCAATTGAGTCATGATTCATTGAGTTCTAATTGGATTAGGACTTACCTAGATTAAACCCAATTGGATCACCCTTAGACTAAGCCTAATTAGATTAGGACTTAGTCATTAGGAGGCCCCCTAATCCTCCTTAGAGGAAGACTAGGGCTAACCAAGAGGAGGGCCGTATGCCCCCTCCTCCTTCTCTTCTTTGGTGCGGCAAGACAAGAGGGGCCGGCGCCCCGCTTGGAAATTAGTCTGGAGCTCCTAAAATTTAGGAGCTCCACAATCTATTTAAGAGGTTCAAGGGGCAGCACCTAGGGCATTGGAAACTCCTCTCCCTTGTGCCGTACGCCTCTTCTTCCTCTTGGTTTTCAGCAGCCATCAGCAAAAGGGAAAAGAAAGAGGAGGCGAGCTCCTCATCTTGGTCTTCTTCCTTTGTTCCAATGCAGGGAAGGAAAAAGGCAGCAACAAGCCTTTTGGTTCTTCTCCCTAGAGCTTTCTTCTTCTTCATCCTCCCTCTGACATTCAAGAGTTGAAAGAGGAGGAGGTGATCAGCCATCAAAGCAAATCTCTGCAAGGGAGCTAGCACCCCAGGGAGATTGGAGCGTTTGGATTGGTCCTCTGCTTCGTGTGGATACCCGTAGAGGCCGGACGCGTGTGCGGCTTCAAGCGAGCCTTCTTCCAAAACCACGAACTTCAGTTTGTGGTGATCATCTACCCGCACAAGGTGAAGATCTGATCTTCATAATTGTTTTAAAAGTTTTTAATCCTTATCTAACTACGAACGGTTTTTGAACAACGTTCATGCGATGAACGGTTGATCCCGCGCATGCCTCTTCCGCTGCATCTGATTTTTTCTTAAATTTTCTGCGGCATGGCCGGTTTCTAACACGCGAAAGGAAGAATGCGGAAGGGGATGCCACGGATTCTTTGCTGGGAGGGAGTTGATCACGGATGTGGGAGGCTGAAACGGAAGGGAATGGCTCCGGTTCCTTGATGATGCATCGCAGGATCGCTAGAGGAGGCTGGGATCACGAGAGGACGAGGTCACGGACGTGTTCCACCGGAAGAAGAGGTGATGGGTTTCCTTCTTTGGGTGCCGGATTGGAAGCGGGAGGCTGAGATGTTGATCTGGAGGGTGCGGTTCCTTCATGGTGAGAAACGAAAGAGATGAAGGGCGTTGATTCGGGAAGGGGCTGATCACGGACGTAGTGGACTGCACGTGGGAGAACTCCGGAAGGCTGGATGCAGGATCCGGGAAGCTTGGACGCGGCTGGAACACTGCGGGAGGAAGAAGAAGAACAGTGACAATATTAAATTTTTCGTAACACTGTTCATATGAACAGTTTTTTCATGTAACACTGTTCATATGAACAGTGTTTTCATCGTAATACTGTTCATATGAACAGTGTTTTCACGAATACTGTTCATATGAATAGTGTCATCTCGGAACACTATTTGTTGCCCAGAGATGGTCACCCAAGAGGGGGGTGAATTGGGTGTTTTAAAACTTTTTAGCTAATTTAAAAATAAAACACACAAATATATGAACTAAAGCAAAGATAAAGCGATAAGAAGAGACAACCACAAACACACGGTTTTATAGTGGTTCGGAGCCTTCACCGCTCCTACATCCACTCCCCAAAGCGCCTTTGGGAATTTCCACTATAATCCAAGATTACAGTACGGTAGTTTTGCGAGTTCACTACCCAACTCGTTGTTTTACACCGGGCTCACAACAAACCCAAAACCCCCAATTTCTCTTAGGCTTGGGACGCCCTTTCCCTTGTTCCAAGTCCCTTGACTGGAACAAGCACCACAATAAAAGAGTGTACAAAAGGATATAAAAGCTCTAGAAAGCAAATATAGCACTTATGAACAATGAAACCCGGAAGAATCTTTTTGCCGTTGGAAGCGTGGGAGATGTTGATTCTTCCGATGTGGGATGCGTAGGGTTGGGTGTGAGCTTTGAATCCCGAGCACACGAGAGTGGTTGAGCTTGAAATCGCTTGGGAGACTTGAAAGCACTTGATTTCCTTTCTTGAATGCACTCACTCCCTTGAGCTTTTCTTTCTAACTTCTCTCTTGAATGATTTTGCTTTTGGTTGGTGAAGAGTAGTTGAGAAGCACTTAAGAGCTCCCTTTTATAGCCCAAAAAGCAAATATAGCCGTTAGAGATAAAGTAGAGAAGATTTGAAATTCAAATCAAACCTGAAAAGCTGTCAGTCGCATCCCAGGCGCTCCGGGGACGTCTCCGCTACAACGAGAGACGTCTTGCCTACAGGATTTTACTTTTTACTTTATCTGGGGTCGACTCGGCACTTTACGGGGACGTCTCGGCGTGTTAGCGCTTTTTGAGTGGGGACGACTCCGCTGCTTTGGGGACGACTCCGCTTCTTTATCTCCGAAAATCATGTCCTCTGGAATTCCCTGAGAGAGTCGACTCCGCTCTTTCAGGGGACGTCTCCGCTTGTCTGCACTTTATGCGTGGGGACGACTCCGCTTTCTCAGGGTCGACTCCGCTTCCT
The DNA here is from genome assembly GCF_051530095.1 of Phoenix dactylifera. Taxonomy (NCBI): domain Eukaryota; kingdom Viridiplantae; phylum Streptophyta; class Magnoliopsida; order Arecales; family Arecaceae; genus Phoenix; species Phoenix dactylifera. The sequence goes on from NC_143207.1 coordinate 3,378,877, forward strand.
TATCACCGAAAAAACCATTCTCTGGAAAACCCTGAGAGAGCCGTCTCCGCCATCTTGGGGACGACTCGGGAAGTCTCCTTTTTGCTTGCGGGGACGACTCCGCGTACAGCGGGGACGTCTCGCGCATATCCCTTGAAAAGCGTCTTTCTGCCGCCACTGAGAGAGTCGACTCCGCTACTGAGAGAGTCGACTCCGCTAACGCGGGGACGACTCGACAGGAGCCGGGGACGTCTCCAAGTGTGCCAGTTCTTCCTGTTTGTGCCAGAGACGTCTCTGAAACTATCAGGAGACGTCTCGGCTGTCCCTGAACTTTTTCTTTAGCTCAAAATATTCTTCAATAAATTCATAAAAATTATGGAAACTTGCCTAGACATTTCTTAACAATATTCTAAATAAAACACATGAATTTCTCAATTGAATTGTTAAGATATAATGGAATTTTACTCTAGTGTTTTGTATTCATCAAAATCCATTAGGGGGTTAACAATCTCCCCCTTTTTGATGATGACAAAACACTGAGTATATGCAAAATTTGAAATTTAAACATATACACAGTATTGATCAGATATACAAGTATAATGTTTTGATTTGAACTAGATACAATGTGCATCACTCAAAATGTTCAATTTTCAGTTCTTTCCTTGTGCATAAGATTGATCTTTATAGTTCTTAAATGATTTTATCATATGAACTGAATTTGAATCAAGTTAGAATGAAATATTGATACTGAAGATAATTGAAAGCTAGATTCTTTTTGACTCCCCCTTTCTTTTCCAGAAGGGCAATTATCTTAAAATCAATATTCTTCAATTTTATCTTTTCTAAATCAACTTTGGAGTATGATTAAAAAAAAAATTTGCATTCCATATTCAATATCCATGTCTACTCCCCCTTTCAATATACAATATCTAATTTCTACTCCCCCTTTCAATATACAAATATCTACTCCCCCTTTTTGTCATCAACATGAAGGGGACAAATTATCCTTTTTAGTAAAATTCAGCATATTCAAGGTGTGCTCCCCCTGTTTTATGTGCATTGTTTCTTTGTATCAAATTTGAATACTCAAGGTATGTGGTAGGTGTTGCCCAAGGTGACAAGCCAAGAGGGGGGGTGAATTGGTTTCTTCTAATTTTCGGTGCTTTAAACATTTTCTCAATATAAGTGCGGTGGATGCTTTCTTAAGCTATTAGAATGATTTAAACTAGTGCAAAGATAGAAGATGATGCAAGAATAAACGGAAACACAAGCACAACACAAACACAACAATATATAGTGGTTCGGTGCTCTCCTTAGCACCTACGTCCACTCCCCAAGCGTCCCCTTGGGAATTCACTATAATCTCTCGGATTACAGTTGGATTGTTTTCCGGGCTCACAATCCAAAAACCTTTGTTGGTTTTACGGGCTCACCAACGAACCTATACACTTTGGTTTTCCGGGTTCACCAAAAACCTTTGTTGGTTTTGCGGGCTCACCAACGAACCTTTACACTTTGGTTTTCCGGGTTCACCAAAAACCTTTGTTGGTTTTGCGGGCTCACCAACGAACCTTTGTACTTTGGTTTTCCGGGTTCACCAAAAACCTTTGTTGGTTTTGCGGGCTCACCAACGAACCTTTGTACTTTGGTTTTCCGGGTTCACCAAAAACCTTTGTTGGTTTTGCGGGCTCACCAACGAACCTTTACAAAGTATTCAAACAAATGAAAAGAAAAGATTCAAACTCCTAAATGAGCATATGAAACAATATAAACTACAAAGAAGAGTTAGAAGGTATTTATCGCTTTGAAGTCGCTTTGCTCTTCTTTGTCAAGGATGCTTCACTCTTCAAGGGAGGATGGAGCTCTTGATGACTCTTTGAATCTGCTCAATCCCTTTCTTTGATTCTTGAATGAAGCCCTTGGATGAAGCTTGCCTTGCTAGGGTTCTCTCTTGAATGCACTTAATGTATTTTCCCAAAAGCTTGCTTCCTCTGATGAATACTCCCTCTTAAATACTTCTCCAACCTCCAAATAGTCCTTTCTGACCGTTGGATTGAAGAAACTAGCTGTTTATAGCCGTTGGAAGTCCAAAAAGCATTTCTGCACAACTAGCCGTTATGTTCAGCCCGTGTTTGGGTCGGCTCAACCTGTCCTTGGGTCGACCCAACCTTCACTTGGGTCGACTCAAACATTCCTTGGGTCGACCCTCTCAGAAAACACAGAAACTTGAAATTCAGCCTTCTGTTGCCTTGGGTCGACCCAACCTTTCTTTGGGTCGACTCAAACCTTGGGTCAGCTCAACATTTTTCTTGGGTCGACCCAAGGTCAGCTTCAGAAAATTCAGAGCCTTGAATTTCAGCCTTTCTTCACTTGGGTCGACTCAACCTTTCTTTGGGTCGACTCAAGCTTGGGTCGACTCAACTTCATCTTGGGTCGACCCTCTCAGTAAATCCAGAGAACCATTTTTCCTTCATGTTTTGAGGTTCTTGAAGTTTGGGTCGACTCATGCTTACCTTGGGTCGACCCAACCAACTGTTCATCTGTGCCATTTTTGCAGGAGTGTGCCAAATGATTTCTTGATGTGCCGGGGTCGACTCAAACAATCTTTGGGTCGACTCAATCCACACTTTGCTGCATTCTCAAGGTTAGATCCATTCAAATGAACAAGAACATATATATATTTTCAATTTAAACAAATATACTGAGAGTAATGAACTTATAAATGAAGTATCAATTTAACTTATAACATGCTCTAGATAATTGCTTGTTAATCATCAAAATAACACTATCATCCTCAATCTCCCCCTTTTTGATGATTACAAAATAAAGAGTATAAGCCTATTGATACTTGTCTTTAAAATCAGTTTATAAAAGGGATTAAGTTGCTGAATTTCAGCTTTTCATATATCCTTGTGAAATCTCCCCCTATATCATTCAAATGTTGCCAATTTGACTTTTTGAATTGCTCCCCCTTTCATTTATAATTCATTAGCAATGAAACTTCAAAAATTTGAGATAAAATATGAGTTTCAGCTTATGTATCGGGGTGCTAGAGGTGCGTGCCAAATTTTGAATTTTTATTTGCCAAATTCTGAATTGTGATAGAAATTTTTGATTTGATGATTTTCATTGTTACAAATTGCTCCCCCTTAAATGTATAAGCTTTCTTATATGATTTCCAATTTGTTTGCCCATTTATTCCTCTTTTCTTAACATACTCTAAACACTATTTTTACTTCTCCCCTTTTTGTTATACATATCTTTACTTCTCCCAAAATTAATACTCTTTCTTTACTTCTCAAATGAAGTGCTCTTTTTTTTCTTAAATTGAATACTCTATCTTTTCTTCTCCCCCTTTATATACTCTTTTCTTCTCCCCCTTTATATACTCTTTCCTTCTCTTCTCCCCCTTTTTGTTATCATCAAAAACATATATATGGGAAAGGATGCAATAAGGAACAAACTTCAGACTTCATTGATCAAAATAGAAACATTTTCATACATTAATGCCCAAAATAAAGATAAGTACAATGTTCCTCAATCAAGATTTAAAGATATAAGGGAAAAAACAAGATACATATGGGAAAAAGCAAGATACATATGAGAACTAGATATCTAGCCTAGGCTCTAAACATAGATCGTGAGACTCTCTCGGATTGCTTGGCTACGGCTCTCTCGGGTCCCATTTCTCCAAGATATTGAAGTAATCTACTGTTTGGAGATGATTGGAGAAGATTTGAGAGTGGGAAATAGGGTTTTCGGAAGAAGACAAAGGGTAAACAGTGCCCTAGATAGCTCACGGGTCTCCCTTTTAACAGTGGGATCCCGATGTTGGGTCGACTCAAGAAACTTCTTGGGTCGACTCAACGTTGGGTCGACCCTATTCTGGGTTGGGTTGACCCAAGTGCAGAATTTTTCTTTTCTCTTCCTTTTTGCTTCTAAAAATTTTTCTTGCTTCCGATCCTTATAAATTCTTTCTGGGACAATGATACATGAGTAAGGAATCTATAGATAACAAGTTTGACTCATGTTTCATAGATTTTTAGAAATTGGAGGAATGTATCATGAGACTACTTGCTCCCTTTTATATTTCTTCAATAAAAAGGATCACATATACCTAATTCTCTCCTTAGCGTGCAGAATCTATCTTCACTCAAGGGTTTTGTGAGTATGTCGGCTAATTGTTTTTTAGTGCATATATGCTCAACACATATGTTTCTATTTTGCACATGATCCCTAATAAAGTGACATCTTATTTCTCTTTGTTTGGCTTTAGGAATGAGATATTTACGATGTAAGCCGGAAGTGATCTCTAAATGTAGATTCCAAGGATAGTTTTGAAATCAAGTGTAGATGGAATCTTTTTCAAGTTATTTTAGGGAGTATCAAGAATAATATTCAAAGAAAGGCACGGATGAAAATCCAACATTTTTTTTTAATATATTAAGTATATAGCAAAATGAGAGCAATCTAATTAATTTTCAAAGTATAGTATAAGATCAAATAAAGATCAAACCTTATATACTTGAAAAACATAAGATTATGTTGAATCCTTAATTCTTAATGACTTTAAAGTTCTTTCATGATATAAAAGTATTGGGGCATAGACACCAAGACATGAATTTATGCAATGTAGGATATATAAAATTCAGGGCTTTGAAAGTTCTTTTAAACCTCTCTTAAAGACTTTCTTTTACTCCTTTAAAGATCATAGCATCAAAATCAATTAAAATGAATTGGCTCATGATTGAAACACTAAAGTGCAAGCCAATAAGAACTCATTAGTAGATTCCAAAGTAAATTTCCAATACTAAGACAAATGGAATCCTTTTCACTTAGTTTTCAAAACAAGTGATTTACCAATTAAGTACAGATAAAAATTCAACTTTCAAAAGATATTCAACGAAGCACAAAGTTTAATACCACTTCACATTTAGTATTCTTTCTCTTATCTTTAGTTGAATTTCAGATTTTAATGATAAACGTGAATAAAACTGAACCTTTATGATATCAAGAATGTAGAGTGATCTAGAATTATTCAAAATTTATAGCAATCACTCTTTTTAATCTTTTAAGAACAAGTTATGCTTCCTCTTAATCTTTGAGAAAATGTACTGAAATATTAATCAGAAAATGATTCATTTGAAGCTCAAATTCTTTCAAAAGCATTTACATTTTCTTTCTTTTAAGAATCATTTGAGTGAGCTGAAATATTTCTAGACTTGAGATCATTCACTCTTTTAATAATATATATACATATATATTTTGATGAAAGTCTTTAACAATGTAGGAGAGGAAAAAATATATAGATGATCATTGAAGTATATGTATTTATAGAACTCAATTTCTTAATCAAGGTTTTTCAGCAATATAATATATGAAGCACAATAAATCTTTTCAATATCAAAATAAAATCATATATTAAAAATATTTGTTTGCAATCAAGATCATCAAAAGACACATCATTCAGACCAATATTAGTACACTTTGAAGATAAGAAATGATATGTTTCAGATGCGTATCGGGGCAAGCAATCAAGGCATCAGAATTATTCTATTTTTCTTAAGCTGTAATTTTATCTAGAAATTCATGTTGAGTTTAAGCTTTTATATAAAATCAGATTCTGAATTTCATAAAGATTCTCAAGGAGGCTTTCAAAGTTGTAATTTGAGATATGTATCTTCTCATTGTAGCTCATCTTAAATCATTACGATTGAAAATACATATTTCAAGAACATTAGAGCACATCCAGAATCTTTGTAATTCATATTAAATTTTGGTACAAATTGGAGGACATGATGTTCTAATGTTAGGCAAGATAAAAGATAAATCAGAATCAATTCATTTTGCCTAATTTGCAAATTCAAATTATGCTTTTCTTTTATTTTTCAAAATATATTCATTAAAACAGAATGATGTTGTTGTTGGTAGTAATATGTTTCAATCAAATTTTATAGGCATGAAGCATTACAAGTTATATTCAGGAAAGATCTTTGGTATTTGAATATTGAAGACACATAATTCAAAATATCATGTCACATGCAAAACATAATATGCATTAAGTCATAACATCATGTATTAAAACATTAAGAGCAAGCATGTCAAAGATCAAAATTTATTCTTTTCAAATAAACTCTCCCTATTTATATATAATTCTACACTGATTTTATCCTTAAGGTGTGTTTTCAAGTGATCGAAACTTCATTTGGCTTTTCACAAGCTTTATATATACTTTTATTTATCTTGTCATTCATTTCCGTATTTTTGAATTTCTTCCTTTAACCATTTAGTGAACATTCTAATCTTCATTTCTTTTGGTATTACTTTTCTATGCTCTATACTCTATTTGCTCCCTATCCGGTGGAGTTGGAAGGGGCACGAGGTACTACCACTAGCCTCCCTCTTGTGCCGTCCCTAATATGCCCTACACCGAATAGTTGGGTCAAATAGTGCCGGGTACTACCACTAGCCTCCCCATTGACACCATCCCTATAATGAGCAATGTAGAAATGTTCAACTGTTTTCTTTAGCAACAAGATATTCACTCCAAACTCTCCCTATTTAAATATAATTAATTACGGATTTTATCCCTTCCAAAAGAATGTTCACACAAGTCTCACAAATATGCTGAATATATTATGCTTGCGCTGCTTTTACTTAAGATTGGAGTATTTACTTAGCTTTTACTTCTTCTGAGCAATGTTCATTTTCTTTTTCTTTATCTCTCTCTCTTTTTGTTATTTTCAAGTAGTTACATGAAAGAGCAGAATAAAGAATTAATCTAATATGCTGCATATAAATATATATCATGCAAACAGCATTTTCATTATGCCCAATGATTCATAGCTTATCACAAGTTATTTTGAATTAGAAACTTGAGGCATAAACTTGTGTATTTCATGGTTATGCATTATACAGGCAAAAGTGAACTTCAATTTAATCATACCATGAAACAATTATCATTAGCATGAGAATGAAGCATGATATCAAGAAGATTAGCAATTAAATGTTTAATCATGCTACCATATAATTTCAGACTATTGATTTTGCTCAACTAACTCACAAGAGAAGAGTTTAGATTACCAGTGCATTTAGCATTCTTCAAGCCAAATACCTTTTAGATTCTTTATTCCCTTGGCTGAAGAAAATCTTCTTTTTTTTGTTTCCAAGGGAATGTTTATTGTATCTTTCATCGAGGTGTCCTTCAAGTTGAAATTTCTTGCTCACAAATCCTGTATCATTAGCAAAATCTTTTTCTTTTCTTGAAGGCAATTCATTAGGTTCTCTAGGATACAAAAACATTCATACAACATATTTCTTAACTAGATGACTCAACATGAGACATGACAATAATTGAATTTGAGTCACTTTACTCAAGAGATTGCCTAAATATAAGCAAGCACAAGTCACTTGAACTAAAGAGATAACTTCATTAAGTAAAATGGTTCAAGGACAAGCATGTGAGGCAATAGAAAGATTCATCAAGATCAAATCAATTTCTTATTGTCAGAAGCAATTTAGCTTAGATTCTATTTGCTTAAGATAATTATTAATAAGATATACCGGTTAAGTTTTAATCAAATTATCTTAAATAGTTGTGTCTATCAAAATTCTGATTGTTACATAGAATCAAAATGATAAACTATATTCTCAATAAAGGATCTAGTTTTAATAAGAATAGTATGAATTGATATCTCTACAACTAGTATCTTTTCATTGAATATTCTATATGCATTGCTTGAAGAGTAATATCCAAAGGAATATTTGTTTTACCAGATTTGACATTATTTTCATAAGAATATATCAAGCATGACATGTATGACTGAAAAATATAAAAGATATACAATATATCATTTTCTATTTTTCAGACGATCAAAAGGAGTTTTCTAATAGAAACCATATGTATGACAAGCAATGATGATAGCTTTTAACAGAAATCATTTAAGTAGATGACTATCATACAACATTGTCTTTTTCATTTCTTCAAGGATTCTATCAACTCTATTTTATTTATGGTGTTCTTGGTGTAGAAACAATTGTATTCAATATTATTTTCTGTGCACAACTCAATAAGAAATTGGTTTTCAAAACTATGCCATGATTTCATAGTTTGCAAACCTTTTTCATTTGAACCCTTTTTGTGAGTTTGTGCCAATGCAGAAAATATTTTAATTTAAGTGCCAAGAACAAAACCAATATTAGCTTTGAGAAATTTTCCACAATTACAAAATCAGAAAGCTTATCTCCTGGGTTCACAATCCTAGAGATCCAAATAAGTTCTTATGAAGAGTTTTCAAAGGCTAAAAGGTGAAAACAATATTTTCAGATTTAGAAATGATTCTAGTTTGTTTTTCTAGATGACATACATAGCAAACTTTGACCTTGCAAAAATTAATCTAAGTGAACCAATGACAAGGTCTTTTGAGATTAAGTCCATACTAGTATGAGTTGATTTTATATGCCAAAACTAGACTCTTTAATCTTGGTATTCTTAATACATATATTTAAAAAAAAATACCAAGTAGACATTCTTATGTTTATGATCAATAAAGGATAATGCCATGGATAACATCTCTCAATCAAGCATATAGATAATTCAAAGAGTTATTCTAAGAGTATTGATTAAGCAAATTATCCATCAATAACTGAAGCATAATATAGGAAGATGGAGTGATTTGGATATATTTTCATTTCATACCAAGAGTATCGCCTATATCACAGAAATGATTAATACTAGCTACAATTTTAATATGAGAGGATGCAAGGATTACTAATTTCATTATTTCTTCCATTTTGGTCACTCTTCTTAATTATATTTTAAGTTCTATTCTTTAACACGTGTCTAGAGAACCCATTGTCCAGATAACATCTTTCATTGGAATCTTGGGTAGCTAGACACATTTGCTAACAATGATCATGTTTTCAACTTAGAAACCCAAGCTCTTTTGGGTCCTTGCAGGTTAGCTATAATTGTTCCTTTTGGAACCCATATTCTCTTAATTACCATTTTGTCTATTAGTTTGCAGGTTTTAGGAGTATAAGTAATATACTTCTGCATACTCTTGCTAAATTTAAACAACATAGATTTAGCAAAAATAGATAATGAATTTTCAGTTTTCTGTTTCTGTTTATTAGTTTCACCAGATTTGTGAAAAATCGTTTTAGGATGAATAGTGGAGGATTTAAGAAATATATTCTCGAAAGATTTTTGAGTGTACCAAGGTTGATATCCCAATCCAGCTTTGTCATATACAGCTCTTGAGTTTTCTATCATTAAATTCAGTTTTTCAGAGCTGGGAGTGAATCTTTCAACAGTAGGTTTCAAATTATCAACTTCTTTAGTTAATTTTTCATTATCTTCTGAAAGCAATCCATTGTTTTTCTTAAGTTTATCATGGCTTTCAGTGAGAAGTTGATTTCTCTGATTTAGTTCTTTATTTTCTTTAATTAAGATTTCAATTTTATTATTTAGTTTTAGTTTTTCATCTATTAGAATTTGATTTTCATTCTTCAAGTTCTTGTTCCTACAAATAAGTTTCTTATGTTCTAAATACAAATCAGAAAAAGCATCATGAAGTTCATCGAATGTAAAATCATCTTCAGTTTTATCATATACTTCATATTCAGAAGAGGAGACACTTTGTGTTTCAACACATACCTCGTTCTTGTGTCCCACAAGGCATAGATTTTCAATATCTGCTTGCCTCTCATCTTCTTCAAAGCTAATTTTTGATTTGCTAAAAATGTTAGTGCTTTCATATTTAATCTCTAGCATATTCCATATGTCTTTAGCAGTTATGCAAGAAGATATGTAATTAAATTCACTATCATTTAATGCACAAACTAGCACATTCATGGCTTTTGCATTTTGCTGAGCCATTTTCTTATCATGATTAGTGCTTGTGTGTGGTCCATTGACTATGATACTCCATAAATCATAGTCATGTGCTTGAATGAAGATGCGCATGCGTGCTTTCCAATATGTGTAGTTTATACCATCAAATAGTGGAGGTCTATCAATTAGTTGTCCCTCACTCATAGAACATCCCACTTGGGTTGTCATGATCTTTAACTCTTGATTGTGAGATCAATGAGTACTATTAGAGCACCTCGCTCTGATACCACTTGTTGCCCAAGGTGACAAGCCAAGAGGGGGGGGTGAATTGGTTTCTTCTAATTTTCGGTGCTTTAAACATTTTCTCAATATAAGTGCGGTGGATGCTTTCTTAAGCTATTAGAATGATTTAAACTAGTGCAAAGATAGAAGATGATGCAAGAATAAACGGAAATACAAGCACAACACAAACACAACAATATATAGTGGTTCGGTGCTCTCCTTAGCACCTACGTCCACTCCCCAAGCGTCCCCTTGGGAATTCACTATAATCTCTCGGATTACAGTTGGATTGTTTTCCGGGCTCACAATCCAAAAATCTTTGTTGGTTTTACGGGCTCACCAACGAACCTATACACTTTGGTTTTCCGGGTTCACCAAAAACCTTTGTTGGTTTTGCGGGCTCACCAACGAACCTTTACACTTTGGTTTTCCGGGTTCACCAAAAACCTTTGTTGGTTTTGCGGGCTCACCAACGAACCTTTGTACTTTGGTTTTCCGGGTTCACCAAAAACCTTTGTTGGTTTTGCGGGCTCACCAACGAACCTTTGTACTTTGGTTTTCCGGGTTCACCAAAAACCTTTGTTGGTTTTGCGGGCTCACCAACGAACCTTTACAAAGTATTCAAACAAATGAAAAGAAAAGATTCAAACTCCTAAATGAGCATATGAAACAATATAAACTACAAAGAAGAGTTAGAAGGTATTTATCGCTTTGAAGTCGCTTTGCTCTTCTTTGTCAAGGATGCTTCACTCTTCAAGGGAGGATGGAGCTCTTGATGACTCTTTGAATCTGCTCAATCCCTTTCTTTGATTCTTGAATGAAGCCCTTGGATGAAGCTTGCCTTGCTAGGGTTCTCTCTTGAATGCACTTAATGTATTTTCCCAAAAGCTTGCTTCCTCTGATGAATACTCCCTCTTAAATACTTCTCCAACCTCCAAATAGTCCTTTCTGACCGTTGGATTGAAGAAACTAGCTGTTTATAGCCGTTGGGAGTCCAAAAAGCATTTCTGCACAACTAGCCGTTATGTTCAGCCCGTGTTTGGGTCGGCTCAACCTGTCCTTGGGTCGACCCAACCTTCACTTGGGTCGACTCAAACATTCCTTGGGTCGACCCTCTCAGAAAATACAGAAACTTGAAATTCAGCCTTCTGTTGCCTTGGGTCGACCCAACCTTTCTTTGGGTCGACTCAAACCTTGGGTCAGCTCAACATTTTTCTTGGGTCGACCCAAGGTCAGCTTCAGAAAATTCAGAGCCTTGAATTTCAGCCTTTCTTCACTTGGGTCGACTCAACCTTTCTTTGGGTCGACTCAAGCTTGGGTCGACTCAACTTCATCTTGGGTCGACCCTCTCAGTAAATCCAGAGAACCATTTTTCCTTCATATTTTGAGGTTCTTGAAGTTTGGGTCGACTCATGCTTACCTTGGGTCGACCCAACCAACTGTTCATCTGTGCCATTTTTGCAGGAGTGTGCCAAATGATTTCTTGATGTGCCGGGGTCGACTCAAACAATCTTTGGGTCGACTCAATCCACACTTTGCTGCATTCTCAAGGTTAGATCCATTCAAATGAACAAGAACATATATATATTTTCAATTTAAACAAATATACTGAGAGTAATGAACTTATAAATGAAGTATCAATTTAACTTATAACATGCTCTAGATAATTGCTTGTTAATCATCAAAATAACACTATCATCCTCAGTAGGATTTTTATGGCATATCACACAATCACATACACAATCACAGAAACACATACACAGAATTGGCAATGTACACAAGGTTTTCAAAAGAAATTGTATTCATTCATATGTCATTGTAGATCTTTGAAGTCAGTACATAGTCAAAAGAAGAAATCATTACAAGTATTGATTTCTAATACAAAAGTGTTTCAAAATGGCCTAGGATTTACAAAAAGAAGATCCTACAGGATATCCATCATCGGCGTCGTTGCTCAGGGGGCCTACCAGTTGTACTTTGTGCATAAGCCTTACAGGCTGCATCTATGAAACCATTGATAGAATCCATGAGGGTCTTAAAGTGATCTCCCTGTGACTTGTGGAAACCTGCCACAAGTGCTTCAAACTCTAAGGTTGTCATCTCAATTCTGCCTCTAAGTTGGGCAACTAAGGTGCCCACATTGCCATCTGGCTTTGTCAACTCTTTGAGGCTCTTGGAAATGGTCTTCAAGCTGTCCTTGAGCTCTAATGATCTGCAGGTTTGGGTGGCACCCACCCCAACTATTTGTTGCTCTTGGGCTTCAATTTGAGCTTTAATATCTTTCAGCTCTTGTCTGATGGGGGCCAGCTCCGCAGACATCATGGATCTCATCTCCTCCCTCATCTGCTGACAAATGACAGATGCTAAGGTGTGCATCTGCTCCTCTGATAGGAAGGAGGGCCCACTGACTGGAGGAGGTGGTGGCATGGATGTGGAAGGTCCAGCTGAGCTGGAGGGAATATCAGGGATGTCCATGTGGCTAGGTGGAGGAGAGTGATGGTCAGACTCATGATGTGGGATTTCAGGCTCTATGGTTTGTGCTTTTCTTTTTGGAACCTTGACCCACGACCCCTCTATCTTATGAAATTCCATTCTTCTCATTGTGCCCTCATTGTAATAGTCGGTGTTTCTTAGGTCCTTTGCAGGTTCATTTGTTGGAATGGGAACCTTGAAGTGTTTAAAGATTAGGGTAAAGATCATGCCATAGGGTATACTAAACCTAGAATACCTATGACATTGGGCAATGTAGTTTAGCATGAGTCTAGGGAGGTTTAGGGGGATCCCTAGTAGGATATGGTGCATTATAACTAAATCTCGCTCCGAAACAAAATCGAAGCGACCGGTTTTAGGGAATAGGACCCGATTGACAATACTTAAAAGAAGTCTCATTTCTGCATTTAGGTCCTGGGAGTAGACAACATCAAGAGGGCCGCAGTCCTCTCTTCCTAAAATCAAGTTTAGGGCTATTTTCCTTTGGGGATGTGAGGTCGGTGCCTCACCGTCCTTAGGAATTTGTAGGACAGTGGATAGGACATCCTCATTAATTTCTACCAATGTCCCTCGGACATATGCAGTGTACCCTAAGTCCCCTAAGGCCATATCACTAAACATTTCTCTAACAAGGCCGGGGTAGGTCGAGGTTTTGAGGGTGCAAAGGTGCTCCCACCCTTGGACTCGGAGTCTCTCTCCAATAGAGAACCCCTCATGATCTAAAAAGGAGAAATCGATGTACCTACCAGTCGTGACTGTGCGATTTGCACAGGAAATCGTCGTGGTTGGCGGAGCAACCGGAGGAGACGGCGCGGAGGGTTCTTCCCGTCGTTCCTCACCGTCGGCCGCTACCCTAGGTCGCCTTCCACGGGTCGTCCTAGCTTTCTTTGGTGCCATGGATGCTAGGGTTTGTGATTTAGGGCAAATGGAGGCTAGGATTTGAGGTGGAGAGCAAATGGAGGCTAGGGCTTTCCGTTTTGGTCGGAAATGAGGGAGAAAGCTCGAGTCGGCTCGAGCGATTTCGACCTATTTAAAAAGGCCTCATTCGGTCCCCGAGACGTCTCCGCGACTAAGGTGAGACGTCTCCGCTTGGGGGGACGTCTCTGCGATTTGCCAGAGACGTCTCCGGCACTGAAAAATTTCAGACTGTATTCTATCTTCTCCCTTTTTTTGTTTAATCACCCCAATCAATATGATCTCTTTTGATAAACTTAGAGTGAATTTGTTTGTGATCCTCCCCCTCAATGATACATCCTATAATAATTTGATAATGATTTTTGAATTATTAATATTGAAATGAGGAACGTTTGACCAAATTTCGAATACCTATGAAATAGGCTCTGAAAATATCTCCATGAAGAGTCCAAGGGAGGGTAACCATCCTCCGGAAAGTCAACCAGTTCGTCATTTAGTTTAGATGAATTCATGCTTTCACTTATGTTTGCCTTGAGGTGGATTACTAGTTCGAGTAGCAAAGCAATGCAATACAAGTTCAATTCATTTGCTAGGATCATACAAGCTCAAAGCATTCCTTAAGAAATTGAATCTGTCTTTACAAAGGGGCTTTGTAAAGATATCAGCTAATTGATTTTCAGTACATACATATTCAATCATCACATCATTTTTCAGCACATGATCCCTAATAAAATGATGCCTAATCTCTATATGCTTTGACTTAGAGTGTTGGACAGGATTTTTTGTTAAGTTGATTGCACTTGTATTATCACACTTAATTGGTATATTGTCCATTTTAATACCGAAGTCTTCAAGTTGTTGCTTAATCCAAAGAACTTGGGCACAACAGCTTCCAGCTGCAATGTACTCAGCCTCAGCTGTGGACAAGGCAACTGAATTTTGTTTCTTGCTAAACCAAGAAACCAAATTGGCACCCAAGAATTGACAAGTGCCACTTGTGCTTTTTCTGTCGAGTTTGCACCCAGCAAAATCAGCATCAGAATAAGCAGTTAAATTTATATCAGATTGTTTAGAATACCATAAGCCTATATTAGATGTCCCTACTAGATATCTAAAAATTCTTTTAACAGCTTGCAAGTGTGATTCCTTAGGACATGCTTGGTATCTAGCACACACACAAACACTGAATAATATATCTGGTCTACTAGCAGTAAGGTAAAGTAGAGAGCCTATCATACCTCTGTACAATTTGCAGTCTATACTTTTACCTTTTTCATCTTTGTCAAGCTTGCTACTTGAGCCCATGGGTGTGCTGATTTCCTTTGCATCCTTCATCTTGAATTTTTCCAGCATTTCCTTGATGTATTTGGACTGACTGATGAAGATGCCTTCCTCTGATTGTTTTATTTGTAGCCCAAGGAAGAAGTTGAGCTCACCCATCATGCTCATTTCAAATTCTCCCTGCATAAGCTTGGCAAACTCTTGACAGAGACTATCATTAGTAGCACCAAAAATTATATCATCCACATAAATTTGTACAAGCAATAAGTCATTTCCTTTTCTTTTAATAAAGAGGGTTTTGTCTACATTTCCTCTCTTAAATTTGTTCTCAATTAGAAAATTACTTAATCTTTCATACCATGCCCTAGGAGCTTGCTCAAGTCCATACAATGCTTTATGCAATTTATACACATAATCTGGATGTAAGTGATTTTCGAAACCTGGAGGTTGTCCTACATAAACTTCCTCCATTATGTAGCCATTTAAGAATGCACTTTTTACATCCATTTGATAGAGTTTAAAATTCATGAAGCATGCATATGCTAAAAGCAGTCTAATAGCCTCTAACCTAGCAACAGGAGCAAAAGTTTCATCAAAATCTATTCCTTCCTCTTGATTATATCCTTTGGCCACTAGCCTAGCTTTGTTTCTTATTACTATCCCATCTTCATCTAGTTTATTTCTATATACCCATTTGGTGCCTATAATTGAAACATTAGGGGGTCTTTTCATTAGAGTCCAAATTTCATTTCTTTCGAATTGGTTTAATTCCTCTTGCATAGCATTCATCCAATTATCATCTTTTTCAGCTTCTTCTAGTGATTTAGGCTCTATTTGTGAAACGAAAGCAAGATAATTACTAGTGTTTCTTAAAGAGGATCTAGTTCTTATACCTTGTGAAGGATCACCAAGGATTAGATCCTTTGGATGACCATGTGCATACCTCCATTCTTTAGGAAGATCTTGATTTCTTGATGGAGGTTGATCTTCTTCATCTTGCTGATTTGTATCCTCTTTGATCTCATCCTCATGTTGTTTGTCTTGTATGGAGAATTCCTTGATCCCATCTTCAAGTATACCTGCATCACCATCTTCTTCTTTTCTAGAAGAATCTCCATTAGTTTCATCAAAAACAACATGAATGGATTCTTCAACAACGAGAGTTCTCTTGTTGAAGACCCTGTATGCTCTACTAGATGAGGAATAACCTAAGAAGATCCCCTCATCTGATTTAGCACTAAATTTACTGAGATTGTCCTTTCCATTGTTCAAAATAAAGCATCGACAACCGAAAACATGAAAATAACTTATATTTGGTTTCTTACCTTTCATCAATTCATATGGTGTTTTCTTTAAGATGGATCTAACTAAAGCACGATTTAAAATATAACATGAGGTATTTATTGCTTCAGCCCAAAAATACTTTGGTAGATTCGATTCGCACAACATGGTACGAGCCATATCTGCTAGTGTGCGA
The DNA here is from genome assembly GCF_051530095.1 of Phoenix dactylifera. Taxonomy (NCBI): domain Eukaryota; kingdom Viridiplantae; phylum Streptophyta; class Magnoliopsida; order Arecales; family Arecaceae; genus Phoenix; species Phoenix dactylifera. The sequence continues at coordinate 3,395,136 of NC_143207.1, forward strand.
TTCTTCCTTTCTACCACCCCATTTTGTTGGGGTGTCCTAGGTGCCGAGAAGTTGTGATTGATACCATTTTCGTCACAAAACTTTTCAAAGTGTTGATTTTCAAACTCGGTACCATGATCACTCCTAATTGCTTTTAGTTTAAGATTAAGTTCATTTGAAACCTTATTATGAAACTTGACAAAAGCGGGAAAGGACTCATCTTTGTGTGCAAGAAATGAAACCCATGTAAAACGTGAAAAATCATCAACAGTGACAAAACCAAATTTCTTACCCCCTAGACTAGCAGTTCTAGTGGGTCCAAACAAATCCATGTGAATTAGTTCTAAGGGTTTTGATGTTGAGACTATGTTCTTAGACTTAAAAGAACTTCTTGTTTGTTTCCCTAATTGACATGCCGCACAAATTTTATTCTTTTCAAAGTCTATTTTCGGTAGTCCTTTGACTAGATCCTTTGTAATCAATTTAGAAATTAAATCCCTGCTAGCATGCCCTAACCTACGATGCCATAACCAACTAGTCTCATTGACTTGGGATTCATAGCTACAAAACATTGGCCATCCTTCATGGTGAGATCATCAAGATCTACCATGTAAACATTTCCATGCCTATGTCCTGTGAGTATGACCTCATTGTCAAATGGACTACTAATTATGCATAGTGATGATTCAAATGATACTTTAAATCTCTTGTCACAAAATTGACTTATACTTAACAAATTATGTTTTAGTCCATTAACCAACAATACATTATCAATAAATGAGGAGGGTGATATGGAGATTTTACCAACACCAATAATTCGGCCTTTAACATTGTCTCCAAATGTGACTAACCCTCCTTCTTTCGATTCCAAGGTGACGAAGAGACTCTTGTCACCGGTCATATGCCTTGAGCAGCCACTATCAAGATACCACATTCTCCTTTTATTCCCGGCTGCAAGGCATACCTGCAAAATGATCATGTGAAGCTCTTAGGTACCCAAGTTTTCTTGGGTCCTTCGTGGTTAGTGTAGTTGGTTCCCTTAGGCACCCATATTTTAGTTATGTTTTTAGCTTTTACAAATGTACTCTTGTTAGTTTGGATTTTTCTTTGAATACAAGAGTAGGCTTTATGTCCAATCTTTCCACAAAGAAAGCATGTTGGTTTTTCAGTTTTTACATCTTTTGCTTTTACAAAGAAATTCTTTAGATACTTTTGTTGCTTATTAGTTTTATATCCTAATCCGGCTTTATTGAAAACAGCTCTTTGATTTGAAAGAATAAGATTTAATTTTTCAGAGCTTTGTGTGAATTTTTCAACAATTGGCTTGTACTTATGTATCTCATTCTTAAGATTCACATTTTCTTTAACTAGTTCTTCCATATCCTTTTTAAGAGATTCAACAGTTTGCGCAAGTGAGGTATTATTATTGAGTAGGGAATTTACTTTTAGATTTAATTCCTTGATTAGTGTTTTTGCCTTTACATTTTCAGTGCTAAGCCTTGAATTTTCGATTTCTAGGTTAGTAGTGTTCATATTTTTGACGCTCTCCTTCTCAATTAATAGGTTTTCAATGTTTTCCTTTAGTTTTTGATTGGAGGCTTTTAATTCTTTATTCTTTGCTCCCAACATACTACAATCACCCATAAGTTCTTGAAAAGCATCATATAATTCTTCTAAAGTAAAATTTATAGTTGGGTTTTGACATACCTCGTCATCTTCGAACGCCATGAAGCATAGATTGGCGGTCTCTTCCTTCTCTTCTTCGGAGGATGATGTGTCACTATCATCCCATGTTGCCTTCAATGCCTTCTTCTTCTTCTTTCCAAAGTGCTTCTTTTGTTGAGGGCATTCGGAACGAATATGTCCCGGTCTCTTGCAGTCATAGCGTACGATTGGGTCTCTTTCTTTTTCCTTTTCTTTCTCCCAATCATTTCTCCCTCCAAATTTCTTTCTTGGGAATGGTTTCTTTCTTCTCATGAATTTTTTAAATTTCCTTACTATCAAACCCAAGTCCTCATCTTGACTTTCTTCTTCACTCTCACTGCTCTCTTCTTCACATACACTTGAGGTGGCCTTGAGTGCGATTGTCCTTTTCTTTGGCAGCTCTTCTTCATGCTGCTTCATCGTGAGCTCATGCGTCATCAATGAGCCCAAGAGTTGTTCTAGCCCTAAGGTGTTGAGGTCTTTGGCTTCTACAATCGCCGTGACCTTTGCTTCCCATGCTTTTGGCAGTGACCTGAGAATTTTACTCACAAGTTCGGGGTTAGTGTAAGATTTGCCCAAGCTTTTTAGGCCATTAATAATTTCGGTAAAACGTGTAAACATGCATGTGATGGTTTCACTAGGTTCCATCTTAAACAATTCATACTTGTGAACTAGAATGTTCACTTTGGACTCTTTGACTTGATTTGTACCCTCGTGGGTAACTTCAAGCCTATCCCATATTTCCTTAGCGGAAGTACATGTGGAGACTCTATTAAACTCATTTACATCTAAGGAACAAAATAATGAGTTCATGGCTCTAGAATTGAGTTGAGCCATCCTATCATCATTCTCATCCCAATCCTCCTCAGGTTTGGGAACTCGAATGCCATTGACTACATGTGATGGTTCTTGTGGTCCCTTGACTATAACCCTCCACAAGGCATAGTCTTGTGCTTGAATGAAGATTCTCATTCTAGTCTTCCAATAGGTATAATTTGTCCCATTGAAGAGTGGAGGTCTATTGGTTGCTTGCCCCTCGGCTGGAACATTGTTAAAGGGTGTTGCCATCTAGATCTTTGGCTAAGACGGTTAGGTCTTTCAAGGAATATAAGAGCACCGGCTCTGATACCACTTGTCAGGATCAAGCGCTACCATTACACCAAAACCCGCAGGTGTTAGTGAAGGCGCAACTTTATTTCCTTAAACTAGCGCAGGGGCCCATAGCGCCACGAGTCGACTCCGACCAAGCCTCGCCCAACTCCGACAGGGCCTCGCCAGTGGGTTCAGGGACCCCCTAGTGGTATAACCCACCCTACTCCTCCAGCGCATCCACGTTGGCAGGCGGCAGGACTGACTCGGCCCTCCAGGCCTCCGCCAACATTGACTCGGCCCCTCAGGCCTCCGCCAACAATCCCCCCCCCAACGTGATGCCTGGGTTTCGAACTCGAGACCTATGGCTCTGATACCAATTGTTGCCCAGAGATGGTCACCCAAGAGGGGGGTGAATTGGGTGTTTTAAAACTTTTTAGCTAATTTAAAAATAAAACACACAAATATATGAACTAAAGCAAAGATAAAGCGATTAGAAGAGACAACCACAAACACACGGTTTTATAGTGGTTCGGAGCCTTCACCGCTCCTACATCCACTCCCCAAAGCGCCTTTGGGAATTTCCACTATAATCCAAGATTACAGTACGGTAGTTTTGCGAGTTCACTACCCAACTCGTTGTTTTACACCGGGCTCACAACAAACCCAAAACCCCCAATTTCTCTTAGGCTTGGGACGCCCTTTCCCTTGTTCCAAGTCCCTTGACTGGAACAAGCACCACAATAAAAGAGTGTACAAAAGGATATAAAAGCAGAGAAAGCAAATATAGCACTTATGAACAATGAAACCCGGAAGAATCTTTTTGCCGTTGGAAGCGTGGGAGATGTTGATTCTTCCGATGTGGGACGCGTAGGGTTGGGTGTGAGCTTTGAATCCCGAGCACACGAGAGTGGTTGAGCTTGAAATCGCTTGGGAGACTTGAAAGCACTTGATTTCCTTTCTTGAATGCACTCACTCCCTTGAGCTTTTCTTTCTAACTTCTCTCTTGAATGATTTTGCTTTTGGTTGGTGAAGAGTAGTTGAGAAGCACTTAAGAGCTCCCTTTTATAGCCCAAAAAGCAAATATAGCCGTTAGAGATAAAGTAGAGAAGATTTGAAATTCAAATCAAACCTGAAAAGCTGTCAGTCGCATCCCAGGCGCTCCGGGGACGTCTCCGCTACAACGAGAGACGTCTTGCCTACAGGATTTTACTTTTTACTTTATCTGGGGTCGACTCGGCACTTTACGGGGACGTCTCGGCGTGTTAGCGCTTTTTGAGTGGGGACGACTCCGCTGCTTTGGGGACGACTCCGCTTCTTTATCTCCGAAAATCATGTCCTCTGGAATTTCCTGAGAGAGTCGACTCCGCTTTTTCAGGGGACGTCTCCGCTTGTCTGCACTTTATGCGTGGGGACGACTCCGCTTTCTCAGGGTCGACTCCGCTTCCTTATCACCGAAAAAACCATTCTCTGGAAAACCCTGAGAAAGCCGTCTCCGCCATCTTGGGGACGACTCGGGAAGTCTCCTTTTTGCTTGCGGGGACGACTCCGCGTACAGCGGGGACGTCTCGCGCATATCCCTTGAAAAGCGTCTTTCTGCCGCCACTGAGAGAGTCGACTCCGCTACTGAGAGAGTCGACTCCGCTAACGCGGGGACGACTCGACAGGAGCCGGGGACGTCTCCAAGTGTGCCAGTTCTTCCTGTTTGTGCCAGAGACGTCTCTGAAACTATCAGGAGACGTCTCGGCTGTCCCTGAACTTTTTCTTTAGCTCAAAATATTCTTCAATAAATTCATAAAAATTATGGAAACTTGCCTAGACATTTCTTAACAATATTCTAAATAAAACACATGAATTTCTCAATTGAATTGTTAAGATATAATGGAATTTTACTCTAGTGTTTTGTATTCATCAAAATCCATTAGGGGGTTAACACTATTCATATGAACAGTATTTTCAGCCTGAATAGTAACTTCAGGAATGAATAGTATTTTCAGCTATTCTTCATGGGATTGGAGGTTAAAAACATCTTTTCATTGTGATGAAGTGAGAGTTGGTATCTCTATTCCGGAAGAATGCGGGTGCTAATCCGAAAAGAAGGGAATGCGAGGATCACTGGGAGATTGCATGCGGGCTCGGATGTTTGGGTGCAAATGTGCTTGATTAGATCATGGCAGGATTGGGCCCACGCGGTTTGGGACATGATGCATTAAAACTTTAATTTGTAATAATCTGTGCCAAACAAAAATATAATATTAAACCAGTGAATTTATCATTATCAGTTAGCAATAACACTAATTTAGGTGATATGTAGATTGCACTTTTGTGCTCTCATCAGAAGGTATCCTCGAGTAGTTCATAAAGTGTTCTTTTTTCTTTTCTTTTCCTCACGTTTCATTGACATATCAAATAGATTGACGGCCCAAAGGCCAAAGTAGAGGATGGGGAAAAGCATAGCTTAGACTAAAATAAACAACTCCCAAAATTTATGATGCAGGACAACGCGGGGAAGAAAGGAAGAAGGAGGAAGAGGAGGGGGAAGAAGAAGAAGTGGAGAAGAGGAGGGGGAGGAAGAAGAACCAGGCTTTTCACCTGGCTCTGGCCATAGCTTCACACCAGGGCTTCAAGAGAAAAGAGAGATTAATTTCATTTATAAAATCATTCATCAACCTTTCGTTTAGCCAGTTTGAGAAAATCTTTGGATCAAGGCGACCGTCAAAAGTAGGGGCTTCAACCTTAATACACCTCATGACATCATCGTCGTGGTCTCGAGACTCTCTGGGTTCGACATTATGATGGGGACCTCGATCAGCATTATGGAAGAGTCCTAGTTTTCTGGGGCGAGGGTTGGCATGGGGGCGACCTAGAAAAGGTAGATTGTCAAAATTATTCTGTCAAATGGAGCCTTGTGGGTCTAGAGCTTCATCCTCTAGGTCTAGGCTGGGGTAACGGGCGACACTATCATCTTTGGATTCAATGATCCGTTGTAAGGAGTTTTCAACTGAATCAAGTCGGACATTGGTCACGTTGGTCAAGTCTTCAACTGCCTTCATTAGGGCTTCGATGCGGGCATCCATGGTTAGCTAGGAATCAAACTAGTAGATAACACCAAGCATGGAAGTATATACAAGGAACCAACTATTGCCCAGATAGTAACCTAAGAGGTAGGGTAAATTGGATTTCTTTTGCAATTTTTAAACTTGTTAATAATTAACTAAAGAAATACAATGAAAATGCTGAAATTTTAAAAATCAGCTGGAATGAAATAGTGTGTGAGTAAAGATTGTGTGCAAAGAAAATTGATTCAACAGTAGATAAAAAAATAAAGAGCACAACATAGAGAAACAAATGCAGCAGATTTATAGTAATTTAGAGTCAACCTACTTCTACATCTACTCTCCTATCCCCTTGTAGGATATATTTGCACTTAAAACTTTGCCTTTTTCTTTTCGGCCCTTCAGGCCGCGAAGTATGATCCAATTCGAGTCCTTTTCATGACGCACGGCTCAGATCATTTGCCTCCCTGGAGTCCATGATCATTGTTCCGATTCCGATGTGGTTACGCTCACCCAAACGCTGCCGAAATATTCCGTATCAATCAGAATGGCCAACCATCCATCCGACGGCCCCCAGACCCTCCCTGCATCTTAGCACTAACCCTCGAGAGCAATAAAAGCCCTTCTCCCTCCGATGTTTTTTTTTTTTTGCTGAAAACGGGTTTTCATACAACACGTGTACGAATACACCCAATGAAGTCAAAAAACACTAACTCACGGAGTGCCAGTGGCGGCTCCCTCTCCCCCACCCAAAGGATGTACCCTGAATGATGAGCTGCAAAGGCAGCCACCCAATCGGCCGCCCCATTGGCTTCTCTGAATACATGTTTGGCCTGGACAGCCACCCCAACCCCACACATCATCCCTATATCCCGAACCAAGGGGCGGTCTGTGCCCTCACCCCTCAGCCCCTCTTGGATCCAACTGATGACTGTGGCCGAGTCGCACTCAGGACAACCGAGCCAGCCCGCAATACCTGCCTCGCATATCGAAGACCCGTCCAGGCAGCTCGTAGCTCTGCCCTGGGAACCGAAATGCCCGCACCACCCCATGCGCCTCCATCTAGTACTGATCCGTCAAAGTTGACCTTGAGAAAACTCGGGGGTGGGGGTTCCCAGGTGAAGAACACCATCCGAGGAACTACCGGAGCAGAGAGGGAACCACAGGTGTCCCGATCTATCAGAGGTCCATCTGAAGAAGGTTTGATCTCCAATGCCTGTACTCGTGCGAACTCTGCTACAAACCTCGGTGACACCCTGCGCTCACCGAAGGTGTGGGCATTCCTGGCCAGCCAGATCTGATGAGCTGTGCAGGTCGCTCTAATAGCCTCCTGACATATCTGAGGGCGGGCCAACCACTGCTGTATCATCTGTAAAAACTGAAGCCTCCCACCCCAGACCTCTCGCGGGATCCCCGCCCACTGCCATGTTGGCCTTGCCCACGTACACTGGAAGAGCACGTGGTCGACTGACTCCTCAATGCTGCATGTTCCGCACTCTGCTGGAATCCTCCAGCCTCGCCTGCTCAGTACTGCTCTCGTCGGAAGGTGGTCTCACGCCACCTTCCATAGGAAGAGTGTTGCCCTCGGGTGAAGCCCCAACCTCCAGATCCAGGTGCAATCCTGCCCCGGCTCATGCTCTCGCTGGATAACCTGGGAAAGGTCTCCCAGTTTGACGCTGGACCGGCAAGAGATGCTCCAGACCTTGACATCTGGCCCCCCACATCCGGGTACCGGAAGGGACCGGATCCTCTCAGCTAGGTATCCTCCGAACAACTATCGTAGCCTGGCATCATCCCATGCAGACTCTCCCGGGATAAGAAGATCGGAGACCCGCAACCCCTCCACTGCCTTAGCATCGACCATGATCGGCCACCACCTCAGTGGGACGGTATCCATCCATGGGTCCGCAGTTACATCAATACTCCATCCATCGCCTATCAGCCACCTGGTGTTTGCTGACACTGTCGGCAAGTACCTCTCAATCTCACGCCACCTGAAGAAAACTCGCCGCCCACTCCATACCACCCCTGAGCCTGCGCGGCCATATCTGGCTGCCATCACCTGACTCCACAGCCCATGTGGCTCTAACAGAAACCGAGCTGCATGCCGAGCGATGAAGGCCTCGCGCTGCTCCAGTAGGGACTGCACCCCGAGACCGCCCTCACTGGTAGGCCGGCATACATGCTCCCAGGCCACTAAATGCACCCCGCGACCTCCGCCGTATGACCCCCACAAGAAGCATCGCAGCAGTCGCTCGACTCTCAGCAAGGTTGTCTTTGAAACCACGGTGTTGGCCATGAGATATACTGGCATGGACCCCAACACTGATCTGATCAAAGTCAGTCTCCCCATCATAGATAGAGAGGCCGCTCTCCATCCCACCAACCTGCTCTCTATCCGCTGCACCAGACTGGAGCACTCTGCCACCCATAGTCTGCGGCCTGTGATGGAAACTCCCAGGTAGGTCAATAACTCCTCCTGCTCAAGTATCTGCAGAATCCCTCTGATCTCCTTTCTGACCCTGCTCTCCATGCTCGGGCTGAAGTGAATAGCTAACCTTTGGAAGTTAACTCTCTGACCTGACGCTGTGCAGTAATCCGCCACCACTCTACGAAGGACCCATGCATCAGAGACCCGCGCTCTGGCCAAAAGAAGACAATCGTCAGCAAAGAGTAAGTGAGAAAGTGGACTAGCCTCCGGGATGGGGACATAAGCCTCCAGCTCCAGTGAGAAAGAGGACTAGCCTCCGGGATGCGCACTTTAGCATCTGTGATATGCCAGCAAATGAGGGAGGAAATGAGATCGATGATCTCTACTGAGTTGGCCCCCATCAGAGCTTCACATGAAGGGATTCTACAAGAGCTGAAGGAAATTAGAGCTCAAATAGAATCTACAGCGCAAGAACTAGTTGGTGTGAGTGCCACCCAAAGCTTCAGATCCATCGAGCTAAAGGATGACTTGAGGAGCATCTCAAATAGCCTTCAAGAGTTGACAAGCTCTGGAGGAAATGTGGGCACCTTGGTTGCCCAACTTAGAGGAAGAATTGAAAGGGCAACCATAGAATTTGAAGCACTAGTGGCAGCCTTCCATCAGTCACAGGGAGATCAATTCAGAACACTGCTAGATTCCATCAATGCTTTCATAGATGCAGCTGCTAGGGCTTATGAGCAACGTCGCCGATGAGGGACATTTTGTAGACATCTAGGGATCTTCTTTTTGTAAATCCTAGGCTATTTTGAAACACTTTTTGTATTAAAAATCAATACTTGTAATGATTTCTTCTCTTAACTTTGTACTGACTTCAAAGGTTTACAATGATACATGAATACAATTTCTTTTGAAACTTTGTGTACATTGCTAACTCTGTGTATGTGATTCTGTGATTGTGATGTGCCATAAAAATCTCATAGCATACCTTAAGTGGTAAAATTTAACACAACTTATCAATGCATATGACACAGGGGGAGCACATCTTGTGATAACTATGATTAACAAAAAGAGGAGTCTGAAATGAATACCAAAACAAAGGGGGAGTGATATGAATGACTAAATTCATTAATAGAAATAACTTGGACAAGGGGAGCACAACTTGAATATCCTTGAGTGGTTCATGGAAATATGCTGAATTTTACTAGGAAGTATGCTTTAAGCACCTAAGGATAATTTGTCCCCTTCATTGTTGATGACAAAAAGGGGGAGTAGATATAATAGAACTTATAGAACTTATATATTGAGTAGACCCAACATGGATATTAGATACATTGGAATGCAAAATTTATGGGAAAACAAAGTAGATATATATATATATATATATATATATATATATATATATATATGGAGTATATGGAGTAGAACTTAATTATGAAATGCAAAAAAGGGGAGTAGAACCAATATGGATATTGGATACATTGGAATGCAAAATACGAAATTCATACTCCAAAGTTGAATTAGAAAAGATAAAATTGAAGAATATTGGCTTTAAGATAATTGCCCTTCTGAAAAAGAAAGGGGGAGTCAAAAAGAACTTAGCTTTTAATTATCTTCAGCATCAATATTTCATTTTAACTTGATTCAAATTCAGTTGATATGCTAAAATTGCTCAAGAGCTATTAAGATTAATTTTATGCATAAGGATAGAACTGAAAATTGACTATTTTAAATTATGCACATTGTATCTAGCTCTAATCAAAACATTAGACTTGTACATCTGATCAAATACTGTGTATATGTTTAAAATTCGAATTTTGCATATACTCAATGTTTTGTCATCATCAAAAAGGGGGAGATTGTTGACCCCCTAATGGGTTTTGATGAATACAAAACACTAGAGTATAATTTCGTTTATCTTAACAATTTAATTGAGGAATTCATGTGTTTTATTAAGAATATTGTTAAGAAATGTCTAGGCAAGTTTCCATAATTTTTAAGGATTTATTGAAGAATTTTTGAGATGAAGAAAACAGATCAGGGACAGCCGAGACGTCTCCGGATAGTCTCAGAGACGTCTCTGGCACAAATCGGAAAAACTGGCACACTTGGAGACGTCCCCGGCACCTGGCGAGGCGTCTCGCAGGGTCGGAGTCGACTCTCTCAGTAGCGGAGTCGACTCTCTCAGTGGCGGCAGAAAGGCAGATTTCAAGTGATACGCGCGAGCCATCCCCACAGTACGCGGAGTCGTCCTCGCAAGTTAAAAAGCTGAGTTTCCGAGTCGTCCCCAGTGTAGCGGAGTCGGCTCTCTCAGGGTTTTCCAGAGGATGTCTTTTTCGGAGTTAAGGCAGCGGAGACGTCCCCTGAAAGAGCAGAGTCGACTCTCTTAGAGAATTCCAGAAGACATGTTTTTCGGAGTTATAATGACGGAGTCGTCCCCAAGGCAGCGGAGTCGTCCCCATGCAAAAAGTGCAAACAAGCCAAGATGTCCCTGTAAAGCGCCGAGACGACCCTCTCAGCAAAACAGAAAAATAAGGATTCAAACCGTTCATCATCGGAGTCGTCCCCGTAAAGTGCCGAGTTGACCCCAAACAAAGTGAAAAGTAAATTTATACAGCCGAGACGTCTCGCGTTGAAGCGGAGACGTCTCCGGAGCGCCTGGGACGCGACTGACAACTTTTGCAGGTTTGGTTTGAATTTCAAATCTCTTTTACTTTATCTCTAACGGGTTTTATAGTTCATCATTGTTATATTTGCTTATTTAGAGCTTTCCAATCGTTTGTAAAACTCTTTCAATATTGTGCTTGTTCCAGTCAAGGGACTTGAAACAAGGGAAAGGCGTCCCAAGCCTAGGTGAAATTGGGGGTTATAGGGTTTGTTGTTAGCCCGGTGTAAAACAACGAGTTGGGTAGTGCACTCGCAAAACTACCGGACTGTAATCTTGGATTATAGTGGAAATTCCCAAAGGTGCTTTGGGGAGTGGATGTAGGAGCAGTGGAAGCTCCGAACCACTATAAAACCTTGTGTTTGCGATTGACTGTTCTCATCCCTCTATCTTTACTTTAGTTCTTACATTTGCGTGTTTTATTTTTTAATTAGTCAAAAAGTTTTAAAACACCCAATTCACCCCCCTCTTGGGTGATCATCTCTGGGCAACAAGTGGTATCAGAGCGGGTGCTCTGTGTATTTCTTGAAAGACCTAACCGTCTTAGCCAAAGATCTAGATGGCAACACCCTTTAACAATGTTCCTGCTGAGGGGCAAGCAACCAATAGACCTCCACTATTCAATGGGACAAATTATACCTATTGGAAGACTAGAATGAGGATCTTCATTCAAGCATAAGACTATGCCTTGTGGAGGGTTATAGTCAAGGGACCACAAGAACCATCACATATGGTAAATGGCATTCAAGTTCCCAAACCTGAGGAGGATTGGGATGAGAATGATAGTAGGATGGTTCAACTCAATTCTAGAGCCATGAACTCATCATTTTGTGCTCTAGATGTAAATGAGTTTAACAGAGTCTCCACATGTAGTTCCGCTAAGGAAATATGGGATAGGCTTGAAGTTACCCACGAGGGTACAAATCAAGTCAAAGAGTCTAAAGTGAACATTCTAGTTCACAAATATGAGTTGTTTAAGATGGAACCCAATGAAATCATAACATGCATGTTTACACGCTTTACCGATATAATTAATGGTCTAAAAAGTTTGGGTAAATCTTATACTAATCCGGAACTTGTGAGTAAAATTCTCAGGTCTTTGCCAAAAGCATGGGAAGCAAAGGTCACGGCGATCGTAGAAGCCAAAGACCTCAACACTTTGGGATTAGAACAACTACTGGGCTCATTGATGACGCATGAGCTCACAATGAAGTAACATGAAGAAGAGTTGCCGAAGAAAAAGACAATCGCACTCAAGGCTACTTCGAGTGTGTGTGAAGAAGAAAGTAGTGAGAGCGAAGAAGAAAGCGAAGATGAGGATTTGGGTTTGATAGTAAGAAAGTTTAAGAAATTCATGAGAAGAAAGAAACCCTTCCCAAGGAAAAAGTTTGGAGGGAGAAATGATTGGGAAAAAGAAAAAGAAAAAGAAAGAGACCCAATCATATGCTATGATTGCAAGAGACCGGGACACATTCGTTCCGAATGCCCTCAACAAAAGAAGTATTTTGGAAAGAAGAAGAAGAAGGCATTGAAGGCAACATGGGATGATAGTGACACATCATCCTCCGAGGAAGAGAAGGAAGAGACTGCCAATTTGTGCTTCATGGCGTTCGAAGACGATGAGGTATGTCAAAACACAACTATAAATTTTACTTTAGAAGAATTGTATGAAGCTTTTCAAGAACTTATGAGTGATTGTAGTATGTTAGGAGCAAAGAATAAAGAATTAAAAGCCTCCAATCTAAAACTAAAGGATGATATTAAAAATCTATTGATTGAGAAAGAGAGCGTTGAAAATGTTAACACCATTGCTCTAGAAAATAAAAATTCAAAACTTATCATTGAAAATGAAACGGCAAAAACACTAATTAAGGAATTAAATCTAAAAGTAAAATCCCTACTCGATAATAATACCTCACTTGCACAAAATGTTGAATCCCTTAAAAAGGATAAGGAAGAACTAATTAAAGAAAATTTGAATCTTAAGAATGAGGTACATAAGTACAAACCAATTGTTGAAAAATTTACACAAAGCTCTGAAAAATTAAATCTTATTCTTTCAAATCAAAGAGCTGTTTTCAATAAAGCCGGATTAGGATATAAAACTAACAAACAACAAAAGTATCTAAAGAATTTCTTTGTAAAAGCAAAAGATGTAAAAACTGAAAAACCTACATGCTTTCATTGTGGAAAGAATGGACATAAAACCTACTCTTGTATTCAAAGAAAGATCCAAACCAACAAGAGTACATTTGTAAAAGCTAAAAACATAACTAAAGTATGGGTGCCTAAGGGAACCAACTACACTAACCACGAAGGACCCAAGAAAACTTGGGTACCTAAGAGCTTCACATGATCATTTTGCAGGTATGCCTTGCAGCCGAGAATAAAAAGAGAATGTGGTACTTGATAGTGGTTGCTCAAGGCATATGACCGGTGACAAGAGTCTCTTCGTCACCTTGAAATCAAAAGAAGGAGGAGTAGTCACATTCGGAGATAATGCTAAAGGTCAAATCATTGGTGTTGGTAAAATCTCCATATCACCCTCCTCATTTATTGATAATGTATTGTTAGTTAATGGACTAAAACATAATTTATTAAGTATAAGTCAATTTTGTGACAAGGGATTTAAAGTGTCATTTGAATCATCACTATGCATAATTAGTAGTCCAATTGACAATGAGATCATACTCACAGGACATAGGCATGGAAATGTTTACATGGTAGATCTTGATGATCTCACCATGAAGGATGGCCAATGTCTTGTAGCCATGGATCCCAAAGTTAATGAGACTAGTTGGTTATGGCATCGTAGGTTAGGACATGCTAGCATGGATTTAATCTCTAAATTAATTACAAAGGATCTAGTCAAAGGACTACCAAAAATAGACTTTGAAAAGAATAAAATTTGTGCTGCATGTCAATTAGGGAAACAAACAAGAAGTTCTTTCAAGTCTAAAAACATAGTCTCAACATCAAAACCCTTAGAACTAATTCACATGGATTTGTTTGGACCCACTAGAACTGCTAGTCTAGGGGGTAAGAAATTTGGTCTTGTAATTGTTGATGATTTTTCACGTTTTACATGGGTTTCATTTCTTGCACACAAAGATGAGTCCTTTTCCGCTTTTATCAAGTTTCATAATAGGATTTCGAATGAACTCAATCTTAAACTAAAAGCAATTAGGAGTGATCATGGTACCGAGTTTGAAAATCAGTATTTTGAAAAATTTTGTGAAGAAAATGGTATCAATCACAATTTCTCGGCACCTAGGACACCCCAACAAAATGGGGTGGTAGAAAGGAAGAATCGCACACTAGCAGATATGGCTCGTACCATGTTGTGCGAATCGGATCTACCAAAGTATTTTTGGGCCGAAGCAATAAATACTTCATGTCATGAGGATGATAGTGTTATTTTGATGATTAACAAGCAATTATCTAGAGTATGCTATAAGTTAAATTGATACTTCATTTATAAGTTCATTACTCTCAGTATATTTGGTTAATTGAAAATAGATACATGACCTTGTTCATTTGAATGAATCTAATCTTGAGAATGCAGCAAAGTGTGGATTGAGTCGACCCAAAGGTTGATTGGGTCAACCCCGGCACATCAAGAAATCATTTGGCACACTCCTGCAAAAATGGCACAAATGAACAGTGAGTTGGGTCGACCCAAGGTAAGCATGAGTCGACCCAACCTTGAAGAACCTCAAAAACCTAACTGAAGAATGCTCTCTGGATTTACTGAGAGGGTCGACCCAAACAGTGGTTGCATCGACCCAAGCTTGAGTCGACCCAAACCCTGAGAGGGTCGACCCAAAGGCAAGACAGAAAGACAGACAGAAATTGGTTCTCTGGAATTACTGAGAGGGTCGACCCAAGAAGAGGTTGAGTCGACCCAAGTGGACTTTGAGTCGACCCAAAGAATGGTTGGGTCGACCCATGGGAAGGAAGGCTGAAATTGAGGTTTCTGTGGTTTCTGAGAGGGTCGACCCAAGGAATGTTTGAGTCGACCCAAGGCAAAGTTGGGTCGACCCAAGGACAGGTTGAGCCGACCCAAACACGGGCTGAACAGTAACGGCTAGTTCTGCAGATGTACTTTTTGTCCTTTCCAAGGTCAGTAACGGCTAGTTTTTGAATTCTAACCATTGGGGCTTGACCAAAGAAGGTGGGAAGCTATTTAAAGGGGCACTATTCATCAGAGAGAATAACTTTTGAGTTGAATATCAAAGAGTACCCAAGAATACAAAAGTGCCCTAATCTTCTTCATCAAGAGCTTCATTCAAGAATCAAAGAAAGGGATTGAGCAGATTCAAAGAGGCATCAAGAGCTCCATCCCCTTTAAAGAGTGAAGCATCCTTGACAAAAAAGAGCAAAGCGACTTCAAAGCGATAAATACTTTCTAACTCTTCCTTGTAGCTTATATTGTTTCATATGCTCATTTAGGAGTTTGAATCTTTCCTTTTGTTAATTAAACACTTTGTAAAGGTTCGTTGGTGAGCCCGCAAAACCAACAAAGGTTTTTGGTGAACCCGGAAAACCAAAGTGTAAAGGTTAGTTGGTGAGCCCGCAAAACCAACAAAGGTTTTTGGTGAACCCGGAAAACCAAGTGTATAGGTTCGTTGGTGAGCCCGTAAAACCAACAAAGATTTTTGGATTGTGAGCCCGGAAAACAATCCAACTGTAATCCGCGGGATTATAGTGAATTCCCAAGGGGACGCTTGGGGAGTAGACGTAGGTGCTAAGGAGAGCACCGAACCACTATATATTGTTGTGTTTGTGTTGTGCTTGTGTTTTCATTTACTCTTGCATCATCTTCTACTCTTGCGTTAGTTTAACTCACTCAAATAGCTTAAGAAAGCATCCACCGCACTTAATTAAGAAAACGTTTAAAGCATCAAAAAAAAAAGAAGAAGAAACCAATTCACCCCCCCCTCTTGGCTTGTCACCTTGGGCAACAAGTGGTATCAGAGCGAGGTGCTCTAATAGTGCTCATTGATCTAACAATCAAGAGTTAAAGATCATGACAACCCAAGTGGGATGTGCAATGAGTGAGGGGCAATCCACAAATAGACCACCTCTATTTAATGGCACAAACTACACATATTGGAAAGCTAGAATGAGGATATTCATTCAAGCTTCGGACTATAAACTGTGGCAAATCATCACTAGAGGACCTCACATACCCACACTTAACATAGATGGCACTATCATACCCAAACCAGAAATGGATTGGAATGAAAGTGATAGAAGATTAGCACAGTTAAATGCAAAAGCTGTAAATACACTTTACTGCTCTTTAGATGTAAATGAATTTAATAGAATATCCACTTGCACCACCGCCAAAGAAATTTGGGATAGACTTGAGGTCACACATGAAGGGACCAATCAAGTTAAGGAGTCCAAGATAAACATATTAGTACACAAGTATGAACTGTTTAAAATGGAATCTACTGAGTCCATAACTGATATGTTTACTCGTTTTACTGATATTATAAATGGGCTTAAAAGTTTAGGAAAGTCTTATTCTAACTCTGATTTGGTGCGTAAAATTCTCAGGTCTCTACCAAGGAATTGGGAGGCCAAGGTAACCGCTATTCAAGAGGCAAAGGACCTCAACACACTGC
This sequence comes from Phoenix dactylifera, assembly GCF_051530095.1. NCBI lineage: Eukaryota > Viridiplantae > Streptophyta > Magnoliopsida > Arecales > Arecaceae > Phoenix > Phoenix dactylifera. Next base: position 3,411,690 of record NC_143207.1, read on the forward strand.
AGTTAGAGGAGCTCCTAGGATCTCTCATGACCCATGAGTTGACAATGAGGCAAAATTCAGAAGATGAGGTCAAGAGAAGAAAATCCATTGCCCTAAAGACTACCACCCCTAGACAACAAACTGAATCGGAAGATTCAGATGATGATGAAGATATTGATGAAGAAGGGATGGCAGTGCTTGGGAGAAAATTGCTTTCTCTCACTCAAAAAAGAGTGTTAAGTTTTCATATATATATCAAAAAAAAAGTTTCAGAAGATTCATGAGAGGTAAGAATAAGTTCCATAAAAAGAAACCCTTTCTTAAAGGTAACTCAAGCAAAGAAAAGGTTAAGGATAAGGAAAAAGAAAAGGAGACTCCCATTTGCTATGAGTGTAACAAACCCGGGCATTATAAGATAGATTGCCCAGATTTGAAAAGGATGGCAAGAAAGTTGAAAAAGAAGAATTTTATGGCCGATTGGAGTGAAAGTGAGGAATCAAGTTCGGAGGACGAAGATCATCAAGACACGGCCCAAATATGTCATATGGCCAATGACGATGAGGTAGATTCTGAACTTGACTGTGATTTTACTGTTGATGAATTGCATGATGCATTCTTAGAACTCATGGAAGAACATAAGAAAGTAATTAATAAAAATAAAACTCTAAAAGAAGAAAATCAATCTCTCATTAAAGATAAGATAAAACTGTCTCATAACTATGAAACATTAAGTAGGAAACTTGAAAATGAAACCAAAAATCTAATTGCTGAAAATGTCAAGCTAAAAGAAGATGCTGAAAAATATAAGTCTTTGGTAGAAAGATTTACTCTTAGTTCTACCAAATTAAACTTGATTCTTGATAGCCAAAAAGCTGTATATGATAAGGCCGGTTTAGGGTATAGAACAAATAGGAAACAAAAACTCTTAAAGAATATTTTTGTAAAAGCTAAAAGGGAAATTATTACTTGTTATTGTTGTAATAAGATAGGACATAGAGCATATGAATGTAATTTTAGAAAGTCTAGTCAAAACAGATCAAGTAATAATCAAAAGATAAAATTCAAGAAAGTTTGGGTTCCAAAAGGAACATGGAGTACTAACCCTAAAGGACCCAACTTAGCTTGGGTACCTAAAGGTTCTTCTTGATCTTGATTGCAGGTGTGTCTTGCAGCTGATAAAATGGAAAAACGATGGTATCTAGATAGTGGCTGTTCAAGACACATGACCGGTGACGAAGATCGATTTGTCACCTTGGAATCAAAGAAAGGTGGAGTAGTGACCTATGGAGACAATGGTAAAGGGTATATCATTGGAAAGGGTAAAATTTTCATTGCTCCATCTATTTTTATAGAAAATGTTTTATTAGTTAAGGGTTTGAAACATAACCTTCTTAGCATAAGTCAATTTTGTGATAAAGAATTTAAAGTTACATTTGAAGCATCTGTATGCATAATCACAAATCCTAAAGATAATAGCATTGTACTTGTAGGACAAAGGCAAAGAAATATTTACTTAGTAGATCTTCATGAGTTAGGCAAGAAAAATGGTTTATGCTTAATTACTAATGAAGAAAAGAAAATTGAAACTAGTTGGCTTTGGCATCGAAGATTAGGACATGCTAGTATGGAATTAATATCAAAACTAGTTAAGAAGGAATTAATAAAGGATGTGCCAAAATTGATTTTTGAAAAGGACAAAATATGTGGACCATGTTCATTGGAAAAACAAACTAAGTCATCTTTCAAATCGAAAAACGTAGTATCAACAACTAGACCATTTGAACTCATACACATGGATTTATTTGGACCTACTAGAACTACAAGTCTAGGAGGAAAGAAATATGGACTAGTTATTGTTGATGATTTTTCAAGGTATACATGGGTTTCATTTTTGGCACATAAGAATGAAGCATTTTCAGAATTTTTGAAACTATATAATAAAATCATAAATGAAAAGAAACTCACCTTAGTAGCCATTCGAAGTGATCATGGTACTGAATTTGAAAATCAACACTTCGAGGAATTTTGCACTAAAAATGGAATATCACATCAATTTTCAGCACCTAGAACGCCTCAACAAAATGGGGTTGTTGAAAGGAAAAATAGGACATTGGCAGAAATGGCACGCACAATGTTGTGCGAGTCAAATCTTCCAAAGTACTTTTGGGCTGAAGCTATAAACACCTCTTGCCATATTCTAAATCGAGTTTTAATACGACCTATAACTAAGAAAACTCCTTATGAACTTTGGAAGAATAAGAAACCAACTGCAAAATATTTTAAAGTGTTTGGATGTAGATGTTTTATCTTAAATAATGGCAAGGAGGACTTAAGTAAATTTGATGCCAAGTCAGATGAAGGTATCTTCTTAGGATACTCCACATCTAGCAAGGCATACAGAGTATTCAACAAAAGAACCTTAGTAGTAGAAGAGTCAGTCAATATTATATTTGATGAGTCTGATAGTGAGTCTGCTAGGAAAGAAAATACTATTGATGATGATACAGGAATTATCGACTTTGAAAAGTTGAAAATTGATGACGTGCCAAATCAAGATAAGGGAGATGATTGCGTGCCACCACAACCCCAAGACGTGCCAAAAGAATGGAGGTATGCACATGGACATCCTAAAGATTTAATCATTGGTGATCCATCTCAAGGGGTAAGAACTCGATCATCTCTTAGAAATTTAAATGATTATCTTGCTTTTGTTTCACAATTAGAACCTAAAACTTATGAAGAGGCTGAAAAAGATACTAACTGGATAAATGCCATGCAAGAGGAATTAAATCAATTTAAAAGAAGTAATGTATGGACATTAACTGAAAGACCAAAGCATAATTCAGTAATTGGAACAAAATGGGTATTTAGAAATAAATTAGATGAAAATGGATTAGTTATAAGGAATAAGGCTAGACTTGTAGCTAAGGGATACAATCAAGAAGAAGGAATAGATTTTGATGAGACATTTGCTCCTGTAGCTAGATTAGAGGCTATTAGATTGCTTCTGGCATTTGCATGTTTCATGAATTTTAAATTATATCAAATGGATGTGAAGAGTGCATTCTTAAATGGTATTATTGAGGAGGAAGTATATGTAGAACAACCTCCAGGATTTGAAAATCATGAATTGCCAAATCATGTGTTTAAACTACATAAGGCATTATATGGATTAAAGCAAGCACCTAGGGCTTGGTATGATCGACTAAGTAAATTTCTGCTTGAAAATGATTTTTGTAGAGGAAATGTAGATAAAACTTTATTCATCAAAAGAAAGGACAAAAATCTATTAGTGGTGCAAATATATGTAGATGACATAATCTTTGGTGCCACTAATGATACTCTATGCAAAGAATTCGCTGATTTAATGCATGGAGAATTTGAGATGAGTTTGATGGGAGAACTAAGCTTCTTTCTAGGATTACAAATCAAACAAACTAAAGAAGGCATTTTCATTCATCAAACTAAGTATACAAAGGAAATACTGAAGAAGTTTGGGAATGAAAATCATAAGGGAATTGGCACTCCAATGAATCCTACTAGTAAGCTAGACAAAGATGAAAAAGGGAAAAGTGTTGATATTAAGCTCTATAGAGGACTAATTGGATCCTTGCTCTATCTTACTGCTAGTAGACCCGACATTGTATTTAGTGTAGGGATATGTGCTAGATACCAATCGGATCCTAAGGAGTCACATTTAAGTGCTGTTAAGAGAATCCTTAGATACTTAAGAGGAACTACCACCATTGGATTATGGTACTCGAGAGACTCCTGTCTAGATTTGCTTGCATATTCAGATGCTGACTTTGCTGGATGCAAGTTAGATAGGAAGAGCACAAGTGGCACATGTCAATTCTTAGGAAATAACTTAGTATCATGGTTTAGTAAGAAGCAGAACTCAGTGGCACTGTCCACAGCTGAAGCTGAATACATAGCTGCTGGTAGTTGTTGTGCTCAAGTATTATGGCTCAAGCAACAACTAGAGGACTATGGAGTCAAACTAGATAATATTCCTATTAAGTGTGATAATACTAGTGCTATCAATCTCACTAAAAATCCAGTTCAGCACTCTAAAGCCAAACACATAGAAATAAGGTACCATTTTATTAGGGATCATGTGCAAAATAGAAATGTATGTATTGAGCATATATGCACGGAAAAACAATTGGCCGACATATTTATCAAACCATTGAGTGAAGATAGATTCTGTATGCTCAGGAGGGAATTAGGCATATGTGATCCTTTTTATTAAAGAAATATAAAAGGGAGATAGTAGTCTCATGATACATTCCTCTAATTTCAAAAATCCCATGAAACATGAGTCAAATTTGTTATCTATAGATTTCTTACTCATGTATCATTGTTCCATAAAGAGTTTATAAGGATTGGAAGCAAGAAAAACTTTTTAGAAGCAAAAAGGAAGAGAAAAGAAAATTTCTGCATATGGGTCGACCCAACCCAGAACATGGGTCGACCCAAGAAAAATCTTGAGTCGACCCAACGTCGGGACCCCACTGTTAAAAGGGGGCCCGAGAGCACATCTGGGGCACTGTTTGCCCTTTGTCTTCTTCCGAAAAACCTACTCCCCACTCTCCAATCTCCACTAAACTCCTCCAAACAGTAGATTTCCTAAAGATCTAGGAGAAATGGGACCCAAACGAGCCGTGGCTAAGAGATCCGGAAGAGTGACTCGGATCCAACGGGAGGAAAGGCAACCTACCGAGCCATCTCCCGTGTCTCCACGACGTGAGGCACGTGCGGAGGCCCCTCCTCCTCCTTCCCCCTCAGTGATTCTTGCTAGATTTGCGGGGAGGCCGGTTACAACGGGGAGAAGGATCCATTCCGAGTTTTTCAATTAAGAAGGGTTTCGGATTTGGGAATGGATCCAAAGACAAGGTTGGGAGTATCTTTGCTCCCTAGATGTGGTCATCTACCCCGGGTTGGTACAAGAGTTCTATGCCTTCCTCAAGACTGGTATGGGAGGGCTTGTTTCAGAAGTTCGAGGGGTTCGGATCCGTGTATCCGAGGAGAGCTTGAGTGATTTACTACACCTACCCTGCATAGGAGCCACTCCGGAGAGGCCAGAAGACAAAATGAGAGCTCTGCAATTGATCATGGAAAACGAGAACTTCGATTTTTCTCAGAAGGTAATAGCTAGTTCTCTTTCCGCTGAGATGAGGTTATTGCTCAATATGATAAATAGGATTTTATTTCCGAAGACCGGGAGATTTGATCTCATCTCAGAGCGAGATCTAGCAGTTATGGAGTGCATGATTCGAGGGACTCCTCTAAATCTTCCGGCTATGATATTAAGGCAGATGAGGAAGGTGATGTGCAGCAACAGGGTATCACTACCTTATGGTATGATACTCACTTTGATATTTAGACAGCACGGTTTACCTCTCGAGGAGGAGGCATCCAAGAGTCTGCATCACACTGACACGTACACTGCACGGACACTTATACGCATGGGATATGAGAAAGTGAACGGGCAGTGGATTCACACAGGTGCAGGCATTCAGGGTGAGGCACCAGAGGGAGATGCACCAGAGGATGAGGATGAGGAGCCTATGGATCATCCTACTGTACCCTCAGAGGCTGGACCATCGTCATCCGCTCCTCCGACAGATACGGATGACTTCTGGAGCAGGATGACAGAGCTCATGACAGCTCAGGCGAGGACTATTACTGACGGGCTCACGAGCCGATTGGACGCCCGGTTGGATGTCATGTCTGCTGAGATCAGTGATCTGAGGCAGCAGATAGGAGCACTCCGGAGAGAGAGAGAGACACATGGACCATCTGTGCCACAGGCTGCTGAGTCAGAGATATCGGCACAGAGTCATCCAGCTCGTCATGCTCCACGCCAGACACAGTCTCACCAGGCTCGACCTCCCCTCGCCACGTATGCTAGGAGGATGAGGACTAGATCCCAGCCATTAGATTCTCCCTAGGCTAATCTTAGCGTCTATGTTTAGAGCCTAGGCTAGATATCTAGTTCTCACATGTATCTTGCTTTTCTCCTATGTATCTTGTTTTTATCTTATGTATCTTTAAATCTTGATTAAGGAACATTGAATCTGTCTTTGTTTTTGACATGAATGTATGAAAATGTTCCTATTTTGATCAATGAAGTTTGAAGTTTATTATTTATTGCATCTTTTCCCAAATATATATTTTTGATGATAACAAAAAGGGGGAGAAGAAAAGAAAGAGTATTTAAGAAAAGAAAGAGTATTCAATTTAAGTAAAGAAAGAGTATTTTATTTAAGAAGTAAAGAAAGAGTATTAATTTTGGGAGAAGTAAAGAAATATAACAAAAAGGGGAGAAATAAAGATAAAAGTTATGTAAAGAAAAGAGAAATAAATGGGCAAACAAATTGAAAATCATATAAGAAAGCTTATACATCTAAGGAGGAGCAATTTGTAACAATGAAATTGACTAAATCAAAAATTTCCATCAAAGCTCAGAATTTGGCACGCACCTCTCGCACCCCGATACATAACCTGAAACTCAGAGTTTATCTCCAATTTTTGAAGTTTCATTGCTAATGAATTATAAATGAAAGGGGAAGCAATTCAAAAAGTCAAATTGGCAACATTTGAATGATATAGGGGGAGATTTCACAAGTATATATGAAAAGCTGAAATTCAGCAATTTAATCCCTTTTATAAACTGATTTTAAAGACAAGTATCAATAGACTTATACTCTTTATTTTGTAATCATCAAAAAGGGGGAGATTGAGGATGATAGTATTATTTTGATGATTAACAAGCAATTATCTAGAGTATGCTATAAGTTAAATTGATACTTCATTTATAAGTTCATTACTCTCAGTATATTTGGTTAATTGAAAATAGATACATGACCTTGTTCATTTGAATGAATCTAACCTTGAGAATGCAGCAAAGTGTGGATTGAGTCGACCCAAAGGTTGATTGGGTCAACCCCGGCACATCAAGAAATCATTTGGCACACTCCTGCAAAAATGGCACAAATGAACAGTGAGTTGGGTCGACCCAAGGTAAGCATGAGTCGACCCAACCTTGAAGAACCTCAAAAACATAACTGAAGAATGCTCTCTGGATTTACTGAGAGGGTCGACCCAAACAGTGGTTGCGTCGACCCAAGCTTGAGTCGACCCAAACCCTGAGAGGGTCGACCCAAAGGCAAGACAGAAAGACAGACAGAAATTGGTTCTCTGGAATTACTGAGAGGGTCGACCCAAGAAGAGGTTGAGTCGACCCAAGTAGACTTTGAGTCGACCCAAAGAATGGTTGGGTCGACCCATGGGAAGGAAGGCTGAAATTGAGGTTTCTGTGGTTTCTGAGAGGGTCGACCCAAGGAATGTTTGAGTCGACCCAAGGCAAAGTTGGGTCGACCCAAGGACAGGTTGAGCCGACCCAAACACGGGCTGAACAGTAACGGCTAGTTCTGCAGATGTACTTTTTGTCCTTCCCAAGGTCAGTAACGGCTAGTTTTTGAATTCTAACCATTGGGGCTTGACCAAAGAAGGTGGGAAGCTATTTAAAGGGGCACTATTCATCAGAGAGAATAACTTTTGAGTTGAATATCAAAGAGTACCCAAGAATACAAAAGTGCCCTAATCTTCTTCATCAAGAGCTTCATTCAAGAATCAAAGAAAGGGATTGAGCAGATTCAAAGAGGCATCAAGAGCTCCATCCCCTTTAAAGAGTGAAGCATCCTTGACAAAGAAGAGCAAAGCGACTTCAAAGCGATAAATACTTTCTAACTCTTCCTTGTAGCTTATATTGTTTCATATGCTCATTTAGGAGTTTGAATCTTTCCTTTTGTTAATTAAACACTTTGTAAAGGTTCGTTGGTGAGCCCGCAAAACCAACAAAGGTTTTTGGTGAACCCGGAAAACCAAAGTGTAAAGGTTAGTTGGTGAGCCCGCAAAACCAACAAAGATTTTTGGTGAACCCGGAAAACCAAGTGTATAGGTTCGTTGGTGAGCCCGTAAAACCAACAAAGGTTTTTGGATTGTGAGCCCGGAAAACAATCCAACTGTAATCCGCGGGATTATAGTGAATTCCCAAGGGGACGCTTGGGGAGTGGACGTAGGTGCTAAGGAGAGCACCGAACTACTATATATTGTTGTGTTTGTGTTGTGCTTGTGTTTTCATTTACTCTTGCATCATCTTCTACTCTTGCGTTAGTTTAACTCACTCAAATAGCTTAAGAAAGCATCCACCGCACTTAATTAAGAAAACGTTTAAAGCATCAAAAAAAAAAGAAGAAGAAACCAATTCACCCCCCCCCCCTCTTGGCTTGTCACCTTGGGCAACATGTCATATTTTAAATCGTGCTTTAGTTAGATCTATCTTAAAGAAGACACCTTATGAGTTGATAAAAAGTAAGAAACCAAATATAAGCTATTTTCATGTTTTCAGTTGTCGATGCTTTATTTTAAATAATGGAAAGGACAATCTAAGTAAATTTAGTGCTAAATCAGATGAGGGGATCTTCTTAGGTTATTCCTCATCTAGTAGAGCATACAGGATCTTCAACAAGAGAACTCTCGTTGTTGAAGAATCCATTCATGTTGTTTTTGATGAAGCTAATGGAGATTCTTCTAGAAAAGAAGAACATGGTGATGCAGGTATACTTGAAGACCGAATGAAGGAATTCTCCATACAAGACAAACAACATGAGGATGAGATCAAAGAAGATACAATTCAGCAAGATGAAGAAGATCAACCTCCATCAAGAAATCAAGATCTTCCTAAGGAATGGAGGTATGCACATGGTCATCCAAAGGATCTAATCCTTGGTGATCCTTCACAAGGAATAAGAACTAGATCCTCTTTAAGAAACACCAGTAATTATCTTGCATTCGTTTCACAAATCGAGCCTAAATCACTAGAAGAAGCTGAAAAAGATGACAATTGGATGAATGCTATGCAAGAGGAATTAAACCAATTTGAAAGAAATGAAGTTTGGACCCTAATGAAAAGACCCCCTAATGTCTCAATCATAGGCACCAAGTGGGTGTATAGAAATAAACTAGATGAAGATGGAATAGTCATAAGAAACAAAGCTAGACTAGTTGCCAAAGGTTATAATCAGGAGGAAGGAATAGACTTTGATGAAACTTTTGCTCCTGTTGCTAGATTAGAAGCTATTAGACTACTTTTGGCATATGCATGCTTCATGGATTTTAAACTCTATCAAATGGATGTAAAAAGTGCTTTTTTAAATGGTTATATAATGGAGGAAGTTTATGTAGGACAACCTCCAGGTTTTGAAAATTACTTACATCCAGATTATGTGTATAAATTGCATAAAGCATTGTATGGACTTAAGCAAGCCCCTAGGGCATGGTATGAAAGATTAAGTAATTTTCTAATTGAAAATAAATTTAAGAGAGGAAATATAGACAAAACCCTCTTCATTAAAAGAAAAGAAAATGACTTATTGCTTGTACAAATTTATGTGGATGATATAATTTTTGGTGCTACTAATGATAGTCTTTGTCAAGAGTTTGCCAAGCTTATGCAGGGAGAATTTGAAATGAGCATGATGGGTGAGCTCAACTTCTTCCTTGGGCTACAAATAAAACAATCAGAGGAAGGCATCTTCATCAGTCAATCCAAATATATCAAGGAAATGTTAGAAAAATTCAAGATGAAGGATGCAAAGGAAATCAGCACACCCATGGGCTCAAGTTGCAAGCTTGACAAAGATGAAAAAAGTAAAAGTATAGACTGTAAATTATACAGAGGTATGATAGGCTCTTTACTTTACCTTACTGCTAGTAGACCAGATATATTATTCAGTGTTTGTATGTGTGCTAGATACCAAGCATGTCCTAAGGAATCACACTTGCAAGCTGTTAAAAGAATTTTTAGATATCTAGTAGGGACATCTAATGTAGGCTTATGGTATTCTAAACAATCTGACATAAATTTAATTGCTTATTCCGATGCTGATTTTGCCGGGTGCAAACTCGACAGAAAAAGCACAAGTGGCACATGTCAATTCTTGGGTGCTAATTTGGTTTCTTGGTTTAGCAAGAAACAGAATTCAGTTGCCTTGTCCACAGCTGAGGCTGAGTACATTGCAGCTGGAAGCTGTTGTGCCCAAGTTCTTTGGATTAAGCAACAACTTGAGAAGCTGTTGTGCCCAAGTTCTTTGGATTAAGCAACAACTTGAAGACTTCGGCATCAAAATGGACAACATACCAATTAAATGTGATAATACAAGTGCAATTAATTTAATAAAAAATCCTGTCCAACACTCTAAATCAAAGCATATAGAGATTAGACATCATTTTATTAGGGATCATGTGCTGAAAAATGATGTGATGATTGAATATGTATGTACTGAAAATCAATTGGCCGATATCTTTACAAAGCCCCTTTGTAAAGATAGGTTCAACTTCTTAAGAAATGCTTTGAGCTTGTATGACCCTAGCAAATAAATTCAACTTGTATTGCAATGCCTTGCTACTCAAAAAACTAGTAATCCACCTCAAGGTCAACATAAGTGAAAGCATGAATCCATCTAAGCTAAATGACGAACTGTTTGACTTTCCGGAGGATGGTTACCCTCCCTTGGACTCTTCATAGAGATATTTTCAGAGCCTATTTCATAGGTATTCGAAATTTGGTCAAACATTCCTCATTTCAACATTAATAATTCAAAAATCATTATCAAACCTCTATAGGATGTATTATTAAGAGGGAGGATCACAAACAAACTCATTCTGTATTCACCTAAAGAAATCATAATTAGTGTGATTAAATGAAACAAATTGGGAAAAGATAAAAATCAGTCTGAAATTTTTCAGTGCCGGAGACGTCTCTGGCAAATCGCAGAGACGTCCCCCCCGGCGAGACGTCTCGCCTTAGTCGCGGAGACGTCTCGGGGACCGAACGAGGGTTTTTAAAATAGGTCGAAACAGCTCGAGCCGACCCGAGCTATCCCTTTCATCCCCGACAAAAACAAAAACCCTAGCCTCCATTTTCTCTCCAACACAAACCCTAGCCTCTTTCTCCCCATTTCCCTAGGTTTTCCATTCAATGGCACCTAAAAGAGCTAGGAGGACTGGTGGGAGGCGTCCTAGGGCAGCGGCCGACGGTGAGGAACGGAGGGAAGAACCTTCCGCGCTGTCTCCTCCGGTTGCTCCGCCAACCACGACCATTTCCTGTGCAAATCGCACGGTGACGACCGGTAGGTACATAGACTTTGCATTTCTAGATAGTGAGGGGTTCTCTATTGGAGAGAGACTCCGTGCCCAAGGGTGGGAATACCTTTGTACCCTCAATACCTCGATCTACCCCGGCCTAGTTAGAGAACTATTTAGCAATATGGCCTTAGGGGACTTAGGGTACACTGCATATGTCCGGGGGACATTGGTAGAAATTAATGAGGATATTCTATCCACTGTTCTGCAAATTCCTAAAGATGGTGAGGCTCCGACATCACATCCCCAAAGGGAAATAGCCCTAAATTTGCTTCTAGGAAGAGAGGACTGCGGCCCTCTTGATGTAGTCAACTCCCAAGACCTAAATACCGAAATGAGACTACTTCTAAGTATTGTCAACCGGGTCTTGTTTCCTAAAACCGGTTGCTTCGATTTTGTTTCGGAGCAAGATTTAGTTATCATGCACCATATCCTACTAGGGATTCCTCTAAACCTCCCTAGACTCATGTTGAACTACATTGCTACATGTCATAGGTATTCTAGGTTTAGCATACCTTATGGGATGATCCTTACCCTACTCTTCAAACATTTTAAAGTACCCATTCCAGAAAATGAGCCTGCAAAACCCTTGAGAAACACCGACTATTATAATGAGAGCACAATGCGTAGAATGGAGTTTCACAAGGTAGATGGGTCATGGGTCAAGGTACCAAAGAGAAAAGCTCAAACCCTAGAGCCTGAGCTCCCACTTCAGGAGCCTGACCATCACTCTCCTCCACATAGCCACATGGATTATCCTGATGTACCCTCCAGCTCAGCTGGACCTTCCACATCCATGCCACCACCTCCTCCAGTCAGTGGGCCCTTCTCCCTATCCGAAGACCAGATGCGCACTTTAGCATCTGTGATATGCCAGCAAATGAGGGAGGAAATGAGATCGATGATCTCTACTGAGTTGGCCCCCATCAGAGCTTCACATGAAGGGATTCTACAAGAGCTGAAGGAAATTAGAGCTCAAATAGAAGCTACAGCGCAAGAACTAGTTGGTGTGAGTGCCACCCAAACCTTCAGATCCATCGAGCTAAAGGATGACTTGAGGAGCATCTCAAATAGCCTTCAAGAGTTGACAAGCCCTGGAGGAAATGTGGGCACCTTGGTTGCCCAACTTAGAGGAAGAATTGAAAGGGCAACCATAGAATTTGAAGCACTAGTGGCAGCCTTCCATCAGTCACAGGGAGATCAATTCAGAACACTGCTAGATTCCATCAATGCTTTCATAGATGCAGCTGCTAGGGCTTATGAGCAACGTCGCCGATGAGGGACATTTTGTAGACATCTAGGGATCTTCTTTTTGTAAATCCTAGGCTATTTTGAAACACTTTTTGTATTAAAAATCAATACTTGTAATGATTTTTTCTCTTAACTTTGTACTGACTTCAAAGGTTTACAATGATACATGAATATAATTTCTTTTGAAACTTTGTGTACATTGCTAACTCTGTGTATGTGATTCTGTGATTGTGATGTGCCATAAAAATCTCATAGCATACCTTAAGTGGTAAAATTTAACACAACTTATCAATGCATATGACACAGGGGGAGCACATCTTGTGATAACTATGATTAACAAAAAGAGGAGTCTGAAATGAATACCAAAACAAAGGGCGAGTGATATGAATGACTAAATTCATTAATAGAAATAACTTGGACAAGGGGAGCACAACTTGAATATCCTTGAGTGGTTCATGGAAATATGCTGAATTTTACTAGGAAGTATGCTTTAAGCACCTAAGGATAATTTGTCCCCTTCATTGTTGATGACAAAAAGGGGGAGAAGATATAATAGAACTTATAGAACTTATATATTGAGTAGACCCAACATGGATATTAGATACATTGGAATGCAAAATTTATGGGAAAACAAAGTAGATATATATATATATATATATGGAGTATATGGAGTAGAACTTAATTATGAAATGCAAAAAAGGGGAGTAGAACCAATATGGATATTGGATACATTGGAATGCAAAATACGAAATTCATACTCCAAAGTTGAATTAGAAAAGATAAAATTGAAGAATATTGGCTTTAAGATAATTGCCCTTCTGGAAAAGAAAGGGGGAGTCAAAAAGAACTTAGCTTTTAATTATCTTTAGCATCAATATTTCATTTTAACTTGATTCAAATTCAGTTGATATGCTAAAATTGCTCAAGAGCTATTAAGATTATTAATTTTATGCATAAGGATAGAACTGAAAATTGACTATTTTAAATTATGCACATTGTATCTAGCTCTAATCAAAACATTAGACTTGTACATCTGATCAAATACTGTGTATATGTTTAAAATTCGAATTTTGCATATACTCAGTGTTTTGTCATCATCAAAAAGGGAGAGATTGTTGACCCCCTAATGGGTTTTGATGAATACAAAACACTAGAGTATAATTTCATTTATCTTAACAATTTAATTGAGGAATTCATGTGTTTTATTAAGAATATTGTTAAGAAATGTCTAGGCAAGTTCCCATAATTTTTAAGGATTTATTGAAGAATTTTTGAGATGAAGAAAACAGATCAGGGACAGCCGAGACGTCTCCGGATAGTCTCAGAGACGTCTCTGGCACAAACCGGAAGAACTGGCACACTTGGAGACGTCCCCGGTACCTGGCGAGGCGTCTCGCAGGGTCGGAGTCGACTCTCTCAGTAGCGGAGTCGACTCTCTCAGTGGCGGCAGAAAGGCAGATTTCAAGTGATACGCGCGAGCCGTCCCCACAGTACGCGGAGTCGTCCCCGCAAGTTAAAAAGCTGAGTTTCCGAGTCGTCCCCAGTGTAGCGGAGTCGGCTCTCTCAGGGTTTTCCAGAGGATGTCTTTTTCGGAGTTAAGGCAGCGGAGACGTCCCCTGAAAGAGCGGAGTCGACTCTCTCAGAGAATTCCAGAAGACATGTTTTTCGGAGTTATAACGACGGAGTCGTCCCCAAGGCAGCGGAGTCGTCCCCATGCAAAAAGTGCAAACAAGCCGAGACATCCCTGTAAAGCGCCGAGACGACCCTCTCAGCAAAACAGAAAAACAAGGATTCAAACCGTTCATCATCGGAGTCGTCCCCGTAAAGTGCCGAGTCGACCCCAAACAAAGTGAAAAGTAAATTTATACAGCCGAGACGTCTCGCGTTGAAGCGGAAGACGTCTCCGGAGTGCCTGGGACGCGACTGACAACTTTTGCAGGTTTGGTTTGAATTTCAAATCTCTTTTACTTTATCTCTAACGGGTTTTATAGTTCATCATTGTTATATTTGCTTATTTAGAGCTTTCCAATCGTTTGTAAAACTCTTTCAATATTGTGCTTGTTCCAGTCAAGGGACTTGGAACAAGGGAAAGGCGTCCCAAGCCTAGGTGAAATTGGGGGTTATAGGGTTTGTTGTTAGCCCGGTGTAAAACAACGAGTTGGGTAGTGCACTCGCAAAACTACCGGACTGTAATCTTGGATTATAGTGAAAATTCCCAAAGGTGCTTTGGGGAGTGGATGTAGGAGCAGTGGAAGCTCCGAACCACTATAAAACCTTGTGTTTGCGATTGACTGTTCTCATCCCTCTATCTTTACTTTAGTTCTTACATTTGCGTGTTTTATTTTTTAATTAGTCAAAAAGTTTTAAAACACCCAATTCACCCCCCTCTTGGGTGATCATCTCTGGGCAACACCTATCATAAGCTTTCTCCATATCTAGCTTAATAGCCATCAAGCTACGTCGCTTCGATGCTCGCTGAAGATCCCACATCATCTTTTGGGCCAATAGAACATTATGGAAAATATTTCTGCCAGCTATAAACGCCCCCTGCTCTTGGCTGATGATGGCAGATAGAAGGGGCTTGATCCTTCCGACCATTATTCTTGCCACAACCTTATACAAGGTTGTGCACAAATTGATGGGCCTGAAGTGACTGGGCTTTGCCGCCTCCTGACGCTTCGGAATAAGCATGATGAAGGTAGCCTTCCAATCCTCTAGCATCACCGCCTGCGAGAAGAAGCACTGAATAGCCTCTACCACCGCTGTCCGAATGATACCCCAATAATGTCGGAAAAAGAATGGGGGAAATGTTAGAAGTATGCCCTAGAAGCTAATTTGGCTGACGTATTATTTTATTCTGGGACATAAATTTGTACTTGACCTAATTATAAATTTATTAAGTTGGGCATTCTTATCATTCATGTTCTTATGTGTCCATGAATCGCCCAAGAAATTAATAAGATGATGACGCATATTCTCAAGAGTTGAGAATTTGAGGCATGTGTCATTGGTGATTAATTCTTGAATTGCTTCTGATCGATGGATCATCACGAGGACGGTGATCGATCCGCTGAGATTAGTGCACAGATTGCTTTCTTTGATGGACGAGTCTTGAGTCCACAGTGTGGCGACACTGGAGCAATTGTGCAAGTGTTTGTTAGAGAATAAGGGTACTGAGCATGACCATAGCAAGTAGTCACTTGGATGTCTATCCACTCGTCAGAGACATACTTGATGTTGCAGTTGTATGACCGGTCCTTTGACCTGCGATGCCTCAGCTATTCACAATGAGGTTGCTGTAGTTTGACGAGCACATAAACATGGGCCCTATCCATTTGGGTCCCTGTGGTGCAGATTGGCTGCAGTAGGTTCATTGTAGGAGTAGGGATGCATCTAGATAGAATCTATCGACCTTGATAGATTAGGAGAGATCCTATGTGATTTATGAGACTGAGTTCTGTTCGTCCGATTCCTGTCTACCTAAAAATATGCTAGACAGATCGTTGTTAGAACCGACGAACAAAAGTTAAATTAATTTTGCTCTTACCTTTCCTACTCGAAGAATAGTGGTTGTAAGAGGTCGATCCACAGGGAGGCGATTGGAGTTGCATAAAAATTAGAACGTTCACTCGGATTTGAAATCGATTTTTGAATGATAAAAGAAAAACATTATTTTGAGGATGTTGATGGATTCTCTAGTCTACCGGAGAATATTTTTTTATAAAAAGACAAGTACTTAGAAATCAAAGAGTATTTATGAATTCATGAAATGTTTAACTATTCAAAAGAGAATTTTTGCATAAATTAAAATGGATGAAGACAAGTCCTAAGAAGATCAAAAGCTTAGAACATAAATTGCATCAAAGAAAATTTAATGTATTGCATCAAAGAAGAATTAAAAGATTGCATTAAAAAAAACAGAAATTAACTTGAACCTAGAACAAGGATTGCATGATAATAAATGTACTAATTGCATAAAAAGGATAATTACAAAAGAAATAAAATGAAGTTTGGAAGCCTAGTGCCTCCTCCTTCTACAAAATAAAACATAAAAAAACAAAGAAAGGAATAAAAGAAATTAGAAAACTCCTCTTTCTCCCCTCCTCTATTTTTTTTTATTCTTTCTTTCAAACCAAAACAGAGCATTTCTCTTTTTTTTTTCTTCTTCTTCCCAAAAGAGCTCCCCTGTTTCCTTGGACCCGCCGGACACCACCCTCTCCTCGCCGAGCTCCTTCCCTGTTCTTTGGCCCAACCGACCTCCTCCCTCCTTGGTTTCTTCTCCTCTTATAGATCGCCCGAGCCTTGAAGAGGAAGAGAAATGGGCGCGGGATCTCCGGAGGTGGATCCGAATGAAGAGTGGAGCGGGATCGACGGAAGGAGAGGGCAGACGCGCTCTTGGCTGGAAGAAGGTGTGGATCACGCGGGGACTACTTGATGGGCGCGGATCTGGAAGGAGGATGGCGTGATTGCTGGGGCGCCGGACGTCGGAGGCTGGGACTCGTGGAAGAAGCGGACGGGGAGGCTTGAATGAAGCGTGGGATGCTGGGAGATTGCCGCTTGGGATCACGGCTTGACTTCGGAAGGGAGGAGACGTGCTGAAGATGGAAGATGCCACGGGATGATTCGGGCGTTGATCATGGAAGATGCTTCACAGTTGAAGAGGAATGGGGCGCCCGCACGAGATTGCCGTGGATGGACGGGATGCTGGGAGGAAACGAATCCATGGGAGAGGGGCTGAAATGCTGGATCTTGATCACGGGATGAGCTGGGAGCGTGGATTCGGGACGATGGCCGCTGACATGGATGCGGTGGAGATGCGGTGAAGACGTGGTGCGGGATCGCCGGAGATTGGATTCAGACGCTGGGATTCCGGGCGTTGCTGGCACGGTGGCTGGCACGGGAGTTGGATGCATTCGATCAGGCGCTTGGATCTCGCCATGGGTCATGTGCCAGTTTCTGCAATTGAATTTTGGAAGAAGATCTAGGCCTTTCTTTGCCCTCCTGAGAGGGAGCTGGGAGACACCAAGTTCTGTCCAATTAGTCATATAGATAATAATAAGAAAATAGTACGATATGAAATTTGGCTTGTAGACGGTTGGACTTAGTTCGTTACGGATCATCTATTCTGACTGGAGGTCAATTGCACGTCTTTTAAGTCATGGGTCACCTAGCACCTCATAGTTATGATATGGTCAAATTAGATTTGCCCAAAAATTCTTTCCTAAAAGCATAAAGAAATTGGACCCGATTCGGACCCGAACCCGACTCGGACCCGATCTGATCTTCAACCGGGTCGGATCTGGGAAGGGATCTTTCTTTAGTCAAATTTGTACTCATTGTGCATTTTATCTCTAATTTATGAAAATCTGTGCCAAACCCAAATATAATATTAATCCAGTAAATTTATCATTATCGGTTAGCAATAATACTAATTTAGGTGACATATAGGTCGCACTTTTGTGCTCTCATCACACCCCCCAACTAGCTTATTGCTAGTCTCTAGCAATTTAGTGCAGAAATGAGAGTGCAAAAGTATTAATTATTATATATATACATGAACTAAGATAAATACTCACTTTCGTAGAGCATTACGATTGCACTTAGCATGTGCAACAAGCCTTTAAACCCCTAGGTTACTCTAGTGGACGAGTGTTGTCTCGTGAGGGTTTGCAGTGAAGTTACCCACAAACTTCATCAGTTAGGGATTTCCAATTTTTAACTCGAAATTTGAACAGGTATTACTGTATGAAACTAGAATTGCAAGGACAATAGAGACTTGTTGTTATCATATTTAAGCAGACTCTAACTCAAGTTTCATTACACCCAATCTATCTGCTAACAAGTCAAGAATATAGTGAGGTGCAAGATAGTATCAAATAAATGAGTGGCTTTTACTTACTTCCAACATGATTACTCCATTTTTCAAGACTTTCTAGAGTTAAATGGTAATGAACACCCCGGATTTATTTATTCTCTTTTTTTTTTAGACTAAATGCTAAGAAGAATGACTTGTGCAATATCTAGCCTTATTAAGCTTTCTAGCTAACCCATATAGCGAGTGTTAGGCCAATGACTCCCGATCCAGATGGCTTAGGGCACTAGGTGTAGAGACACCCTAACAGGCTTAATAACTCAAGTTAACTAGGCTTCAAGGCCAAATTAGTCACTCAGAGTTTAATCTCAATCATCCTCACCTTTTTACGCGAACACTCGCTACTTGCCAGGCAAGAGGCCCGGTTACTTAGTGAGAAGACTTAAAATAAACTAATTATTTTATTTTATTTTATCTCTTTTTTTTTTGATTAGGGTGTTCATCACACATGTAACTTTAAATTATCCCGAAGATTAAAAGTATTCATATTAGTTGCAAGTATACATACCCCACTATTCATGTGCTTATGTGTTGGTGCTAAATCATCTTGTATCATGTTAGCAGAAGATAGGTGGAACGAAAACTCAAGCTAGAACTGCTATCATATTTCTTAACTCAAAGCTATTGTCAAAGCAATTCCTAGTTTGTACAGCCAAAAAGATTAGATCTTGAGTTAAAAATTTGAAATCCCTTCTCTTTTTTTTTAAAAAAAATCTTTTTTAAAAAAAAATCAAAAATATTCTCAATTTTAAATTTTTTTTATTTTTATTTTAGGTAGAGAAATCAAAAATATTCTCATCACCCCCCAACCTAAATCTAACATTGTCCTCAATGTTAAAAAAAATTTAAAGCAATAATAGGACAGAGGAGAAGTTACCTGATATAGGTGGGTAAAGTGACAATTGGGGCCAAAAAAAAAAAAAACTCCAAACCTGCATGTTAGCAAATTTTTTTTATTATTATTAGTAGTATTTATTTATTTATTTATTATTATTATTATTTTTGATTTTTTTATAATATTTACATGTTGGGTTGCCTCCCAAGAGCGCTAAGTTTTATGTCTTCAGCCGGACAAAATGTAAATCCTCCTTTTTTTTTCAACCATTATCTAAGAATGGTTTTGGAAGAGTCTGATGAAGAACAGTCGGCTGATGACGATTTATGCTCATAAGGGGAACAGAACTAAGGGGCGCATGCTTGATCCCTTCCTCGGAATAGGCAAGGTAAGCTTCTAAAGGATCCTTATTATAAGTTTGTAAGAAAGTCTCCTGAACCAGACTTTCAATCATGTCAACTTCATTGATTTCTTTGTCGTCTGGTGGTTGTTTACTTATGTTGAAGACATTAAGCTCGACTTTCATGTTGCCAAAAGATAACTTCAGCATCCCATTTCGACAGTTGATCACAGCATTTGCTGTGGCTAAGAAAGGTCTACCTAAAATTATAGGTGTGTGACTGTCTGGATGTATTGCAGGTTCAGTCTCAAGGATAACGAAGTCCACAGGATAGTAAAACTCGTTTACTTTCACTATTACATCCTCTACAATCCCCTTGAGGTACTTCACTGTCCTATCTGCTAAGGAAAGGGTAATATTTGTAGGCTTTAATTCCCCCAAACCTAATTTTTGGTACACATAATAGGGAAGTAGGTTTACACTGGCTCCTAAATCTAATAGAGCTCTCTGGATGATCGTCTCTCCTATTTTTATTTCAATAGTTGGGCAACCAGGGTCTTTGAATTTTGGGGCAATCTGTTGTTGAATGAGAGATGAGGCTTGTGCAGCCATAACAGCTTGCCTAGAAATGCTGGTTTTTCTTTTGACCGTGGTGAGGTCTTTCAAGAATTTTGTATAGGAGGGAATTTGTCGTATGGCATCGAGAAAATGTATATTTATCCGAACAGTTTTAAAGACTTTCATGATTTCATCAAAGTTAGATTGTTTCTTGGAGTCCTGAAGTCTACTGGGAAAGGGAACCTTAGGTTTATATGTTTCTATGGGTTCTTCCTTTTTGTCTGATTTATCCTGTTCTTGACCTCTCTTCTGAATAGGGTTCTTATCGGATTCAGTTTTATTTTCTTTTTCATGTTCAGGAAGTTGAACTTTATTGTCCACTTGCTTGCCAGACCTTAAAGTGGTAATTGCCTGGACTTCATAGGTCGGATTTCCATTAGAATTGATTTGATACTGACCTTGATTTTGTTGTCTACTAGGGTTAGGCACTGGTTGACTAGGTAGTTCACCTTTCTTCCTATCCCCTAAAGAGTTAGCTATTTGGCTTAGACTAACCTCAAGTTTTGCAATTGCTTGCGCATGGAATTGGTTAGTCTGGGCTTGGGCTGTATTGGTCTGTTGTTGTTGCTTGATAAAATCTTGTTGTTGCTTCATCATATTAGCCATCATGGTTTCTAATTGTGAAGGTTGCTGTGGGATAGGGGCATTATAAGGAGGTACTGATGGAACCAATGGTTGGTTCATTTGTGATGGACCTATCCTGGGGAAGTTGTTCTGAAAACCTGGTGGACCACCTTGATGCTGAATAGGTTCATTTTGCTTGTATGAGAAATTTGGGTGGAACCTATTATCAGGATGGTAAACTGGGCTAAACGAGTTGGGAGTGGGCTTCTTAAAGGCACTATATGAATTTAGAGCATTTGCTTGCTCGGCCTTTATGGTGGGCAGATTAGGGCAGCACTCCACTAGATGCTCAGAACTATTACACAAGATACATAAACTATGTGACTCGTGATCCACTTTCATGATGGGATTTAACTCTTTATATGAACTGGAACTAGTGGAAATAGTGAAAGCATCAAACTTTTTGCTTAAGTTGTTCATGCCAGTCACCAGATTGGACATGACATTTTTGAGTTCTGGGTCTGCTTTCATTTCATAATTACCTGATTTTCTAGACCCGAACTCATCTCTATTTACTTCCTCACCATAGCTACTCCAATTTTGGGCGTTCTCGGCTAAGTCAACAAGAAATTCATAGGCTTGATCCGGGGTTTGGTTCATGAACCTACCCTTGTGCATGGACTCAATCATGTTTCTATGTGCTGGAGGTAGTCCTTTATAAAAGAAGTGGACTAGATCAGCCTTATCAAGTCCATGGTGTGGGCATTTGACCAACAAGTCATGGAATCTTTCCCAAAGTTGGGAAAATTCCTCCTCAGATTTTCCTCTAAAAGTTCTTATGGCATCCTTAATTTTTTCAGTCTTTACCATAGGATAGAACTTAGCCATGAACTTCTTAGATAGTTGTTCCCATGATGTGATGGAATTTGAAGCAAGGGAATACAGCCATGCAGCAGCACGATCCTCTAAAGTCATGGGAAACAACCTTAATTTAATACCCTCTTCATCTAAGTTTTGATTTCTAAACGTTTGACAGATTGTCAAAAATTTGTTTAGATGAATATAGGGTTGTTCACTCTCGAACCCATGAAACTTGGGTAACATGTTTATTGTTGCAGCCCGAATTTCAAATTGGGCTGCATTATTTATTGGCAATACTATACATGTAGGTGGACTAGCGGATGCAGGGGCGAATAATTCATTCAGGGTTCTAATGTGATCACCCATTGTAGAGATTGGTGGTTGATCAATAATTCGTCGGGTGTGACGATTTTTTTTTCCAACCTCTGGGTTAAATGGTGTTAACTTACCCCTTAATGATCTTCTACCATGCATACATTATCCACAACTTAATTAGACTTGACTCCTAAACGAAATCCTAGAAGAAGAGAAGAAGGGCTAGACACAGCTGACCACAACCAACACCACACAACAATTTGATCCTATTAGTCTTAGAACTAAGTGAGGTTTAGTAGCTTCTTAAATCTAGTTGCACCGAGACTTATCAGGTAAAAAAAAGTTCCTGAAATTCTCTCTAGATTAGACAGCTCCTAATCTCCCTTTTAGATTAAGCTTGAGCTTACCAGTTAAGTGATCCAGTAACCAGTGACCAGGAAAGTCCCGGGGTGTGCGGTGGTGCCAGAAGTGATACACCGATACCACAATACCCGTAACAGTTCTCACTGTTGTAAAACTTTCCTAGACATCACCAATTACTAAATCCTCACTGGAGTGGCTTTCAGCCGCTTCTTTCCAAGAGCCTAATTGAGCTCGAAAACCCTAAGGCCAACGTCTAATTTGATTTTAATTTAATTTGGCTTAGGATAAGTATGCAAGGTGGTGATTTTTTGGCTAAGGACAGGTAATGACTTCCCGACCTTATCTTTTTAATGGGTTTTGCCCTTAAATTATTTTATGCAAATGCTTAATACTAAATGCAGCAAATAATCAATGTTTTTTCAAAGTTTATGCAATGTCATTAGGTTGTATTGATTAAATGAGCAAGCAAAAAAAAAAATTTTAATTAATTTTTTGTTATTTTTTTATTATTATTTTTTAAATTTTTTTTTATTTAATTTTTTTTAGCAATAACTTGAATGTAAACTAAACACAATCCTTATGCGTCAGTCAATCTCCGAATGCCCGTTGAATAAGCTCTGGAGATTACTCCGTGAGGAGTCCCAATAGAGGTATGATAACCTCGGGGGATTGCACCCTATCAATTACTAGCAAAAATAATTTTTTTTTGATTTAATTTTTTTTTTAAAATTTCAAATTTCGAATGTCAGAATTCAAATTTTAAATTTAAATTTTTTTTTTAAATTTTGAATTTTGGAAATTTTTTAAATTTTTTTTTTAATTATCTTTTTTTTTTGAATTTTATTTTTTTTACTTTTTTTTAAAAAAAACTTTAAATTTTGAATTTCAAATTTCAGAATTTAAGAACTACGAAATTATTAACTATAAATTATCAAAATAAAAAAAATAAATAAAAATAAAAATAAAAACTTACTACCGGAGTGCGTTCACTCCGGGCATCCAAAATTTGATTTGATCTTCGTGATCGTTCTTGCTTCTCGATTTGCCTCCCCGGCAACGGCGCCAAAATTCTGTTCGTCCGATTCCTGTCTACCTAAAAATATGCTAGACAGATCGTTGTTAGAACCGACGAACAAAAGTTAAATTAATTTTACTCTTACCTTTCCTACTCGAAGAATAGTGGTTGTAAGAGGTCGATCCACAGAGAGGCGATTGGAGTTGCATAAAAATTAGAACGTTCACTCGGATTTGAAATCGATTTTTGAATAATAAAAGAAAAACATTATTTTGAGGATGTTGATGGATTCTCTAGTCTACCGGAGAATATTTTTTTATAAAAAGACAAGTACTTAGAAATCAAAGAGTATTTATGAATTCATGAAATGTTTAACTATTCAAAAGAGAATTTTTGCATAAATTAAAATGGATGAAGACAAGTGCTAAGAAGATCAAAAGCTTAGAACATCAATTGCATCAAAGAAAATTTAATGTATTGCATCAAAGAAGAATTAAAAGATTGCATTAAAAAAAACAGAAATTAACTTGAACCTAGAACAAGGATTGCATGATAATAAATGTACTGATTGCATAAAAAGGATAATTACAAAAGAAATAAAATGAAGTTTGGAAGCCTAGTGCCTCCTCCTTCTACAAAATAAAACATAAAAAAACAAAGAAAGGAATAAAAGAAATTAGAAAACTCCTCTTTCTCCCCTCCTCTATTTTTTTTTATTCTTTCTTTCAAACCAAAACAGAGCATTTCTCTTTTTTTTTTCTTCTTCTTCCCAAAAGAGCTCCCCTGTTTCCTTGGACCCGCCGGACACCACCCTCTCCTCGCCGAGCTCCTTCCCCTATTCTTTGGCCCAACCGACCTCCTCCCTCCTTGGTTTCTTCTCCTCTTATAGATCGCCCGAGCCTTGAAGAGGAAGAGAAACGGGCGCGGGATCTCCGGAGGTGGATCCGAATGAAGAGTGGAGCGGGATCGACGGAAGGAGAGGGCAGACGCGCTCTTGGCTGGAAGAAGGTGTGGATCATGTGGGGACTACTTGATGGGCGCGGCTCTGGAAGGAGGACGGCGTGATTGCTGGGGCGCCGGACGTCGGAGGCTGGGACTCGTGGAAGAAGCGGACGGGGAGGCTTGAATGAAGCGTGGGATGCTGGGAGATTGCCGCTTGGGATCACGGCTTGACTTCGGAAGGGAGGAGACGCGCTGAAGATGGAAGATGCCACGGGATGATTCGGGCGTTGATCATGGAAGATGCTTCACAGTTGAAGAGGAATGGGGCGCCCGCACGAGATTGCCGTGGATGGACGGGATGCTGGGAGGAAACGAATCCATGGGAGAGGGGCTGAAACGCTGGATCTTGATCACGGGATGAGCTGGGAGCGTGGATTCGGGACGATGGCCGCTGACATGGATGCGGTGGAGACGCGGTGAAGACGTGTTGCGGGATCGCCGGAGATTGGATTCAGACGCTGGGATTCCGGGCGTTGCTGGCACGGTGGCTGGCACGGGAGTTGGATGCATTCGATCAGGTGCTTGGATCTCGCCATGGGTCATGTGCCAGTTTCTGCAATTGAATTTTGGAAGAAGATCTAGGCCTTTCTTTGCCCTCCTGAGAGGGAGCTGGGAGACACCAAGTTCTGTCCAATTAGTCATATAGATAATAATAAGAAAATAGTACGATATGAAATTTGGCTTGTAGACGGATGGACTTAGTTCGTTACGGGTCATCTATTCTGACTGGAGGTCAATTGCAAGTCTTTTAAGTCATGGGTCACCTAGCACCTCATAGTTATGATATGGTCAAATTAGATTTGCCCAAAAATTCTTTCCTAAAAGCATAAAGAAATTGGACCCGATTCGGACCCGAACCCGACTCGGACCCGACCCGATCTTCAACCGGGTCGGATCTAGGAAGGGATCCTTCTTTAGTCAAATTTGTACTCAATGCGCATTTTATCTCTAATTTATGAAAATCTGTGCCAAACCCAAATATAATATTAATCCAATGAATTTATTATTATCGGTTAGCAATAATACTAATTTAGGTGACATATAGGTCGCACTTTTGTGCTCTCATCAAGTTCGTAAATCCTTGGCCAAGGTAGTTTTTGAAAAAAGAGTTTTCCAATCTCGAACTAAAGTCAAATAAATTTTACATATGACAGATGAAGGGGTTTGACGAGTTATCCATGACCTCCATCCTGTCGAGATCTACGATAGAGGGACTGTATCATATGATAACTGCACCTAGAGTTCATTTATTCCATTCTGCTGGGTTGCCACTACATGCTGCTAGGTGTCACTGGTGGATTGTGAGACTTAGAGGCATTCACTTGATGATCAGTGAACTCGAATGAGAAGAATGGAAATTGTTCCAACCCATTGAAAGAAGTTTCAATGATATTGTGATAGGGATCACAATATATCTCACTACCAAATAGAATAGAACCTATGGGATCACACACATTAGAGGTATTGACCGATCCGATGGTTGAATTGTGATTTGGAATCACAAATAATTTATAATTATCAATTTGATTGATAATTATTTTAACTCACTAAGAGTTAGTGAGTAGAAGAAGGAATAATTACAATTGGATTGCAGTTTAATTAAATCAATTGGACTTAATTAATTGGGCTTGATTTTATTTAATAAGAGTCCTACTTGTAGTAGGACTCATAGAGTCCTAATTAGATTAGGACTTCAAATTAAATTAGAGTCCTACTTGGAGTAGGATTCCTAAAGTTCTAATTGGAATAGGACTAAAATTATATGAGTCCTAATTAGATTTGGATTCCTAAAGTCCTAATTAATTTTGATCTAATAAATTAAGATGACTCCTAATTGGATTAGGATTGAAGAGTTTAATTGAGTCATGATTCAATTGGATCCTAATTAGATTAGGACTCCAAGAGTCATAATTGATTTAATCATATGGATAAACATGAGGGGACTAAAGGGGCTGAAAGTGGAGCCCACGCACCTCATGAGATGAGGCTTAGGCGTGGGGCATGAGAGGATAAAAGGGAGGGGCGTGCCCCTCCACTTGGTTTTTACGTGAGATCCTCTTCTCAACCCTTTTTTTTTGAGCCGTGTGATAGCTTCCTCGATCTTGGGTTTTGTCAGCCATAAGGCCTCTCTCTCTAGGGGTTTTTCAGCCGCCAGGAACCAACAAAAAAAAAAAAAAAGAAAGAAAGAGGGTGCAGCCCTTCCTCCGTTGCTGGTTTTTGGTTCCAAAACAAAGAAAAGAAAAGGCTGCAAAGGATTTTTGGCCTTCTTCTTTTCATCCACCCTTCTTCTTCCTCCTCCCTAAGAGAATCAAGAGTTGATTCAAAGGGAGGATTTCAGCCATCAAAAGTTATCTCTGCAAGGGAGCTAGCACCCCAAGGAGATTCAAAGGCTTCGCTTGGTCCTCTACCTCGTGTGGATACCCGTAGAGGCCGGATGCGTGTACGGCTTCAAGCGAACCTTTCAACAAATACCATGATCATCAGATTGCGGTGAATATCTACCTGCACAAGGTGAAGATCTGATCTTCCTAATCTTATATAAAAGTTTTAATCGTAATCTATCTACGAACGTCAGTTTTAAAATACGTTCATGCGATGAGCGATGCGGATCTCGTGCATGCCCCTTCCGCTGCGTTCGTTCTGTTTATTTTGAGGCATGCAAGGGATTCCAACAGTAGTATCAGAGCCAGATTGTGTAGATTAAGATTAGGATTAATCATTAAAGGCATGATAGATCTAAAAATTTAAAGATTATGCTTCCTGGATTTTTCTGCATGCAGAATTTTCAGGTTGCTGATTTTTCTGCATGCTGATTTTTATGTGTTTAGATTAATGATTCTATTGCTTTGTTAATGTGATTACAAGTATTTAGAATCATGTCTTGCATGATCAGCAACTCATATGATGACATAATCTGTTAAATATTGAGATCTATAATTATAATTAATGCATGAGATGCATGTGGTGATGATCATGGATGGACCCTTTTACATATGCTGAAATGTTCTGCGATGTTCTGTGATGTGATGTGATGACATATAAATCAGAAATTCAGATGCCTGCGTGCATCTTAAATTGATGTATTAGAGACCTGCGTGTCTCATGAAAAATGGATGTAACTATTATTTAATTTTCATAGTTATATGGGTTGTAATCTGTGATGTGTTTGCACGTCGATGGTTGATCGGTGCATGCCTCTACAAGCATGATTTGCACGGATCGAGATCAAGGGTTAATTGGAGATAGATCAAGGAGTTGATTGCAATTGGACCTAAGGTGCTCAAGATCGAATCAAGAGTTGAAGACGATCTAACCAATTGACGTGCATGTGCTTGTACTATGACCCTCATCCTGGATCCATGATCATCACCGCTATTCTATGATTATGCCTTACTGTTTAAGTTTATGTTTATGCATAGCGGGTAGATAATTATTTGCATGAGATGGAAGTAATTAAAATGATTAAGGAGACCTAAATTAAATCTTCTCGAAAAATATTAAGTCTAGCGGTCTTCCACCGTAGTAGAGCTACTAAGGTTTTTCCGGCGTTGATTTGTCTCGGCTGGATACAGTGGGCAAGTTGCATCGGGGGACCGGACCTCTCTATAGATATGAGATGTTGTGGAGGTAAAGATGGGGTTGGGCCCAATAACTATTAGGTGAGGGACCCAATGACGGCTTTGCTTCTGCGGTTATACAGTGGGTCCGACTTAACTAAGGAATAGGGCCAATAACTGTTAGGTGAGGTCTTTATTACTTAGAGACCGGATAGCGCTACAACTTGCTTGAGAAGCATTGTATAAGAGTTGTACACTCATCATTTATGTGTCACCAATAACTGTTAGGTGAGGTGGCATGTAAATTGATGGGACCGTAGCACCCCACTAGAAATCCTAGTCGTGAAGGATTTTCGTTTCTTTACCTGAGGAGTGTGAGAGATTTGAAGAAATAGTGGGAGGTGTTTGTTTTAAAAGTCCCTAAAACAAATAAAAATTCAAGTACAAAATTCTAACTAGAATCTTTACTCTCTGAGGATTATAAAGTTATCTTCCAAACTATTAACTGATATCCTAGAGAACAACCGTTTGACCAAATCCAATTATAAAGACTGGCTTTGTAATTTTAAAAATGGTTTTGTATTGTGAAAAATTAGGGTATGTGCTAAACCATGAAATCCCTGTGTTACCAGTCCATCCGATCACTGATCAGCGTAAGATGCATGCTAAATGGATGGACGATGACAATAAAGTTTGGTGCTACATAATGGCATCCATGTCTAATAAATTAAAATGCCAACATGAGAATATGAAGACTGCCAGGGACATGTTAAATCACCTGCAAGAGTTGTATGGTGATCAGAGTTGCGCAGCTCGGTTTGAAGTATCCAAGAGGCTCTTCAAGGCGAAGATGCACGATAGGTAGTCTATCCGTGATCATGGTTTGACCATGATAAAGGACTTAGAGGAGCTTGAAAAGCTCGGCATGACTATGCACAAGGAATGGAAAACGGATTTGATCCCGCAATCCCTTCCAGCTTCATATGAACAGTTTATAATAAACTACTATATGAACAAGATTGTATGCATCAAAATAGAATTATTAAATAAATTGGTAACTAACTAGGGATCTTGAAGAGTTCAAGGGGCATTGTTCTCGCTGTCGAGTTGGCTTCTACTCCCAAGAGAGAGTCTACCTGGAAGAAGAAGCCTGCGAAGAAGCAGAAGATCGAGAAAATGCCAAGTAAGGAAGTTTCAAGAAAAAGGCTGATTGCAAGGAAAAGTATTTCCATTGCATCATGGACGGTCATTAAAAGAGAAACTATCCTATATACATGGGAAGCGTAAAGAGCAAGAAGGGTGAAGGTATGTCAGATATGCTCACGATACTTGGGGACTGTTACTTGTTGCTAGCAGAAATTTGATTTCTGTATCTTGTTTAGCACAGGAAGATTTTTATAAGACTGTTGTTCCATTTATTTGAGAAATAAATTGGTTCCACGTGGTTTTATGATTGACAGTCTCTATCACTTATATTTGGATGTATCTGTGAAATTATCTGAGCATATAGTGAGTACCATAGTATCTAAAAAATCTAGAGATGAGATAAATCTAAAGTATTTGTGGCACCTCAGGCTTGGCTATATAGGAGAAGACAGAATAAACAAATTAGAGAAAATATGGGCTTTTAAACTCATTGACTTTCGAGTCATATCCGATTTGTGAATCCTGCCTTCAAGGAAAGATGGCCAAATTACCCTTTGTAGGATATGGGGAGAGATCCACTAAAATACTTACCCTAGTACACACTGACGTGTGTGGCCCATTCGATGTGCAGGCTAAGGGTTGTAATTTTTACTTCATTTACTGATGATTACTCACGGTATAGATATGTGTATGAGACACAAATATAAAGCTTTTGAAAAGTTCAAAGAGTTCAAATATAAAGTAGAAAAACAAACAGGAAACCTCATTAAGGTTCTTCGATCGGATCGAGGAGGTAAACACCTTAATGGAGAGTTCCGTGATTATCTCAAAAAGAATGGTATAGTTTCACAATGGACCCCTCCTGGTACACCTTAGCTCAATGGGGTGTCTGAGAGGAGGAATCAAACCCAGCTCCATGATGAGCTTCACTGATTTATCCTTGTTTCTTTAGAGAGATGCCCTATTCTCAGCTATTTACTTATTGAATAGAGTTCTCTCTAAATCTGTTCCTACCACACCGTATGAGATATGACATGGTAAGAAGCCGAGTCTTAGTTATCTCAAGATTTGGGGATGTCCAGCCCACGTCAAGCGACAACAGGCGGACAAGTTAGAGGATAGGACAATTAATACTCATTTTATTGCATATCCTAAAGAGTCATTAGGATACCATTTTTCCATCCCAAAGGATCACAAAGTGTTTGTGAGCCGACATGCTATCTACATTGAAAAATAGTTTATGCTTGATAGAGACAGTGGAAGAAAAATTGAGCTCGAAGAGAAAGTCTCTGAAGAGCAACGAGTCATTGTGCCTATTGAACCTATTTGTATTGAGCCAGTACATATTGTATCTCCTCCACCTTGTAAGTCTAGTAGGATCTCCTGTCCGCCTGAAAGGTACTTAGGTATGATTATAGAGGAAGTAGAGGAAGTGTTCCTTATGGAAGATAGGGATCAAGGTAAGGATCCCAATACCTACAACGAGGCGATGTTAGACATCGATTCTGAGAGATGGCTGGAAACGATGAAGTCAGAGATGGACTCCATGCATTCCAACCAAGTCTAGACCTTATTAGATCCATCAAAAGGTATAGTACCTATTGGTTGTAATTGGATTTACAAAAGGACAAAAGGTTCGGATGGCAAGGTAGAGACCTAGAAATTGGGCTACTTAGTAATTAAAACCTTGTGTGCTTTTGAAATTTTTATCAGTTATGTACTTGAAATAAGACTTTCATTTCACAAACCAAATTTTATTTTGGGATTGAAGTTTGTGGGTAACTTCACTGCAAAACCTCACGAGACAACACTCGTCCACTAGGGTAACCTAGGGGTTTAAAGGCTTGTTGCACGTGCTAAGTGCAATCGTAATGCTCTACGAAAGTGAGTATTTATCTTAGTATATTTATATAATAAATAACACTTTTGCACTCTTATTTTATTATTTTCGCACTAAATTGCTAGAGACTAGCAATAAGCTGGTTGGGGGGTGTGATGAGAGTACAAAAGTGCAATCGTCAGGCCATTTTAATTAGTATTTTAGCTAATCAATTAAAATAAAATTAACTAATTAATGTTTTATTGCAAGCATCCCACATTCCATGTCCAGGTTCAACCGAGCCCAACTGCATCTGACTTATCTTAATTCCCACGGGCATCACCCTGATGGAGTCGAGTCACTACCGGCTGCCACCCACCGTTGTCTCAGCCCAACTTTGATTCCAGCTCCCAATCGCGCGCATCAGAGTATCATTGATTTTGGTATAGCACCAACTTGACCCAAGCATGGCACGTTCCCCCCATCTCAGCAATCAGAGCACCATCCCACGGCCACATCTTTCCAAACTTCCATCCCAGCATCACCCAGCCGAAGCAGAGAAGATCCTCCGCAATCGTAGCATCCCAGCTCTTCCCGGATCGTAGCCGCATCCCGACCATCCGTGATTCCGCATCCTTCCCAGCAACCAAAGAAGGAAGTCCTCATCCGTGCCTTCCTTCCGTGCACCTCCGGCTTCAGCCCCCCTTCCAGTAAGGCAGATCCCGAACCGGAATCCAAGCCGCAGATCCCTCTTCCGTGATGCCATCAACGCCACAGCATCCCCATTTCCTCCTCTTCCGGCCACAGCAAAGGATTCCCAGAATCCACGCGCGCCTCCTTCCTTCCGCGACAGCATCCCGCGTCCGTCCTCCCCCTCGATCCCGCTTCCGTGATCCAAGCACCGCGTCCGTGATCGGCTCCTCCCGGCGATCCCACGGCGTCCTCCCGTCGATCCCGCGGCATCAGCCTCCATCCCATGATCCCAGCAACCCATGATCTCCATCCGTTGCAGCCTCTGCATCCGGACATCGCGCCCGAGCCGTATTCGGAATCCCTCTTCCGTGATTCCGCGATCCCGCACCGCGTCCGCGCCCCCCCTTTCGTGATTCCATTTCAAGTGACCCTGCGGCTATAAGAGGAGAAGAAGGAGGAAGAGGAGGGGGAGCTCGGGGTGGTGGTGGCTGGCTGGTCGAAGGAAGAAGAAGGAGTTTGGCTCCTTCGGTTTGTCCAGAAAAACAGGGAAAGAGGCGGATGTGGGAGAAAGAGAAAAAAAACATTGCTCTGTTTTCAACTTCATTGAAAACAGAGCATTGAAATTTTTTTTTAGTTTTTCGGTTTGAGTTTTTTTTATTTAAGAGAGCAATGTATTTTTTTTCCATTTTAGTTGTACTTTAGTTGAAAGTTTTTATTGGGAAGTACATTTTGAGTTTGAAAGCATATTGTTCTTATTTTTAGTTTTATTTTAGGTTTTGTTTTGAGTTTTAATTTTTGAGAGTTTATTTGGGTAGAAAGTTATATTTATTCTGTAATTTTAATTTCTGTTCTGCAATCCATTAAATCCTCTTTCATGCAATCTATATTCCAGTCTACAATTTTCCTAACACTGTTTTCATCCATTTTAATTTATGTTAAAAGCTTTTCTTTAATTAGTTAAATACATAAATACTCTTTGAATCTGACTACCTGTCTTATAGTTAATTTCAATTAAAAAAATAATTCTCCAGTAGACTAGAGAATCTATCATCATTCTACATCCTCAAAATAATGTTTTTCTTCCATCATTCAAAAGTCGATTTCGAATCCGAGTGAACGTTCTAATTTTTATGCAACTCCAATCGCCTCCCTTTGGATCGACCTCTTACAACCACTATTCTTCGAGTAGAACAGGTAAGAGTAAATTTAAATTTAAACTTCTGTTCGTCGGTTCTAACAACGATCTGTCTAGCATATTTTTAGGTAGACAGGAAAGGACGAACACCTACTGCAGTCAATCTACACTGCATGGACCCATATGGCTAGAGACCATGTATGTGTGCAGTCAAACTACAATAACCTCACTGTGAGTAGCCGAAACACCGCAGGTCAAAGGACCAGTCACACTACTGCAACATCAAGCAAGTCACTGATGAGTGGATAGACATCCAAGTGACTTCTTGTCTTGGTCACGCTCAGTACCCTTGTTCTCTAACAAGCACCTGCACTATCACTTCAGTGTCCCTACACTGTGGACTCAAGTCTCGTCCATTCAGAAGGAAAGTGATCTGTGCACTGATCGGATCGATCACCGTCCTCGTGATGATCCATTGATTAGGAGCATTTAGAAATTAATCACCAATGATACATGGCTCAAATTCTCAACTCTTGAGAATATGCATCATCATCTTATTAATTTCTTGGACGATTCATAGACACATAAATAATATTAATGAAAAGATGCTGTTGACCCCCTAATGGATTTTGATGAATACAAAATACTAGAGTATAATTCCCTCTATCTTAACAATTTAATTGAGGATTTCATGTGCTTAATTAAGAATATTGTTAAGAAATGTCTAGGCAAGTTTCCATATTTTTCAAGGATTTATTGAAGAATTTTTGAGATGAAGAAAACAGATCAGGGACAGCCGAGACGTCTTCGGGTTGTCTCAGAGACGTCTCTGGCACGAACAGGCAGAATTGGTACGTCTGGAGACGTCCCCGGCACCTGGCGAGGCGTCTCGCAGGGTCGGAGTCGACTCCCGACACTGCGGAGTCGACTCTCTTAGAGGCGACAGAAAGGCCGATTTCAAGGGATGCGCGCGAGTCGTCTCCAAAGGATGCGGAGTCGTCCCCACAAGTAAAAAGCAGACTTCCGGAGTCGTCCCCGAGGTAGCGGAGTCGACTCTCTCAGGGTATTCCAGAGGATATATTTTTCGTTGACAGAACTGCCGAGACGTCCCCGAAGTAGCGGAGTCGACTCTCTCAGAGAATTCCAGAAGACTTGTTTTTCGGAGATAAATCAGCGGAGTCGTCCCCAAGGCAGCGGAGTCATCCCCATGCAAAAAGCATAAACATCCCGAGACGTCCCCGTAAAGTGCCGAGGCGACTCTCTCAGAAAAACAGAAAAACAAGGATTCAAACTGTTCATCCTCAGAGTCGTCCCCGTAAAGCACCAAGTCGACTCCCAACATCGTCAAAAGTAATTTCATACAGCCGAGACGTCTCGCGTTGAAGCAGAGACGTCTCCGGAGCGCCTGGGACGCGACTGACACACTTTTACAGGTTTGTTTGAATTTCAAACTTCCATATCTTTGTGTCTAACGGATCTATTTGCTTTTTGGGCTATAAAAGGGAGCTCTTAAGTACCTTCCAACAACCTCTCACCAACCCAACACAAGATCATTCAAGAGAGAAGAAAGAAAAAGAGCTTTAAGGGAGTTAGAGCTTTCAAGAGAAGAAATCAAGTGCATCCAAGCTTTCCCATCTGATTTCGTGCTCAACTACTCTCTCCCACTCGGCATTCAAAGCTCACGTTCAAGCCAACGCGATCCACATCGGAAGAACCACCATTTCCCATGCTTCCAACGGCTAAAAGGGTTCTTCCGGTTTTTAGTATTTCTCATTGTTATATTTGCTTCTTAAGAGCTTTCAAATCTTTTGTAAAACATTGATTATTGTGCTTGTTCCGGTCAAGGGACTTGGAACAAGGGATAGGCGTCCCAAGCCTAGGTTAAATTAGGGGTTGTAGGGTTCGTTGTTAGCCCGGTGTAAAACAACTAGTTGGGTAGTGCACTCGCAAAACTACCGGACTGTAATCGCGGATTATAGTGAAATTCCCAAAGGTATTTGGGGAGTGGATGTAGGAGCAGTGGAAGCTCCGAACCACTATAAATCGTTGTGTTTGCGATTGACTGTGCGTATAGCTTTAACTTTACTTTAGCACATACACTTGTGTGTGTTTGTTTTAATTAGTCAAAAAGTTTTAAAACACCCAATTCACCCCCCTTCTGGGTGACCATCTCTGGGCAACAAGTGGTATCAGAGCGGGTGCTCTGTGTATTTCTTGAAGACCTAACCGTCTTAGCCAAAGATCTAGATGGCAACACCCTTCAACAATGTTCCTGCTGAGGGGCAGGCAACCAATAGACCTCCACTCTTCAATGGGACAAATTATACCTATTGGAAGACTAGAATGAGGATTTTCATTCAAGCACAAGATTATGCCTTGTGGAGGGTTATAATCAAGGGACCACACGAACCATCTCACATGGTTAATGGCATTCAAGTTTCCAAATCTGAGGAAGATTGGGATGAGAATGATAATAGGATGGTTCAACTCAATGCTAGAGCCATGAACTCATTATTCTGTGCTCTAGATGTGAATGAGTTCAATAGAGTTTCCACCTATAGTTCCGCCAAGAAAATATGGGATAGGCTTGAAGTTACCCACGAGGGTACAAATCAAGTCAAAGAGTCTAAAGTGAACATTCTAGTTCACAAATATGAGTTATTTAAGATGGAACCCAATGAAACCATCTCATGCATGTTCACACGCTTCACCGATATAATAAATGGTCTAAAGAGTTTGGGTAAATCTTACACTAATCCAGAACTTGTGAGTAAAATTCTCAGGTCTTTGCCGAAAGCATGGGAAGCGAAGGTCACGGCGATCATAGAAGCCAAAGACCTCAACACATTGGGACTTGAACAACTATTGGGCTCATTGATGACGCATGAGCTCACAATGAAGCAACATGAAGAAGATTTGCCAAAGAAGAAGACAATCACACTCAAGGCTACTTCGAGTGTATGTGAAGAAGAAAGTAGTGAGAGTGAAGAAGAAAGCGAAGATGAGGATTTGGGTCTAATAGTAAGGAAGTTTAAGAAATTCATGAGAAGAAAGAAACCCTTCCCAAGAAAGAAGTTTGGAGGGAGAAATGATTGGGAAAAGAAAAAAGAAAAGGAAAGAGACCTAATCATATGTTATGATTGCAAGAGACCGGGACACATCCGTTCCGAATGCCCTCAACAGAAGAAGCATTTTGGAAAGAAGAAGAAGGCGTTGAAAGCAACGTGGGATGATAGTGACACATCCTCCTCCGAGGAAGAGAAGGAAGAGACCGCCAACTTGTGCTTCATGGCATTCGAAGACGATGAGGTATGTCAAAGCTCAACTACAAATTTTACTTTAGAAGAATTATATGAAGCTTTTCAAGAACTTATGAGTGATTGTAGTATGTTAGGGGCAAAGAATAAAGAATTAAAGACCTCCAATCAAAAACTAAAGGATGATATTAAAAACCTATTGATTGAGAAGGAGAGCTTTGAAAATGTTAATACCATTGACCTAGAAAATAAAAATTCAAAACTTGGCATTGAAAATAAAACGGCAAAAACACAAATTAAGGAATTAAATCTAAAAGTTAAATTTCTACTCAACAGTAATACCTTACTTGCGCAAAATGTTGAACTCCTTAAAAAGGATAAGGAAGAATTAGTTAAAGAAAATTTGGATCTTAAGAATGAGGTACATAAGTACAAACCAATTGTTGAAAAATTTACACATAGCTCTGAAAAGTTAAATCTTATTCTATCCAATCAAAGAGCTGTTTTTAATAAAGTCGGATTAGGATACAAAACTAGCAAACAACAAAAATATCTAAAGAACTTTTTTGTGAAAGCAAAAGATATCAAAACTGAAAAACCTACATGCTTTCATTGTGGGAAAAGTGGACATAAAGCCTATTCATGCATTCAAAGAAAGATTCAATCTAACAAGAATACATTTGTAAAAGGTAAAAACACAACTAAAGTGTGGGTGCCTAAGGGGACCAACTACACTAACCAAGAAGGACCCAAGAAAACTTGGGTACCTAAAAGCTTCACATGATTATTTTGCAGGTATGCCTTGCAGCCGGAAGTAAAAAGAGAATGTGGTATCTTGATAGCGGTTGCTCAAGGCATATGACCGGTGACAAGAGCCTTTTGGTCACCTTGAAATCGAAAGAAGGAGTAGTCACATTTGGAGACAATGCTAAAGGACAAATCATTGGCGTTGGTAAAATCTCCATATCACCCTCCTCATTTATTGACAATGTATTGTTAGTTAATGGATTAAAACATAACTTGTTAAGTATAAGTCAATTTTGTGACAAGGGCTTTAAAGTATCTTTTGAATCTTCACTATGCATAATTAGTAGTCCAGTTGACAATGAAATCATACTTACGGGACATAGGCATGGAAATGTTTACATGGTAGATCTTGATGATCTCACCATGAAGGATGGCCAATGTCTTGTAGCCATGGATGCCAAAGTCAATGAGACTAGCTGGTTATGGCATCGTAGATTAGGGCATGCTAGCATGGATTTAATCTCTAAATTGATTACAAAAGATCTAGTCAAAGGACTACCAAAAATAGACTTTGAAAAGAACAAAATATGTGCTGCATGTCAATTAGGGAAACAAACGAGAAGCTCTTTCAAGTCTAAGAACATAGTCTCAACATCAAAACCCCTAGAACTAATTCACATGGATTTGTTTGGACCCACTAGAACTGCTAGTCTAGGGGGTAAGAAATTTGGTCTTGTAATTGTTGATGATTTTTCACGTTTTACATGGGTTTCATTTCTTGCACACAAAGATGAGTCCTTTCCCGCTTTTATCAAGTTTCATAATAGGGTTTCGAATGAACTCAATCTTAAACTAAAAGCAATTAGGAGTGATCATGGTACCGAGTTTGAAAATCAGCATTTTGAAAAATTTTGTGAAGAAAATGGTATCAATCACAATTTCTCGGCACCTAGGACACCCCAACAAAATGGGGTGGTAGAAAGGAAGAATCGCAAACTAGCAGATATGGCTCGTACCATGTTGTGCGAATCGGATCTACCAAATTACTTTTGGGCTGAAGCAATAAATACTTCATGTCATATTCTAAACCGTGCTTTAGTTAGATCCATCTTAAAGAAAACACCTTATGAGTTGATGAAAAGTAAGAAACCAAATATAAGCTATGTTCATGTTTTCGGTTGTCGCTGCTTTATTTTAAACAATGGAAAGAACAATCTAAGTAAATTTAGTGCTAAATCAGATGAGGGGATCTTCTTAGGTTATTCCTCATCTAGTAGAGCATACAGGGTCTTCAACAAGAGAACTCTCGTTGTTGAAGAATCCATTCATGTTATTTTTGATGAAGCTAATGGAGATTCTTCTAGAAAAGAAGAAGATGGTGATGCAGGTATACTTGAAGACAGAATGAAGGAATTCTCCATACAAGACAAACAACATGAGGATGAGATCAAAGAAGATTCAATTCAGCAAGATGAAGAAGATCAACTTCCAACAAGAAATCAAGATCTTCCTAAGGAATGGAGGTATGCACATGGTCATCCAAGGGATCTAATCCTTGGTGATCGTTCACAAGGGATAAGGACAAGATCCTCTTTAAGAAATACTAGTAATTATCTTGCATTCGTTTCACAAATAGAACCTAAATCACTAGAAGAAGCCGAAAAAGATGAAAATTGGATAAATGCCATGCAAGAAGAATTAAACCAATTTGAAAGAAATCAAGTTTGGACTCTAATGAAAAGATCCCCTAATGTTTCAATTATAGGCACCAAATGGGTATATAGAAATAAACTAGATGAAGATGGAATAGTAATAAGAAACAAAGCTAGGCTAGTAGCCAAAGGATATAATCAGGAGGAAGGGATAGATTTTGATGAAACTTTTGCTCCTGTTGCTAGGTTAGAGGCTATTAGACTTCTTTTGGCATATGCATGCTTTATGGATTTCAAACTCTATCAAATGGATGTAAAAAGTGCCTTTTTAAATGGTTATATAATGGAGGAAGTTTATGTAGGACAACCTCCAGGTTTTGAGAACCACTTACATCCAGATTATGTTTTTAAATTGCATAAAGCATTGTATGGACTTAAGCAAGCCCCTAGGGCATGGTATGAAAGATTAAGTAATTTTCTAATTGAAAATAAGTTTAAGAGAGGAAATGTAGACAAAACTCTCTTCATTAAAAGAAAAGGAAATGACTTATTGCTTGTGCAAATTTATGTGGATGATATAATTTTTGGTGCTACTAATGATAGTCTTTGTCAAGAGTTTGCTAAGCTTATGCAGGGAGAATTTAAAATGAGCATGATGGGTGAGCTTAACTTCTTCCTTGGGCTACAAATAAAACAATCAGAGGAAGGCATCTTCATCAGTCAGTCCAAATATATCAAGGAAATGTTAGAAAAATTCAAGATGAAGGATGCAAAGGAAATCAGCACACCCATGGGCTCAAGTTGCAAGCTTGACAAAGATGAAAAAGGTAAAAGTATAGACTGCAAATTGTACAGAGGTATGATAGGCTCTTTACTTTACCTTACTGCTAGTAGACCAGATATATTATTTAGTGTTTGTATGTGTGCTAGATACCAAGCATGTCCTAAGGAATCACACTTGCAAGCTGTTAAAAGAATTTTCAGATATCTAGTAGGGACATCTAATGTAGGCTTATGGTATTCTAAACAATCTGACATAAATTTAATTGCTTATTCCGATGCTGATTTTGCCGGGTGCAAACTCGACAGAAAAAGTACTAGTGGCACATGTCAATTCTTGGGTGCTAATTTGGTTTCTTGGTTTAGCAAGAAACAGAATTCAGTTGCCTTATCCACAGCTGAGGCTGAGTACATTGCAGCTGGAAGTTGTTGTGCCCAAGTTCTTTGGATTAAGCAACAACTTGAAGACTTCGGTATCAAAATGGACAATATACCAATTAGATGTGATAATACAAGTGCAATTAATTTAACAAAAAATCCTGTCCAACACTCAAAATCAAAACATATAGAAATTAGGCATCACTTTATAAGGGATCATGTGCTGAAAAATGATGTGATGATTGAGTATGTATGTACTGAAAATCAACTGGCCGATATCTTTACAAAGCCCCTTTGTAAAGATAGGTTCAACTTCTTAAGGAATGCCTTGAGCTTGTATGATCCTAGCAAATAAATTGAACTTGTATTGCAATGCTTTGCTACTCAAACTAGTAATCCACCTCAAAGTCACAAATAGCAAACCTAGTATCTATTAAGTGAAAGCATGAATCTATCTAAGTTAAATGACGAACTGTTTGACTTTCCGGAGGATGGTTACCCTCCCTTGGACTCTTCATGGAGATATTTTTAGAGTCTATTTCATAGGTATTCGAAATTTGGTCAAACATTCCTCATTTCAATATTAATAATTCAAAAATCATTGTCAAACTTTTATAGGGTGTATTATTAAAGGGGAGGATCACAAACAAACTCACTCTATATTCACCAAAAGAAATCATGTTGATTAGTGTGGTTAAATAAAAAAAATTGGAAAAAGATAGAAATCATTCAGAAAATTTTCAGTGCCGGAGACGTCTCTGGCAAATCACAGAGACGTCCCCCCGGCGAGACGTCTCGCGTTAGTCGTGGAGACGTCTCGGAGACCGAACGAAAGTTTTTAAATTAGGTCGAAACAGCTCGAGCCGACCCGAGCTATCCTCTTTCGTCCCCAACAAAAACACAAAACCCTAGCTTCCATTTTCTCTCCACCACAAACCCTAGCCTCCTTCTCCCCATTTCCCTAGGGTTTCCGAGCCATGGCACCTAAAAGAGCTAGGAGAACCTGTGGGAGGCGTCCTAGGGTAGCGACCGACGACGAGGAACGGAGGGAAGAGCCTTCCGCGCCGTCTCCTCCGGTTGCTCCGCCAACCACGACCCTTTCCTGTGCAAATCGCACAGTAACCACTGGTAGGTACATTAACTTCCAATTTTTAGATAGTGAGGGGTTCTCTATTGGAGAGAGACTCCGTGCCCAAGGTTGGAAATACCTTTGTACCCTAAACACATCAACCTATCCCGGCCTAGTTAGAGAAATGTTTAGCAACATGGCCTTAGGGGACTCGGGGTACACTGGATATGTCCGAGGGACATTGATAGAGATTAATGAGGATATCCTATCTAGTATATTGCAAATTCCTAAATACGGTGAGGCTCCGACCTCACATCCCCAAAGGGAAATTGCCCTAAACCTAGTTTTAGGACGAGAGGACTGCGGCCCTCTTGATGTAGTTAACTCCCAAGACCTAAATGCCGAGATGAGACTGCTTTTGAGTATTGTCAACCGGGTCTTGTTTCCAAAAACCGGTCGCTTCGATTTTGTTTCGGAGCGAGATTTAGTCATCATGCACCACATCCTACTAGGGATTCCCCTAAACCTTCCTAGACTTATGTTGAACTACATTTCCATATGTCATAGGTATTCTAGGTTTAGCATACCATATGGGATGATCTTTACCCTACTGTTCAAACATTTCAAAGTTCTCATTCCAGAAAATGAGCCTGCAAAACCTTTGAGAAACACCGACTACTATAATGAAAGCACAATGCGTAGAATGGAGTTTCACAAGGTAGATGGGTCTTGGGTTAAGGTACCTAAAAGAAAATCTCAAATCCTAGAGCCTGAGATCCCACATCAGGAGCCTGACCACCACTCTCCTCCACATAGTCATATGGCCTTCCCTGATGTACCCTCCAGCTCAGCTGGACCTTCCACCTCTATGCCTCCTCCTCCTCCTCCAGTCAGTGGATCCCTCTCCCTATCAGATGAACAGATGCACACACTAGCATCTGTGATATGCCAGCAGATGAGGGAGGAAATGAGATCGATGATCACTGCTGAGTTGGCCCCCATCCGAACCTCACATGAAGCACTTCTACAAGAATTGAAGGAAGTCAAAACTCAGGTAGAAGCTACAGCATCAGAGTTGGTTCATGTGAGCACCATCCAAACTATAAGATCAATTGAGCTACAGGAGAAATTGAAGATCATATCAGATGGTCTTCAAGAGTTGACAAGCCCTGGAGGTAGTATAGGCACCGTGGCTGCCCAACTTAGAGGAAAAATTGAAAGGGCGAGTCTTGAGTTTGAAGCACCAGTAGCAGCCTTCCATCAATCTCAGGGAGATCAGTTTAAGACTCTACTAGATTCAATAAAAGCATTTATAGAGGCAGCGGCTAGGGCTATTGAGCAACGTCGCCGATGAGGGACATTTTGTAAACATCAAGGGTTCTTCTTTTTGTAAACCCTAGGCTCATCTTGAAACTTCTTTTGTATAAGAAATCAATACTTGTAATGATTTTCTTTTTTTTTAACTTTGTAATGACTTCAAATGATTGCAATGATATATGACAATACTTGTCATACAATTTCTTTTGAAACTTTGTGTATGTTTCAAATTCTGTGGAATCATACTTTGTGTATGTGATTCTGTGATGTGCCATAAAAATCTCATAACATACCTTAAGTGTTCAAATTTGACACAACTTATCAATGCATATGAAATAGGGGGAGCACAACTACTTTTAAAAAAAAAAGTCTGAAATGAATTCATTAATAGAAATAACTTGGACAGAGGGAGCATAACTTGAATACCCTTGAGTGATTCATGGTAACATGCTGAATTCCACTAGGAATTGTGTTTTAAGTACCTAAGGATAATTTGTCCCCTACATTGTTGATGACAAAAAGGGGGAGTAGATATATAGAACCTATATATGGAGTATATGGAGTAAAACCTAAATATGGAATGCAAAATTTACACTCATACTTAAAAGTTGAATTAGAAAAGATAAAATTGAAGAATATTGGCTTTAAGATAATTGCCCTTCTGAAAAAGAAAGGGGGAGTCAAAAAGTACTTAGCTTTCAATTATCTTTAGCATCAATATTTCAGTAATTTACAATTTAACTTGATTCAAATTCAGTTGATATACCAAAATTGCTCAAGAGCTACTAAGACCAATACTTATGCATAAGGGAAGAACTGAAAGTTGACTATTTTGAATTATGCACACTGTATCTAGCTCTAACCAAAACACTATACTTGTACATCTGATCAAATACTGTGTATATGTTTAAATTTCGAATTTTGCATATACTCAGTGTTTTGTCATCATCAAAAAGGGGGAGATTGTTGACCCCCTAATGGATTTTGATGAATACAAAACACTAGAGTATAATTCCCTCTATCTTAACAATTTAATTGAGGATTTCATGTGCTTAATTAAGAATATTGTTAAGAAATGTCTAGGCAAGTTTCCATATTTTTCAAGGATTTATTGAAGAATTTTTGAGATGAAGAAAACAGATCAGGGACAGCCGAGACGTCTCCGGATTGTCTCAGAGACGTCTCTGGCACGAACAGGCAGAATTGGCACGTCTGGAGACGTCCCCGGCACCTGGCGAGGTGTCTCGCAGGGTCGGAGTCGACTCCCGACACTGCGGAGTCGACTCTCTCAGAGGCGGCAGAAAGGCCGATTTCAAGGGATGCGCGCGAGTCGTCTCCAAAGGACGCGGAGTCATCCCCACAAGTAAAAAGCAGACTTCCGGAGTCGTCCCCGAGGTAGCGGAGTCGACTCTCTCAGGATATTCCAGAGGATATATTTTTCGTTGACAGAACTGCCGAGACGTCCCCGAAGTAGCGGAGTCGACTCTCTCAGAGAATTCCAGAAGACTTGTTTTTCGGAGATAAATCAGCGGAGTCGTCTTCAAGGCAGCGGAGTCGTCCCCATGCAAAAAGCATAAACATCCCGAGACGTCCCCGTAAAGTGCCGAGGCGACTCTCTCAGAAAAACAGAAAAAGAAGGATTCAAACTGTTCATCCTCAGAGTCGTCCCCGTAAAGCACCGAGTCGACTCCCAACATCGTCAAAAGTAATTTAATACAGCCGAGACGTCTCGCGTTGAAGCAGAGACGTCTCCGGAGTGCCTGGGACGCGACTGACACACTTTTATAGGTTTGTTTGAATTTCAAACTTCCATATCTTTGTGTCTAACGGATCTATTTGCTTTTTGGGCTATAAAAGGGAGCTCTTAAGTGCCTTCCAACAACCTCTCACCAACCCAACACAAGATCATTCAAGAGAGAAGAAAGAAAAAGAGCTTTAAGGGAGTTAGAGCTTTCAAGAGAAGAAATCAAGTGCATCCAAGCTTTTCCATCTGATTTCGTGCTCAACTACTCTCTCCCACTCGGCATTCAAAGCTCACGTTCAAGCCAACGCGATCCACATCGGAAGAACCACCATTTCCCACGCTTCCAACGGCTAAAGGGGTTCTTCCGGGTTTTAGTATTTCTCATTGTTATATTTGCTTCTTAAGAGCTTTCAAATCTTTTGTAAAACATTGATTATTGTGCTTGTTCCGGTCAAGGGACTTGGAACAAGGGATAGGCATCCCAAGCCTAGGTTAAATTGGGGGTTGTAGGGTTCGTTGTTAGCCCGGTGTAAAACAACGAGTTGGGTAGTGCACTCGCAAAACTACCGGACTGTAATCGCGGATTATAGTGAAATTCCCAAAGGTAT
Organism: Phoenix dactylifera; assembly: GCF_051530095.1. NCBI lineage: Eukaryota > Viridiplantae > Streptophyta > Magnoliopsida > Arecales > Arecaceae > Phoenix > Phoenix dactylifera. The sequence goes on from NC_143207.1 coordinate 3,455,818, forward strand.
TTGGGGAGTGGATGTAGGAGCAGTGGAAGCTTCGAACCACTATAAATCGTTGTGTTTGCGATTGACTGTGCGTATAGCTTTAACTTTACTTTAGCACATACACTTGTGTGTGTTTGTTTTAATTAGTCAAAAAGTTTTAAAACACCCAATTCACCCCCCTCTTGGGTGACCATCTCTGGGCAACAGATGCCTTTTATTTATTCAATAATAAATAGTCAAGTACAAAATTATGTCCCTAGAATTAACAATGTGTCAGCCAGATTGGCTTCTAGGGCATACATCCAACAATCTCCCACTTGCACTAAAGCCAATCAGTCATATATCTAAGCCCCATCTTCTCAAGGTGGGCTTCAGTCTTTTGCTGACTCAGCTGCTTAGTGAACGGGTCTGCCACGTTATCCGTGGAGTCTACTCTCTGCAGCTCTATATATTTCTTCTCAACATAGTCGCGTATGAAGTGGAAGCGCCGCTCTATGTGCTTGGACTTCTGATGAGACCTTGGCTCCATAGCTAGTGCTATGGTGCCAATGTTATCGCAGTAAAGTGTTATGGCATCTAATGTCATTACACCTATCTCTGCAATGAACTTTTAACCAGAAGATTTCCACTGCACCCTTAGATACGGCTTAACATTCAGCTTCTAAGATAGAATCTATAATGATCGGTTGTTAGGAACTCTTCCAATTTACTGAACCACCATTGCACATATTCTGATGTAGACTTTCTATCATCAATATGTGTGCATCCTTCTACCTTCAACTCTGATCTTCTCCCAAAGACCAAGAATATGTCCTTAGTTCTTCTCAAGTACTTAAGACTGTTCTTCACAGCTATCCAGTGCTTCTTGCCTGGATCTGATTGACATATGCTCGTGACATTCACAGCATGTTCTATATCAAATTATGTACATAGCATGGCATACATGAGGCTCCCTATTGCTGATGCATAGGGGATCTTGCTCATGCGTTGAATCTCTTCAGATGTGTTGGGGCACATCTTCTTGGAGAGATTAATTCCATGCCTTAGGGGTAAGAGACCCCTTTTAGAGTTTTCCATGCTGAACCTTTTCAGCACTTCCTCTATGTACATCTTCTGTGATAGGCCAAGTATCCTTTTAGATCTATCTCTATAGACCTTTATTCCCAAAATATAGGATGCTTCCCCAAGGTCTTTCATGGAGAACCTTTTTGACAACCAGACCTTGACCGAGGTCAGCATGGGAATATCATTCCTATCAGGAGGATGTCGTACAGTACGAGAAATACGACAGCACTCTCACTAATCCTTTTGTAAACACACGATTCCTCTTCGTTTTTTTATGAAATCAAACGTTTTGATTGCATCGTCGAAATGAGTGTTCCAACTCTGAGATGCTTGCTTTAGTCCATAGATGGACCTTTGCAGCTTGCAGACCTTGTGATCTCCATCACTGGAAGTGAAACCCAAAGGCTGTTCCATATAGATATCTTCATCAAGATATCCATTCAGGAAAGCAGTTTTCACATCCATCTGCCAGATTTCATAATCATGAAATGCTACAATGGCAAGCTATGTTCGGATGGATTTCAGCATGGCTACAGGTGAAAAGGTCTCCTGATAGTCAATGCTCTCGCGCTGACTATACCCTTTCGCCACAAGCCTTGCTTTATAGGTCTCTACCTCTCCATTCGAACCTATCTTCCTTTTGTCGATCCATTTGCATCCAATAGGTACAATACCTTCTGGTGGATCTACTAAGGTCCAGACTTGGTTGGAATGCATGGAGTCTAACTCTGATTTAATAGCTTCCAACCATTTCTCGGAATCGATATCATATATCGCCTCGTCGTAGGTTTTGGGATCCTGCGTGTGATCCCTATCTCCCACTAGGAACATTTCCTCGGTATCCTCTTCTAGTATACCTAAGTATCTATCGAGAGGATGGGAGACTCTACTAGATCTATGAGGTGGTTGAGGGACATCGTGTACTGGCTCTGTATGAATGGGTTCGATAGGATCCATGACTCGTTGCTTTTTAGAAACTTTCTCTTCAAGCTCAATTTTCCTCCCACTGCCTCTATCAAGGATAAACTATTTTCATGAAGATAGCATGGCGTCTCACAAACACTTTGTGATCCTTTGGGATAAAAAATTGCATCCTAATAACTCTTTCAGGATATTCAATAAAACGAGCATTAATTGTCCTATCCTCTAACTTGTCCACCTGTTGTCGCTTGACGTGGGCCGGACATCCCCAAATCTTGAGATGACCAAGACTCGGCTTCTTACCATGTCATATCTCATATGGTGTGGTAGGAACGGACTTTTAGAGGTAATTCTATTCAACAAGTAAATAGCTGAAAATAGGGCATCTATCTAAAGAAACAAGGGTAAATCAGTGAAGCTCATCATGGGCTGGACCATATCAATAGAGTCCGATTCCTCCTCTTTGACACTCCATTGAGCTGAGGTGTACCAGGAGGAGTCCATTATGAAACTATACCATTCTCCTTGAGATAATCACGGAACTCTCCATTAAGGTATTCACTTCCTCGATCTGATCGAAGAACCTTAATGAGTTTTTGTGCTTATTTTTCTACTTCATATCTAAGCTTTTTGAACCTTTCAAAAGTTTCATATTTGTGTCTCATACACATATCCATACCGTGAGTAATCATCGGTAAATGAAGTAAAAACTACAACCCCTAGCCTGCACATCGAATGGGCCACACACATCAGTGTGTACTAGGGTAAGTATTTTAGTGGACCTCCCTGTGTCCTACAAAGGATAATTTGGCCATCTTTCCTTGAACGCAGAATTCACAAATCAAATATGACTCGGAAGTCAATGAGCCCAAAAGCTCATGTTTCTCCAATTTGTTTATTCTGTCTTCTCCTATATGGCCAAGCCTGAGGTGCCACAAATACTTTAGATTTATCTCATTTTTGGATCTATTAGATCCTATGGTATTCACTGTTTGCTCAGGTATATTCACAGATACATCCATATGTATGTGATAGAGACTGTCAATCATAAAACCATGTTGAATCAATTTATTTTTTCAAATAAAAAATCTTTCTATGCTAAATAAAATACAGAAATCTAATTTCTGTTAGCAATAGGTAACAGTCCCTAAGTATCCCGAGCATATCTGACATACCTTCTGAAGGTCTGTCACCCTTCATGTTCTTTATGCTTCCCATGTATGTAGGACAGTTTCTCTTCCAATGGCTGTCCATGATGCAATGGAAACACTTTTTCTTGCAATTGGCCTTTTTCTTGGAACTTCCTTACTTGGTGTTTTCTTAGTCTTCTGCTTCTTCGCAGGCTTCTTCTTCTTCCAAATAGACTCTCTCTTGAAAGTAGAAACCAACTTGATAGCGAAAACGATGCCCCTTGAACTTCTTCAAGGTCCCTAAGTTAGTTACCAATTTATTTAACAATTCTATTTTAGTGCATACAACCTTGTTCATATGGTAGTTTACTATAAACTATTCATATGAAGCTGGAAAGGATTGCGGGATCAAATCCATTTGCATTTCCTTGTGCATGGTCATGCCAAGCTTCTCAAGCTTCTCTAAGTCCTTTATCATGGTCAAACCATGATCATGGACAGACTATCCATCGTGCATCTTGGCTTTGAAGAGCCTCTTGGACACTTCAAACCGAGCTGCATGACTCTGATCACCATACAACTCTTGCAGGTGATTTAATATGTTCCTGGCAGTCTTCATGTTCTCATGCTGGCATTGTAATGCATTGGACATGGATGCCATTGTGCAGCACCTAACTTTATTGTCATTGTTCGTCCACTTAACAAGCGTCTTACGCTGATCAGTGATCGGACGGATTGGTAACATGGGGATTCCATGGTCTAGCATATACCCGAATTTCTCACAATTCAAAACTATTTTTGAAATTTGCTGAGCCAATCTTTATAATTGGGTTTGGTCAAACGGTTGTTCTATAGGATATGAGTTAAGAGTCTAGAAGCTGACTTTATAATCCTCAGAGAGTAAAGATTCTAGTTAGATTTTTGTACTTGATCCTAATCAGTTCTAAGGTCTTTTAGAACAAATGTAACTCTCACTATTTTCTCGAATTCCTCACACTACCCTAGTAGGAAAACGAAAATCCCACACGACTAGGGTTTCTAGTGGGTACTGCGGTCCCACCGATTTACATGCCACCTCACCTAACAGTTATTGGTGACACATAGATTGATGAATGTACAACTCTTGTACAATGCTTCTCAAGCATGTTGCAGTGCAACTTGGTCTCTAAGCCATTAAACCTCACCTAACAGTTATTGGTCCCATTTCTTAGTTAAGTCAGACCCACCGTATAACCGTAGGAATAAAGTCGTCATTGGGTCCTCACCTAATAGTTATTGGTGCCCAACCCCACCTTTACCCTACAACATCTCATGTCTATAGAGAGGTCCAACCCCCCGATGCAACTTGACCACTGTATCCAGCCGAGACAAATCAACATCAGAAAGGCCTTAGGAGCTCTACTACAGTGGAAGACCTATTGACTTAATATTGGTTAATCAGGTCTTAGTGTTTGAAACTTGAGCTCTTCATAAGAGGTAATCGAACAATTGGCCAGGTAAGCAGGTGGGAGGCTCCCCTTACTCAGAGAGTAAGGTCCTAATTAAGTAACCACCTTTCATGCTTTCCTAGACACCAATTAGATCAATTAATCTAATATGACTTGCTCATGTCGGTTCACTCTCGACTTGATTGAGGAGGTTTTAATTTAGGTCTCAATTGGGTTTGCTACATCACATGTAAACCTATCTACCCGACTCTCATTCACATCACATGCAAACGGCACATTGCAGGCAGTTATAATCGCAGCAATAATTAAAGCTAAACTTTAAATAGGTGATGATCATGGATTCTAGTTAGGTCGTATTACAAGCACATGCACGTCAATCGATCAACTGGTCTTCAACTCTTGAATTGGTTCCAAGCCTCCTTGATTCGATCCTTGACTAACTCTTGATCCAATCGCCATCAACCGCTTAGACCCCTGTTCATCTCATGCCTTGTCTTCAACTTGATCGCTGACGTACATTACATCACAGAAATACAACCAGATGTAAAATAAAAATAATAATAAATTACATCTTCTTTTAGGAGGCACGCAGGCCTCTCAAAACATCAAATAAGATGCATGCAAGCATCTGAAAAATTACATGACATCACAGATCGCATTGCAGCAATTATAATTTTCAGATCTGAAAACTAACTGATTATATCATGACATAGGTTGCTGATCATGCTAATCATGATTCTAAACTTTGTAATCTCATTAACAACGCAATTAGAATCATCATTTTATCACATAAAAATCAGCATACAAAAATCAGCACCCCTAAAAAATCTGCATGCAGAAATTTTCAGCATGCATGATCATTCAATTTTCAGATCTAATAAGCCTTTAGTTAATTAATTCTTACCTTAATCTACGAAGCCTAGGCTCTGATACCACTGTTGGGAACCCGCCCATGCCGCTGATATTTCAAAAAAATTCAGATGGCAGCGGAATCGGCATAAGCGGGATCGACGTTCATCGCATGAACGTTGTTTCATGAACCGTTCGTAGTTAGATAAGGATTAAAACTTTTTAAATACATTAGAAGATCAGATCTTCACCTTGTGCGGGTAGATGATCACCGCAAACTGAAGTTCGTGGTCTAGGATGAAGGTTCGCTTGAAGCCGTTCAAATGTCCGGCCTCTACGGGTATCCACACGAAGCAGTGATCCGATGAAAGCTCTCTTGTCTTCCCGGAGTGCTAGCTCCCTTGCAAAGACTTCTTTTGATGGCTGATTTCCTCTCTTTCAATCAACCCTTGATTGCGCTTGATAGGAGGAAGAAGAAGGATGAAGAAGAGGAAGAAGAAGAATCCCCACGCAGCCTTCTTTCTTTTCCCTGCATTGGAAGAAGGATTGGAGGAAGAGGAGGCGGACAAGGCTCTCTTCTTTTCTTCTTCTTGTTGGCGGCTGAACCATGGGAAAGGGAGAGGGTGGCGGCAGCAAGGAGAGGAGAGAGCACTTCTTCTATGCCCTAGGTGCCGCCCACAAGTCCCTTTTTATAGACATGTGGAGCTCCTAACATTTAGGAGCTCTTGATATCTTTCCTAAGAGGGGGCGCCGTCTCTTCTTGGTATCATTGTTAGATGTATGCCCTAGAAGCCAATCTGGCTGACACATTGTTAATTCTAGGGACATAACTTTGTACTTGACTATTTATTATTGAATAAATAAAAGGCATCTTTTCATTCATATTAATTATGTGTCTATGAATCGTCCAAGAAATTAATAAGATGATGATGCATATTCTCAAGAGTTGAGAATTTGAGCCATGTATCATTGGTGATTAATTTCTAAATGCTCCTGATCAATGGATCATCACGAGGACGGTGATCGATCCGATCAGTGCACAGATCACTTTCCTTCTAGATGGACGAGACTTGAGTCCACAGTGTAGGGACACTGAAGTGATAGTGCAGGTGCTTGTTAGAGAACAAGGGTACTGAGCGTGACCAAGACAAGAAGTTACTTGGACATCTATCCACTCGTCAGTGACTTGCTTGATGTTGCAGTAGTATGACTGGTCCTTTGACCTGCGGTGCTTCGGCTACTCACAGTGAGGTTATTGTAGTTTGACTATACGTATACATGGTCTCTAGTCATATAGGTCCTTGTAGTGTAGATTGGCTGCAGTAAGTTCACTGTAGGAGTAGGGTATACACTTACATGGAATCTATCGACCTTGATAGAAGAGGAGTGATCCTATGTGATTTGTTAGACTGAGTTCTAAGACCTTGGCCAGGGCAGTAATATAAAGTGGAGAAAGAGTTTTCCACTATCGAACTCGAGTCAAATATATCTTGACATATAACAGACGAAGAGGTTTGACGAGTTATCCATGACCTCCGTCCTGTAGAGATCCACGATAGAAGGACTGTATCACATGATAACAGCACCTAGAGGTTCATCATTCTATTCTGCTGGATAGCCACTACATGCTGTTAGGTGTCACTCGTGGATGGTGGGACTCATAGGGATTATCTCGATGATCGATAAGCCCTAATGAGTAGAGTTGGAATCGTTCCGACCTATTGAAAGGAGTTTTCAATGATATTGTGATAGAGATCATAATATATCTCACTACCAGTCAGAGTAGAATCAATGGGGTCACACACACTAGAGGCATTGACCGATCCGAAGGTTGAATCGTGATTAGGAATCACAAGTAATCAATTCGATTGATAATAAGCTGAAGAAGGAACAATGAGAATTAATTAATTGGACTTAAAACAAGAGTCCTACTTGGAGTAGGATTCCTAGAGTCCTAATTGGATTAGGACTAGGAATCCTACTTGGACTGAGATTCCTACTTAGACTGGGATTCCTACTTGGACTGAAAGTCCTATTTGGAGTAGGACTGGGATTCCTACTTGGAGTAGGATTCCTACAATCCTAATTAGATTAGGAGTTTTGAATTAAATTTGGATTCCTACTTGGAGTAGGATTTCTAGAGTCCTAATCGGATTAGGACTTCGAATTCAAATTAGAGTCCTAATTGGATTAGGACTAGAATTAAATAAGTCCTAATTGGATTAGAATTTCTTAAGTCCTAATTAATTATTAATCTAATGAATCAACATGACTCCTAATTGGATTAGGATTGAAGAGTTCAATTGAGTCATGGTTCATTCAAGTTCTAATTGGATTAGGAGTAGCATAGATTGAACCCAATTGATTCATGATTTGGACTAAACCAAATAGGAGCCCTAGATGCCTTTATAAGGCTTTGAAAGGAGGTGCCCTAAAAGAAAAGTGAAGCCCTCCTCCTCTCCATCACGTGGCCACCCTCCTCTCCTCTCTTTTCAGCCACCAACAACAAAGGGAAGAAAAGGATCTTGGTGGCCTCCTTCTTCCTCCGCCGTTTGGTTCCAACGTAAGGAAGAAAAAGAAGGCTGTAGGGCTTCGTTCCTCTTCTTCTCTTCATCCTTCTTCTTCCTCCTCCCAAGCACAATCAAGGATTGATTGAAAGGGAGGATATCAACCATCAAAGTTATCTTTGCAAGGGAGCTAGCACCTCGGGGAGATAGAAAGCTTGGATCGGTTTTCTGCTTCGTGTGGATACCCGTAGAGGCTGGGCACTTGAACGGCTTCAAGCGAACCTTCATCCTAAATCACGATCATCAGTTTGCGGTGATCATCTATCCGCACAAAGGTGAAGATCTGATCTTCTAATGTTATTTAAAAGTTTTAATTCTTATCTAACTACGAACGGTTCATGAAACAACGTTCATGCGATGAACGGTTGATCCCGCTTATGCCGATTCCGCTGCCATCTGAATTTTTTGAAATATCAGCGGCATGGGCGGGTTCCCAACAGTGGTATCAGAGCCTAGGCTTCGTAGATTAAGGTAAGAATTAATTATCTGAAGGCTTATTAGATCTGAAAATTGAATGATCATGCATGCTGAAAATTTCTGCATGCAGATTTTTCAGGGATGCTGATTTTTGCATGCTGATTTTTATGTGATAAAATGATGATTCTAATTGCATTGTTAATGAGATTACAAAGTTTAGAATCATGATTAGCATGATCAGCAACCTATGTCATGATATAATCAGTTAGTTTTCAGATCTGAAAATTATAATTGTTGCATATGGTGATGATCATAGGATTCAAACCCTTTTGGTATCAAATGTAATGACCTGCGATGTGATCTATGATGTCATGTAATTTTTCAGATGCTTGCATGCATCTTATTTGATATTTTGAGAGGCCTGCGTGCCTCCTAAAAGAAGATGTAATTTATTATTATTTTTATTTTACATCTGGTTGTATTTCTATGATGTGATGTACGTCAACGATCAAGTTAAAGACAAGGCATGAGATGAACAGGGGTCTAAGCGGTTGATGGCGATTGGATCAAGAGTTGGTCAAGGATCGAATCAAGGAGGCTTGAAACCAATTCAAGAGTTGAAGACCAGTTGATCGATTGACGTGCATGTGCTTGTAATACGACCTAACTAGAATCCATGATCATCACCGATTTAAAGTTTAGCTTTAATTATTGCTGCGATTATAACTGCCTGCAATGTGCCGTTTGCATGTGATGTGAATGAGAGTCGGGTAGATAGGTTTACATGTGATGTAGCAAACCCAATTGAGACCTAAATTAAAACCTCCTCAATCAAGTCGAGAGTGAACCGACATGAGCAAGTCATATTAGATTAATTGATCTAATTGGTGTCTAGGAAAGCATGAAAGGTGGTTACTTAATTAGGACCTTACTCTCTGAGTAAGGGGAGCCTCCCACCTGCTTACCTGGCCAATTGTTCGATTACCTCTTATGAAGAGCTCAAGTTGCAAACACTAAGACCTGATTAACCAATATTAAGTCAATAGGTCTTTCACTGTAGTAGAGCTGCTAAGGCCTTTCTGATGTTGATTTGTCTCGGCTGGACACAGTGGTCAAGTTGCATCGGGGGGCTGGACCTCTCTATAGACATGAGATGTTGTAGGGTAAAGGTGGGGTTGGGCACCAATAACTGTTAGGTGAGGACCCAATGACGACTTTATTCCTACGGTTATACGGTGGGTCTGACTTAACTAAGAAATGGGACCAATAACTGTTAGGTGAGATTTTCACGGCTTAGAGACCAAGTTACACTGCAACATGCTTGAGAAGCATTGTACAAGAGTGGTACATTCATCAATCTATGTGTCACCAATAACTGTTAGGTGAGGTGGCATGTAAATCGGTGGGACCGCAGTACCCACTAGAAACCCTAGTCGTGTGGAATTTCCGTTTTCCTACCAGGGGAGTGTGAGAAATTCCAGAAAATAGTGGGAGTTATATTTGTTCTAAAAGACCTTAGAACAGATTAGGATCAAGTACAAAAGTCTAACTAGAATCTTTACTATCTGAGGATTATAAAGTCAGCTTCTAGACTCTTATCTCATATCCTATAGAACAACTGTTTGACCAAACCCAATTATAAAGATTGGCTCAGCAAATTTCAAAAATAGTTTTGAATTGTGAGAAATTCGGGTATATGCTAGACCATGGAATCCCCATGTTACCAATCCGTCCGATCACTGATCAGCGTAAGACGCTTGTTAAGTGGACGAAAATGACAATAAAGTTAGGCGTTGCACAATGGCATCCATGTCCAATGAATTACAATGCCAGCATGAGAACATGAAGACTGCCAGGGACATATTAAATCACCTACAAGAGTTGTATGGTGATCAGAGTCACGCAGCTCGGTTTGAAGTGTCCAAGAGGCTCTTCAAAGCCAAGATGCATGATGGGCAGTCTGTCCATGATCATGGTTTGACCATGATAAAGGACTTAGAGAAGCTTGAGAAGCTTGGCATGGCCATGCACAAGGAATTGCAAACGGATTTGATCCCGCAATCCCTTCCAACTTCATATGAATAGTTTATAGTAAACTACCATATGAACAAGGTTGTATGCACTAAAATAGAATTGTTAAATAAATTGGTAACTACCTTAGGGACCTTGAAGAAGTTCAAGGGGCATCGTTTTCGCTGTCAAGTTGGTTTCTACTTTCAAGAGAGAGTCTATTTGGAAGAAGAAGAAGCCTGCGAAGAAGCAGAAGACTAAGAAAACATCAAGTAAGGAAGTTCCAAGAAAAAGGCCAATTGCAAGGAAAAGTGTTTCCATTGCATCATGGATAGCCATTGGAAGAGGAACTGTCCTACATACATGGGAAGCATAAAGAACATGAAGGGTGACAGACCTTCAGAAGGTATGTCAGATATGCTCAGGATACTTAGGGACTGTTACCTATTGCTAGCAGAAATTTGATTTCTGTATTTTATTTAGCACAGAAAGATTTTTATTTATTTGAAAATTAAATTGATTCAACATGGTTTTAAGATTGACAGTCTCTATCACATACATATGGATGTATCTGTGAATATATCTGAGCAAACAGTGAATACCATAGGATCTAATAGATCCAAAAATGAGATAAATCTAAAGTATTTAAGGCACCTCAGGCTTAGCCATATAGGAGAAGACAGAATAAACAAATTGGAGAAACATGAGCTTTTGGGCTCATTGACTTTCGAGTCATATTTGATTTGTGAATTCTGCCTTCAAGGAAAGATGGCTAAATTATCTTTTGTAGGACACAGGGAGGTCCACTCAAATACTTACCCTAGTACACACTGATGTGTGTGGCCCATTCGATGTGCAGGCTAGGGGTTGTAATTTTTTATTTCATTTTACCGATGATTACTCACGGTATGGATATGTGTATGAGACACAAATATGAAACTTTTGAAAGGTTCAAAAAGTTTAAATATGAAGTAGAAAAACATATAGAAAAACTCACTAAGGTTCTTCGATCAAATCGAAGAGGTAAATACCTTAGTGGAGAGTTCCGTGATTATCTCAAGAAGAATGGTATAGTTTTATAATGGACTCCTCCTGGTACACCTCAGTTCAACGGAGTGTCGGAGAGGAGGAATCGGACTCTATTGGATATGGTCCGATCCATGATGAGCTTCACTGATTTACCCTTGTTTCTTTAGATAGATGCCCTATTTTTAGCTATTTACTTATTGAATAGAATTCCCTCTAAAGTCCATTCCTACCACACCATATGAGATATGACATGGTAAGAAGCCGAGTCTTGGTCATCTCAAGATTTGGGGATGTCCGGCCCACGTCAAGCGACAACAGGCGGACAAGTTAGAGGATAGGACAATTAATGCTCGTTTTATTGAATATCCTGAAATAGTTATTAGGATACGATTTTTTCATCTCAAAGGATCACAAAGTATTTGTGAGACGCCATGCTATCTTCATGAAAATAGTTTATCCTTGATAGAGGCAGTGGGAGAAAAATTGAGCTTGAAGAGAAAGTCTCTGAAAAGCAACGAGTCATGGATCCTATCGAACCCATTAATACAGAGCCAGTACACGATGTCCCTCAACCACCTTGCAGATCAAGTAGGGTCTCCCATCCTCCCGATAGATACTTAGGTATACTAGAAGAGGATACCGAGGAAATGTTCCTAGTGGGAGATAGGGATCACACGCAGGATCCCAAAACCTACGACGAGGCGATATCTGATATCGATTCCGAGAAATGGATGGAAGCTATGAAGTCAGAGTTAGACTCCATGCATTCCAACCAAGTCTGGACCTTAGTAGATCCACCAGAAGGTATTGTACCTATTGGATGCAAATGGATCTACAAAAGGAAGATAGGTTCGGATGGAGAGGTAGAGACCTATAAGGCAAAGCTTGTGGCGAAAGGGTATAGTCAGCGCGAGGGCATTGACTATCAGGAGACCTTTTCACCTGTAGCCATGCTGAAATCCATCCGAACATTGCTTGCCATTGCAGCATTTCATGATTATGAAATCTGGCAGATGGATGTGAAAACAGCTTTCCTGAATGGATATCTTGATGAAGACATCTATATGGAACAGCCTTTGGGTTTCACTTCTAGTGATGGAGATCACAAGGCCTGCAAGCTGCAAAAGTCCATATATGGACTAAAGCAAGCATCTCAGAGTTGGAACACTCGTTTCGATGACGCAATCAAAACATTTGATTTCATCAAAAACGAAGAGGAACCGTGTGTTTACAAAAAGGTTAGTGGGAGCGCTGTCGTATTTCTCGTACTGTACGTGGACGACATCCTACTAATAGGGAATGATATTCCCATGCTAACCTCGGTCAAGGTCTGGTTGTCAAAAGAATTCTCCATGAAAGGCCTTGGGGAAGCATCCTATATTTTGGGAATAAAGGTCTATAGAGATAGATCTAAAAGGATGTTTGGCCTATCACAGAAGATGTACATAGAGGAAGTGCTGAAAAGGTTCAGCATGGAAAACTCTAAAAGGGGTCTCTTACCCCTAAGGCATGAAATTAATCTCTCCAAGAAGATGTGCCCCAACACATCTGAAGAGATTCAACGCATGAGCAAGATCCCCTATGCATCAGCAATAGGGAGCCTCATGTATGCCATGCTATGTGCAAGACTTGATATAGTACATGCTGTGAATGTCACGAGCATATGTCAATCAGATCCAGGAAAAAAGCACTGGATAGCTATGAAGAACAGTCTTAAGTACTTGAGAAAAACTAAGGACATGTTCTTGGTCTTTGGGAGAAGATCAGAGTTAAAGGTAGAAGGATGCACATATATTGATGATAGAAAGTCTACATCAAGATATGTGCAATGGTGGTTCAGTAAGTTGGAAGAGTTCCAAACAACCAATCATTATAGATTCTACCTTAGAAGCTGAATGTTAAGCCGTATCTAAGGGTGCAGTGGAAACCTTCTAGTTAAAAGTTCATTGCAGAGTTAGGTGTAATGTCATTAGATATCATAACACTTTACTGCGATAACATTGGCACCATAGCACTAGCTATGGAGCCAAGGTCTCATCAGAAGTCCAAGCACATAGAGCGGCGCTTCCACCTCATACGCGACTATATTGAGAAGAAATATGTAGAGGTGCAGAGAGTAGACTCCGCGGATAACATGGCAGACCCGTTCACTAAGCAGCTAAGTCAGCAAAAGACAGAAGCCCACCTTGAGAAGATGGGGCTTAGATATATGACTGATTGGCTTTAGTGCAAGTGGGAGATTGTTAGATGTATGCCCTAGAAGCCAATCTGGCTGACACATTGTTAATTCTAGGAACATAATTTTGTACTTGACTATTTATTATTGAATAAATAAAGGCATCTTTTCATTCATATTAATTATGTGTCTATGAATCGTCCAAGAAATTAATAAGATGATGATGCATATTCTCAAGAGTTGAGAATTTGAGCCATGTATCATTGGTGATTAATTTCTAAATGCTCCTGATCAATGGATCATCACGAGGACGGTGATCGATCCGATCAGTGCACAGATCACTTTCCTTCTGGATGGACGAGACTTGAGTCCACAGTGTAGGGATACTGAAGTGATAGTGCAGGTGCTTGTTAGAGAACAAGGGTACTGAGCGTGACCAAGACAAGAAGTTACTTGGACGTCTATCCACTCGTCAGTGACTTGCTTGATGTTGCAGTAGTATGACTGATCCTTTGACCTGCGGTGCTTCGGCTACTCACAGTGAGGTTATTGTAGTTTGACTACACGTATACATGGTCTCTAGTCATATGGGTCCTTGTAGTGTAGATTGGCTGCAGTAAGTTCACTGTAGGAGTAGGGTATGCACTTACATGGAATCTATCGACCTTGATAGAAGAGGAGTGATCCTATGTGATTTGTTAGACTGAGTTCTAAGATCTTGGCCAGGGCAGTAATATAAAGTGGAGAAAGAGTTTTCCACTATCGAACTCGAGTCAAATAAATCTTGACATATAACAGACGAAGAGGTTTGACGAGTTATCCATGACCTCCGTCCTGTAGGGATCCACGATAGAAGGACTGTATCACATGATAACTGCACCTAGAGGTTCATCATTCTATTCTGCTGGGTAGCCACTACATGCTGCTAGGTGTCACTCATGGATGGTGGGACTCATAGGGATTATCTCGATGATTGATAAGCCCTAATGAGTAGAGTTGGAATCGTTCCGACCTATTGAAAGGAGTTTTCAATGATATTGTGATAGAGATCACAATATATCTCACTACCAGTCGGAGTAGAACCTATAGGGTCACACACACTAGAGGCATTGACCAATCCGATGGTTGAATCATGATTAGGAATCACAAGTAATTAATTCGATTGATAATAAGCTGAAGAAGGAACAAAGAGAATTAATTAATTGGACTTAAAACAAGAGTCCTACTTGGAGTAGGATTCCTAGAGTCCTAATTGGATTAGGACTAGGAATCCTACTTGGACTGAGATTCCTACTTAGACTGGGATTCCTACTTGGACTGGGAATCCTATTTGGAGTAGGACTGGGATTCCTACTTGGAGTAGGATTCCTACAATCCTAATTGGATTAGGAGTTTTGAATTAAATTTGGATTCCTACTTGGAGTAGGATTCCTAGAGTCCTAATCGGATTAGGACTTCGAATTCAAATTAGAGTCCTAATTGGATTAGGACTAGAATTAAACAAGTCCTAATTGGATTAGGATTTCTTAAGTCCTAATTAATTATTAATCTAATGAATCAACATGACTCCTAATTGGATTAGGATTGAAGAGTTCAATTGAGTCATGGTTCATTCAAGTTCTAATTGGATTAGGACTAGCATAGATTGAACCCAATTGATTCATGATTTGGACTAAACCAAATAGGAGCCCTAGATGCCTTTATAAGGCTTTGAAAGGAGGTGCCCTAAAAGAAAAGTGAAGCCCTCCTCCTCTCCATCACGTGGCCACCCTCCTCTCCTCTCTTTTCAGCCACCAACAACAAAGGGAAGAAAAGGATCTTGGTGGCCTCCTTCTTCCTCCGCCGTTTGGTTCCAACGCAAGGAAGAAAAAGAAGGCTGCAGGGCTTCGTTCCTCTTCTTCTCTTCATCCTTCTTCTTCCTCCTCCCAAGCACAATCAAGGATTGATTGAAAGGGAGGATATCAGCCATCAAAGTTATCTCTGCAAGGGAGCTAGCACCCCGGGGAGATAGAAAGCTTGGATCGGTTTTCTGCTTCGTGTGGATACCCGTAGAGGCCGGGCACTTGAACGGCTTCAAGCGAACCTTCATCCTAAACCACGATCATCAGTTTGCGGTGATCATCTACCCGCACAAAGGTGAAGATCTGATCTTCTAATGTTATTTAAAAGTTTTTAATCCTTATCTATCTATGAACGGTTTTTAAACAACGTTCATGCGATGAACGGTTGATCCCGCACATGCCTCTTCCACTGCATCTGAATTTTTTGAATTTTCTGCAGCATAGGCGGGTTCCCAACAGAGAGGAGAGGGAGGCGTACGGCAAGGAGGAAGAGGGCTTCTTCTATGCCCTAGGTGCCGCCCACAAGTCCCTTTTTATAGACATGTGGAGCTCCTAACATTTAGGAGTTCTTGATGTCTTTCCTAAGAGGGGGCGCCGTCTCTTCTCCCTTCTCCACGTGAAAAGGGGAGGGGCTTATCCCCTTCCTCGATTGGGAATCCTAGTTGGAGTAGGACTGGGATTCCTACTTGGAATAGGATTCCTGCAATTCTAATGAGATTAGAAGTTTTGAATCAAAATTGGATTCCTACTTGGAGTAGGATTCCTAGAGTCCTAATCGGATTAGGACTTCGGATTCAAATAAGAGTCCTAATTGGATTAGGACTAAAATTAAATATGTCCTAATTTGGATTAGGGTTTCTTAAGTCACAATTAATTATTAATCTAATGAATCAATAAGACTCCTAATTGGATTAGGATTGAAGAGTTCAATTGAGTCAAAATTGATTTAAGTTCTAATTGGATTAGGACTTACCTAGATTGGATTCAAATTGGTTCACCCTTGGGCTAAGCCTAATTGGATTAGGGCTTGACCACATTAGGGCATTCTAATCCCTACCTAATATGGATTAGGGTTTACCATGAGGAGGGGGATAAGCCCCTCCCCTTTCCACGTGGAGAAGGGAGAAGAGACGGCGCCCCCTCTTAGGAAAGATATCAAGAGCTCCTAATGTTAGGAGCTCCACATGTCTATAAAAAGGGACTTGTGGGCGGCACCTAGGGCATGGAAGAAGTGCTCTCTCCTCTCCTTGCTGCCGCCACCCTCTTCCTTTCCCTTGGTTCAGCCGCCAACAAGAAGAAGAAAAGAAGAGAGCCTTGTCCGCCTCCTCTTCCTCCAATCCTTCTTCCAACGCAGGAAAAAGAAAGAAGGCTGCGTGGGGATTCTTCTTCTTCCTCTTCTTCATCCTTCTTCTTCCTCCTCTCAAACACAATCAA
This sequence comes from Phoenix dactylifera, assembly GCF_051530095.1. Lineage (NCBI taxonomy): Eukaryota > Viridiplantae > Streptophyta > Magnoliopsida > Arecales > Arecaceae > Phoenix > Phoenix dactylifera. The sequence goes on from NC_143207.1 coordinate 3,472,684, forward strand.
GGGTTGATTGAAAGAGAGGAAATCAGCCATCAAAAGAAGTCTTTGCAAGGGAGCTAGCACTCCGGAAAGACAAGAGAGCTTTGATCGGATCACTGCTTCGTGTGGATACCCGTAGAGGCCGGACATTTGAACGGCTTCAAGCGAACCTTCATCCTAGACCACGAACTTCAGTTTGCGGTGATCATCTACCCGCACAAGGTGAAGATCTGATCTTCTAATGTATTTAAAAAGTTTTAATCCTTATCTAACTACGAATGGTTCATGAAACAACGTTCATGCCATGAACGTCGATCCCGCTTATGCCGATTCCGCTGCCATCTGAATTTTTTTGAAATATCAGCGGCATGGGTGGGTTCCCAACAGGAATGCCCTAATGTGGTCAAGCCCTAATCCAATTAGGCTTAGCCCAAGGGTGAACCAATTTGGATCCAATCTAGGTAAGTCCTAATCCAATTAGAACTTAAATCAATTTTGACTCAATTGAACTCTTCAATCCTAATCCAATTAGGAGTCTTATTGATTCATTAGATTAATAATTAATTATGACTTAAGAAATCCTAATCCAAATTAGGACATTTTTAATTTTAGTCTTAATCCAATTAGGACTCTAATTGAATCCGAAGTCCTAATCCAATTAGGATTTCTAGAAATCCTATTCTAAATAGGAATCCAAAGATGAATTCAAAATCCTAATCTAATTAGGATTGTAGGAATCCTGCTCCAAGTAGAATCCCAGTCCTACTCCAAATAGGATTTCCAGTCCTAATCCAATTAGGACTCTAGGAATCATACTCTAAGTAGGATTTGTGTTTTAAGTCCAATTAATCAATTCCCATTGTTCTTTCTTCAACTGAATATCAATCGAATTGATTACTTGTGATTCCTAATCACTATTCAACCATCGGATCGGTCAATACTTCTAGTATGGGTGACCCCATAGGTTCTATTCTGACTGGTAGTGAGATATACTGCGATCTCTATCACAATATCATTGAAAACTTCTTTCAATGGGTTGGAACGATTCCAACTCAACTCATTAGGGTTTATCAATCATCGAGACAATCCCTATGAGTCCCACCATCCACCAGTGACACCTAGCAGCATGTAGTGGCTACCCAGCAGAATAGAATGGTGAACCTCTAGGTGCAGTTATTATGTGATACAGTCCTTCTATCGTGGATCCCTACAGGGCGGAGGTCATGGAGAACTCGTCAAACCCCTTCGCCTGTCATTTGTCAAGATTTATTCGACTTAAGTTCGAGAGCGGAGAACTCCTTCTCTACTGTGCAATTTGCCCCGGCCGAGGTCTTACGAACTCAGTCTTATAAATCACATAGGATCTCTCCTTATCTATCAAGGTCGATAGATTCCTTATAGGTGCATACCCTACTCCTACAGTGAACCTACTGCAGCCAAACTGCATGGACCCATATGGCTAGAGACCATGTATGTGTGCAGTCAAACTACAATAACCTCACTGTGAGTGGCCGAAGCACCGCAGGTCAAAGGACCAGTCACACTACTGCAACATCAAGCAAGTCACTGACGAGTGGATAGACATCCAAGTGACTTTTTGTATTGGTCACGCTCAGTACCTTTGTTCTTAATGAGCACCTGCTCTATTACTTCAGTGTCGCCACACTATGGACTTGAGTCTCGTCCATCCATAAGAAAAGTAATATGTGCACTGATCTCATCGGATCGATCACCGCCCTCGTGATGATCCATCGATCAGGAGCATTCAGAAATTAATTACCAATGATGCATGGCTCAAATTCTTAACTCTAAAGAATATGCATCAACATCTTATTAATTCTTGGACGATTCATAGACACATAAACAATATGAATGAAAAAGATGCCTTTTATTTATTCAATAATAATAAAGTCAAATACAAATTATGTCCCAGAATTAATAATGTGTCAGCCAAAAATTGGCTTCTAGGGCATACATCTAACACGTCGATCCCGCGCATGCCTCTTCCGCTGCCATCTGAAATTTTTTTTATTTTTCTGCGGCATGGGCGGGTTCCCAACATCTTTTATAGCCAAAAGTCCCCCCACGCCTCACACCTAATTTAGCCAACTAATTTAGCTGATAAAATCCCCAAAAAATTCTGATGGTTTGGCAGCTAAGAGGAGATAAACATATCCAAATTTTGTGCATTTTGGATCCCTAAAGGATAGGAATTCATGCGTCCAAAGTTCAGCCACAGACCACCCTATTTCATGCACCATGCAATCCCTACAAATTAGGAAATTCATCTAAATCTTTCTAGAAACATTTAAGGTGCCATTTTTATAGAGAATATAACCCCATGCCTCATCTCTTCTCATGCCAATTTTTGGCCAAAACTAAGAAGGATAGGCATAGAAAATATTGGGGATAAATTAAGGTATCATTCTTCTCCAAGAAGATAAGGATGGGTTCCTAAAATTTAGGGATTCTACTCCTTATCCAATTCTGATTATTTGGACTCATAATCCTCATCAAATAAGGTCTTCTAGTTGATTTGGATCAAGCCCAATCTAATTGGATCAAGTTCCATCAATTGGGTCGAGCTCAATCTACTTGGGTTGAACCCAATCCTATTAGGTCAAACCCTGATGCAGCCCAAATTGAATCCTATTTAATTTGGCTCAACCTAAGCCAATTACTCAATCAAATTAAGTTCATTAGCAATCTAATTGCTAATTAATCCTTCAATAATATAATAATTATTTTAATGCAACTTTTGCTTAGAATAATTTGTCAATCAAATTGACCAAATTATCCCTGAATGATTCTTAATCATCAATCAGCCATTTGATCAACCTAGAAACTTCTATGCGTGTGATCTCATAGGTTCGAACCTAAGCCGGTAGTATAGGAATATCTTCCTATACTAATCGATTTGACCATCTAGCAATGGTACTCGACGTCCGGATAGGCCGAATATATGCGAAGCAAATATTCTGGAACCTTGAACTATGGTTACTGTATAATTCAATCCCTTTGACTCCTAATGCCAGGATGACTTAGAGCTCACTGTCAATCCTATAATTAGTACATCCATTATGTGATTAAGTTTAGATATCCCGGACTCCTCACTGGGATTACCCTGGCCAAGGTTTTGCTAAATTAATCACAAGACATTATCTCCTGTTTTCAGGAGGGGTCAATTCCATCTTGACACACAATTGACTACGCAAGTACTTGACTGCACCCAGTGACCTTCCATCACTAAATTAGAAATTCAGGTAGTCCGGTACCAAAGTACAGTGAGTTGCTTGCTAGTCATAGGTTGCGGTCTCAGGTCAAAGGGCCAAACTTATATCCATATCTACTCGGAACATCCTTCTACCGTAGAGCATTCCGGAATTGGTCACGTTCGGTGAAATGTACTCCTACACTTTACCTATGTGGCATACTAGTGTCTCCACACTCCTTGGTAAGAGGACAACCAACGTATATGTCACACAACGACCTAAACTCGATAATGTTGTCGTCTTAGTAACAACATATCATTTGGTCGCGAACAAGTTTAAGGACTCAAAGATAAATCCTCCTTTATTATAACATAAGTCCTAAGGACTTCATCATATAAGAGTTCATTTGAAGGTGAAATGATATATAATGCCAAATAATACTTTATTAATTTGTCAATTCATTTACAAAATTCAATCATCAATATGCTGACGATTGACATTTAGGATACAATTCCCAACAATGCCTTGGTAACCTCGTGCCAATGACCAGTCGAGGACTTGTACTCCTCAAGTGCTTGGAGAACACTCTCCTCAAGTGCTTGGAGAACCCTCTTCTAATCGATTTGACCATCTAGCAATGGTACCCAACGTTCGGATAGGCCGAATATATGCAAAGCAAATATTCTGGAATCTTGAACTATGGTTACTGTATAATTCAATCCCTTTGACTCCTAATGCCAGGATGACTTAGAGCTCACTGTCAACCTTATAATTAGTACATCCATTACGTGATTAAATTTAGATATCCCGTGACTTCTCACTGGGATTACTCTGGCCAAGGTTTTGCTAAATTAATTACAAGACATTATCTCCTGTTTTCAGGAGGGGTCAATTCCATCTTGACACACAATTGACTACGCAAGTACTTGATTGCACCCAGTGACCTTCCGTCACTAAATTAGAAATTCAGGTAGTCCGGTACCAAAGTACAGTGAGTTGCTTGCTAGTCATAGGTTGCGGTCTCAGGTCAGAGGGCCAAACTTATATCCATATCTACTCGGAACATCCTTCTACCATAGAGCATTCCGGAATTGGTCACATTCGGTGAAATGTACTCCTACACTTTACCTATGTGGCATACTAGTGTCTCCACACTCCTTGGTTAAGAGGACAACCAACGTATATGTCACACAACGATCTAATCTCGATAATATTGTCGTCCTAGTAACAACATATCATTTGGTCGCGAACAAGTTTAAGGACTCAAAGATAAATCCTCCTTTATCATAACATAAGTCCTAAGGACTTCATCATATAAGAGTTCATTTGAAGATGAAATGATGTATAATGCCAAATAACACTTTATTAATTTGTCAATTCATTTACAAAATTCAATCATCAATATGCTGATGATTGACATTTAGGATACAATTCCCAACAATGCCTTGGTAACCTCGTGCCAATGACCAGTCGAGGACTCGTACTCCTCAAGTGCTTGGAGAACCCTCTCCTCAGCTTTGGCAACTCGCCATCTGACTGCCTACTGTTCTTTCTTGATGTTGCCGGTTCAGAGCTCAACCGCTTTAGCATTACCCTTAGTGGCCCTTAGGTTGTCCTCCACCTCATCCACCTTCCAATTGACATCAACATCCATAGGAGCCATCTTAGACACTAGCTTACTCTTGAGGAATCGCAGTTCATACTCAACCTTACTACCTTCTCCATGGTTCTTCGCAAAGCTAGATAGATCATCTCGACATAATCCATGAGGGCGCTATTGTGTAAAGAGGAAAAAGGAAGATTAGCGAAAAGGATCATCCTCCTTGGAGAAGAACAATGAAAAAAAGCCCCAGAATTGCCACACAAACAAGATCCAGGACAATTCGGCAAGTTGGTATTGCAGGGATCTGTCAAGTTAACAAAATGGACTCTCAGAACCCCTCCAGAAATGGGGAACTTATAGAAGCTCCCCCCCTCCTTTTATAGGGTTTTGGATGACTTGGATCAATTCGTCCACTTGAACCATCAGACACGTGTTGCATCCCCTTTGCTCCTAATGGTCAACATTGCCTTGAAAAACAAGGCATCATGACTCATCCTTCGTGGGACCACTGCCCATGAATTAATGCCCGTGGAAGTAGCTACTTTCTTGGCTCAAGGAAGATGCTTTGGACTCGAAAGTAGAGGAGACTAGTGTTGTGGTAATAAATAACCGAAGTGATATAGCACAATTAGATTCATCCAGCTCATAACCCATGTGGGGACTTAGGTGCATTTAGAAATTCTCCAAGACATTCCAATCGGAACTCTTCGAACCAACCTAAAAGTCGAGATAAGCAGACTAGAAGCAGCTGACCTCTAGAGCCGAAATCTCTCAGTTCAACCCGATGACTTGGTAACCAACCCGAACCGAGTAGATTCTTCATGTAGTAGAAACAATTCAATCCTTCCTCCCCAAATGCACATGTCGCTCTAGTAATTCGATCACATACCAGGTGGTTACAACACATCCCTAGGTTGTTACGCAGTTATGGTATGATCTCGAATTTGTGGGGATATGATTTCAGAGGATTCGAGATCATATCTATAAATAAACTAGAGCCCCCTGCAAAAGATAACGCAAAAAACTCTTGATAAACAGGACTGTCTCTTCATTGTTTCCTCCTTCCTCACTCCCCACCAAAAGATCTTGTTTGACTTAAACATCGAAGGGTCCAGCCGAAGCCAATCCGGTATGCTCTCTGACTATTGTCTACTATCTTGCAGGTCTAAGGAAGCAGTCCCTGTCAGCATCCCGAGATCAGCAATAACAGAGTGAAAAAAGGACTAAATATTAATGGGGATGACAGGGATCAATGTCCAAAAAACACTCTTAGATGGTTCCAGATAAGCACTAATAGATAATTTCATTGTATGTAATGGCACGCGTTGTAATCTACTCGGTGTTTGGCTGGAAAATATTTATATATTTCTTGCATCTCTATAAATAATTGAATAGCTGTCGGCATGCTTATACTTTCAAGCCCGACTTGTTCCAACCTAGGAATTTTATCAGAAATTACCTGCAATAGCACATGAGAGAGCGTTGACATGATGGATTTCTTAAACAATGGGTCCACAACTAGAGAGGGTTGACAGCGAGGGAGATGGAGACAGCTACATGCAGGAAGAGAGCGAGCCTGCAGTTGTTGACCTCAAAAAGCTTCCACAACTCCCCAAAAATGTCCATCCATATTTAGTTAAATCCTGGCCATGTTACCGTTGACATTCCTAGCTAAAACCAAAAACTCGCCTTTGAGGGAACAAGATCACACAAAGTCACGCAATGCCCCCTTTCTGCTTCCACAACCAGACCCAATGAGCAGCAGTAACGACTTCAGCTTGACGCCGCCCAATGGGTTTCCGAGCTCGGAGCGGATCAGCGGGTTTGGCTACGGCCTCGGCATCACGGTGGGCATCCTCCTCCTCATCACAACCATCACCCTCATGTCCTACTTCTGCAGCCAGGTCAACACCTCTCCCTCCCAGACCTCACGGCCCCGTGGGTCCTCCGCCGCCGGGGGGCCCGACTTGGAGGCTGGCCTCGACGAGGCCACCATGAGGAGCTACCCCACGGTGCTCTACTCAGAGGCCAAGCTCCGGGAGAAGGGAACCACCACTACCACCACCGCGTCGTACTGCTCCATCTGCCTGGCGGACTACAAGGACACGGACGTGCTGCGGCTGCTGCCGGACTGCGGCCACCTCTTCCACCTCCAGTGCATCGACCTGTGGCTGCGGTCCCGGCCCACGTGCCCCTTCTGCCGCTCCTCGCCGCTGCCCAGCCCCCTCCCCTCTCCTCTTGCCGAGGTCATCCCGCTAGCAAGCCAGTCCTGAATTAATATATATTTTTTCTTGTTTTTCTCCACCTTGAGGGACAAAAGGGCAAAAAATCGTCTTCCATTCTGGTTCGTTTGTTCGTGAAGAATACTTTCTTAAGATCCCATCATGCCTTCGTCTCCCTCATATGTAAAATTCTTTATTTAGTGATTTCGAAAAGAACCAACATTATGGGGTGAAGACTTCCAAGGCTCAGGAAGATGTGTTGGATGCACCAAAAAAATGCTGAAATAAAATTGACGATTGATGCCACGACATTTGATGTCAAGGCCAAAGGAGTAGCACCAAAGCATTATGAATGATCCTCGGGGAGCTCAAGTTCACGGCCAAGCATAACTATTGGTCGAAATTGACTTACAATCCCAAAGAGCTCAAACATCTGCAGTATTAGGAAGCATTATAGATTGCAAGAATTTCAACAAGTTATCAAAAATGGTATAGATAAATTTTGGAATGGAACTACTTTTATTATATTTATCATTGAATAAGCTTTACAACACAAATTGATTCACATCAATTGGAGGTCCGACGAGGAAGTCATGATTAATTATTAAAAATTTATCATTAATGGTGAAGTTGCTATTATTTATGAAAATATTATTCCACAGTAGTTATAGATAAGGACGAATTTTCTTATATTTTTAGTCAATTTTTCTTATTTACCTTTTCGAAAATACTATTCGAGTAGTTAGAAGTCCCATAGGACAAAGAAACCTTGATTTATTATTATCCCTTTATTTTCTTTCAATAGATTATATCCCATAGTAATCAGGAAAGTCTTAGATTATATCACACATGAATTAGGAAAGTCCATGGGTTAGATTATATCCTGGTGCAGGAAGCGTGGGAAAGAACAAGCCCTGTTGTCCTGCGGCTGATTCAAACAACCAAAACAGAGAGAAACAGGGGAGATCGTGGGCTCAAAATAAAGCTTCTGCAATTATTTTATCCTTCAACAATGGCGGCTAAGAAACAATAACATGAAGAAGAAGGGCACAACCCCTCCAAACAATCCTTATATAGGATCACAACTCCCCTAAGACTTCACAACCGGACCTCACAAACAAACTAAACCCTAATTTAACATGGACTCCTAATTCAACTTAATTCAGACCCTAAACAAGCTTTAATTGGAAATCAACTGGACTCAACCAAAATAGGATGCTAAACAAAGACTCTTAATCAAGGCTCCATGCTAGATTTTATTCCAGTTCTATATCAGTCCCTTCCACTTGAACACAACTCGTCCTCGAGTTCTCATTTGGATATATAGCTGTTTCTCAGGGCTATGGTATTCATAGATATCAACGACATTAAAAGTCTTTGAAATTTCCATATCATCTAGTAGGTCCACAACGTAAGCATTGTTATTGATCATTTTCAAAATTCTGTATGGGCCATACTTTCTTGGCTTCCATTTGCTGTAAGTTCTCACGGAAAATCTTTCTTTGTGTAGGAAAACCATCACCATGTCGCCTTCTTGAAATTCTTTGTGCCTTCGATGTTTATCCGCCCTTGATTTGTACTTAGCATTTTTGTCCTCTAGGCGCTTCTTCACCTCCAACTATATAGCTGAATTTTCTCTGCCAAATGTTCTGCTGCTACACTCTTCCCAAAAATTTTCGATAGGCATGCTAGATCAATGCATGTTTTGGTGCCTTTGCATAAACAATGGAGAAAGGCGATCTTCTAGTTCCGCTATGGACAATATTGTTGTAATCAAACTCTGCTTGGGCCAAGGCATAATTCCAATGTTTCGAGGTGCTCCCACAGATACAACAGATCAAATTACCAAGTGTCCTGTTAATCACTTCTGTCTGTCCATCGGTCTGAGGATGCACGATGTTGTTGAAATTTAATGAAGTGTCAAACATCCGCCATAAGGTAAGTCAGAAATGACTCAAAAATTTAGAATCTCGATCTGATGTTATAGATTGTGGTACTCCATGCAAACGAACAATCTCTTGAAAGAACAACCTTGGAATGTGGGATGCATCTGATGTCTTCTTGCAAGGAATGAAATGCGCCATCTTAGAGAACCTATCCACCACCACGAAGACTGAGTCTACACCTCTTTGTGTTCGGGGAAGATGTTGCCCAAAGTGACAAGCCAAGAGGGAGGGGGAGGGGGGTGAATTGGATTTTCTAAATTTTTAATCCCTTAATTAAGTTGATGGATATATTGGAAGTTTAGCTTGTGTTAATTATATATACTGTTAGAAACCCACCCATGCCGAAGAAAATTCAAAAAAATTTAGATGCAGCAGAAGAGGCATGCGCGGGATCAACCGTTCATCGCATGAACGTTGTTTAAAAACCGTTCGTAGATAGATAAGGATTAAAAACTTTTAAATAACATTAGAAAATCAGATCTTCACCTTGTGCGGGTAGATGATCACCGCAAACTGATGATCGTGGTTTTTGGATGAAGGTTCGCTTGAAGCCGTTCAAGTGCCCGGCCTCTACGGGTATCCACACGAAGCAGAAACCGATCCAAACGTTCCAATCTCCCTGGGGTGCTAGCTCCCTTGCAGAGATATGTTTTTGATGGCTGATCACCTCCCTTTCAATCAACTCTTGATTGTGCTTGGGAGGAGGAAGAAGGAGGAGGGATCTTGAAGAAGAATCAAAGCACCTTGCAGCCCTTTTCTTTCCCCTGCGTTGGATGAAGCAAAGGAGGAGGGAGGAGGCTGCCGCCAAGCTTTCTTCTTCTCACCTTTTTGCTGATGGCGGCTGAAACCAAGAGGGGAGAAGGGTGGCCACGAGTTGGAGAGGAGGAGGGCTTCACCTATCATTAGGGCACCTCCTTTCAAAGCCTTTTAAAGGCATCTAGGGCTCCTATTTGGTTTAGTCCAAATCATGAATCAATTGGGTTCAATCTATGCTAGTCCTAATCCAATTAGAACTTGAATGAACCATGACTCAATTAAACTCTTCAATCCTAATCTAAATAGGAGTCATCTTGATCCATTGGATTAATAATTAATTGGGACTTAAGAAATCCTAATCCAATTAGGTCTTGTTTAATTCTAGTCCTAATCCAATTAGGACTCTAATTTGAATTCGAAGTCCTAATCCGATTAGGACTCTAGGAATCCTACTCTAAGTAGGAATCCAAATTTAATTCAAAACTCCTAATCTAATTAGGATTATAGGAATCCTACTCCAAGTAGAAATCGTAGTCCTACTCCAAATAGGATTTCCAATCCAAGTAGGAATCCCAGTCCAAGTAAGATTCCTAGTCCTAATCCAATTAGGACTCAAAGAATCCTACTCCAAGTAGGACTCTTGTTTTAAGTCCAATTAATCAATTTCTTTGTTTCTTCTTCAATTTATTATCAATCGAATTAATTACTTGTGATTTCTAATCACGATTCAACCATCGGATCGGTCAATGCCTCTAGTGTGTGTGACCCCATAGGTTCTACTCTAACTGGTAGTGAGATATATTATGATCTCTATCACAATATCATTGAAAACTCCTTTCAATGGGTCGGAACGATTCCAACTCTACTCATTAGGATTTATCGATCATCGAGATAATTCCTGTGAGTCCCACCATCCACCAGTGACACCTAGCAGCATGTAGTGGCTACCCAGTAGAATGGAATGATGAACCTCTAGGTGCAGTTATCATGTGATACAATCCTTCTATCGTGGATCCCTACAGGATGGAGGTCATGGATAACTCATCAAACCCCTTCGTCTATCATATGTCAAGATTTATTCGACTTAAGTTCGAGAGCGGAGAACTCTTTCTCCACTGTGCAGTCTGCCCCGGCCGAGGTCTTACGAACTCAGTCTTATAAATCACATAGGATCTCTTCTTTTCTATCAAGGTCGATAGATTCCTTGTAGATGCATACCCTACTCCTACAGTGAACCTACTGCAGCCAATCTACACTGCATGGACCCATATGGCTAGAGACCATGTATTTGTGCAGTCAAACTACAATAACCTCACTGTGAGTAGCCGAAGCATCGCAGGTCAAAGGACTAGTCATACTACTGCAACATCAAGCAAGTCACTGACGAGTGGATAGACATCCAAGTGACTTCTTGTATTGGTCACGCTCAGTGCCCTTATTCTCTAACAAGCACCTCCACTATTACTTCAGTGTCGCCATACTGTGGACTCGAGTCTCGTCCATCCATAAGAAAAGCAATGTGTGCACTGATCGGATCGATCACCGTCCTTGTGATGATTCATTGATCAGGAGCATTCAGAAATTAATCACCAATGATGCATGGCTCAAATTCTTAACTCTTAAGAATACACATCATCATCTTATTAATTCTTGGACGATTCATAGACACATAAATAATATGAATAGAAAGAT